>NC_072482.1:81694689-81998247 GCF_027574615.1 Eptesicus fuscus
ATTTCTGGGTATTTGTCTCCATAGGCCATGAGGCAACATAATACTTTCAGAAGATGGACAGCATCGAGTTCAAGACAGAGCCTAGCAGGGGCCCTTTAATGACAGTAGGTCTCTTCTGGGAGGTTGGGTTGAGTTGCTTGGCCTAGCTGCTACTTCTTAAAAACAAGCAGAAGCCCTCTTGCAGGTGTCTGAGAAATTGTGCCACAGACTTTCCTTTGTTGCTATGACTGTGAACTTCATAAGACTTTTGGACTCCAAATGCTGAAGCTCTTCTGCAGACTTATTGTACATAACTCAGATCCTCCATGGATGACTATGATCCCACCACTTCCTTGATACTCAGTCATCTACCCAACTTGCCTGCCTGATCCTGCTGCTTCTGTCACTCACCTCAGGCAAGGGCTTAATTTCTCTGAGCTTCAATTCCTTTTCTGTAACTCATGGGGTGAAAAAAGACTTTCTGGAGGCAAGGAAAGCAACCAGGATGGAAACTCTAGGCTGCACATGGTTGTAGTGTAGATAAAATAATATATGTGTAGTGTATACTGTAAAGTTCTGCCAACATCCCCTCCTCAAGGCTGATGTACCCAACCCCAGCTCCTGGGAAAACAGATGCTGATGGCTCAAAGCTGTTCTCCTCACTGGGAATTGCCCTCAGCAGTAGGAAACTGTCTACCCCAAGGTTACATCTCCTCCTAAGGCGATACCTGCAATCAATGCTTGCCTTCTCTAGGGATCCATAGGCCTATCCCTCTTACTCTATTTTGGGACAACGCTATAAGGGCCATCCCAGCTCTAGAGCCCTCCATAGAAGCTGCTGAAATTCACCTGTAACCTCTCATGGATCAGCTTCTGCCTCTGTCAATCCTACCTTTTTCGTATCCTGACAGGTATCTCTTTCAAGAATAGTCCTGAAATGTTTTTTGCATGCAACATTCCATTTCAGAGCCTATTTTTAGGGAACCCAGTTGAAGACACTTGGTACTAGGAATTGTCATAGGAAACAAACTCTCAGAGAAGAATCATTTGCTAGCTGAATGCTATAAATAAGTAGAATATATATAGTCCCTGTCCTGTTGTACTTGTGTAACTGTTGAGATTTTGACTAGAGGTAAAGTGAATTGGGATTTTGATGGAAGGAGGTATCCTGAATGATATTGGGAAATACGAGGGGAATTGTAATTATGGGAACTTTGGAATTGATGGCTATTGCTGAGCACTACTGATTCATCAAAGAGGGAATGATGACAGGCTGAGGGTGATTAATTACCAACACAAGGCAGAATGTAAAAATTAGAGGACCTCTTTGGTAGCATTTAGGGAAACCTTAATCTCTTGGATTTCCCTAAATGCAGACAAAGAAGAGGATCAAGTTCAAGACTTAATCAAAAGGGTACTGGAGCTTCAGAGAAGGTTGAACGCACATCCTGGAAGTTCTCCTGAGCTAACTAGGAGAGGAGTGGGGCCCTGACACTTGGGCTGAGGATATCTGGGTAAATATATTTGAAATCCTAATTCCCTTAAATCTGCTGGGCTTGTAGAAATGGCACATCTTCACTTATTTGAATATAGTGGCTCTACTTTGCTTGAAGATCATGCAGAAACCTCAGTAATGAGAAAAATTCCTCCCTCCCCCCAAATTTACCCTCCCTTCCTTTCCTGGTAATAAGCAAATGACAACAATCAAGTCTCTGACCATACAATCCAGCAATCATGCTTATTGGTATTTACCCAAGAGTTGAAAACTTGTCCCTGCACAAATACCTGTACGTGAACACTTTTAGAAACTTTGTTCATAATTGCCAAAACTTGGAAGCAACTAAGATTCCTTCAGCAGGTGACTGGATAAGTGAACTGTGTACATCCAGACAATGGAATATTATTTGGTGCTAAAAAGAAATGAGCTATTGAGCCATGAAAAGACACAGAGAAACCTTAAGTGCATATTACTAAGTGAAAAAAAAAATCCAATCTGAAAAGGTGACATGCTGTCCAATTTCAAGTTTATGACACTCTGAAAAGGCAAAACTATGGAGACAGTCAAAAGATCAGTAGTTGTCAGGGGTTGATGGGGAGTGGGAATGAATAGGCAGCACATAGAAAGTTTTTAGGTAAATAAAAATATTCTGTGTGTTACCAAAATGATGGATACATGGCATTATGCTTTTATCCAAAACCATAGAATGTACAAAACCAAGGGTGAATGCTAAGGTAAACGCTGGACTTTGGTGATTGATGTGTCACTGTAGGTTTATCAATAGTAACAAGTTGATTACTTTCACCCTGGAAAAGGCAGCAATTCATTTTTACTGGAAGCCACACGTGTGTGGGCTATGAGTTTGCCTTTCCTGCCCGCAGAGATTCTGCCCAACACTACTATCTGAGCACTTACAGAGGGTTTGATTCATCACCATGGAATACGGCATAACATTGGCTTGGACCAATGGGCCCACTTTACAGCAAAAGATGTGACTCACTGGGCACATGATTATGGATTCATTGGTCCCATCACACACTGTGAAGTGCCAGCTTAGAGATCATTCTTTCTGAGGACAGGGCTCCATCCTCCAAAATGCAGCATACCCTCTCAGCTTTAGGCTCTGTTGGTCTAGAGCAGTGGTCGGAAAACTCATTAGTCAACAGAGCCAAATACCAACAGTACAACGATTGAAATTCTTTTGAGAGCCAAAAACCGACTTCTGCGCATGGGCCACGAAGTTTCAATTGCACTGTACATGCGTGCCCGCACATGGTATTTTGTGGAAGAGCCATACTCAAGGGGCCAAAGAGCCGCATGTGGCTCACGAGCCGCAGTTTGCCGACCACTGGTCTAGAGACCCTAGTTCCTAGAGGGAGAATGTTTTCACTTGTCATAATACAGGGTGTCTCCCCGCAAAGGTATACATACTTTGAATAATTATAAAGTCAATGTTTATTAATATACAGTTCATTTTTAAAATTTAAAAGAATCTATAGAAATGAATAATTTTTTTGTCGATGGCTGTTTTCAAACTGATGGCCATTCTGGTCCAGGCACTGCTGATAACGGGAAGCAATGGAACCGTAAACATCAAGAATCCTTTCGTTCTGTGTTTGTGCACCCTCAATTCGTCAACTGCTGCTGGTTTTGTGCTGCAAACTTTATCATTTATGTATACACAGGAAAAAAAAGTCTAGTGGCACTTGAGGATTAATTTTCTTTGTTCAAAGCTTAGTCTGGCTTCACCAATTATTGCAAATCAGTTAAATCTGAAAAGGAGTGAAAATTAAGTGAGGTATCGGCTGTTAAAGTGTGTATGCATGTTTTTGGACACCCTATATAATAGATCCTGGTAAGAGGGAAGGATGAGAATGTGGTAAGCTGTCACAAATCCCAGAGCCTCACAGGCCAAAGCAATAAACATTCACAGACCTGAGCACCCTTCATGGGTCAGTTATTTTACTGCTTATGTTGCACACACTGAGTATTTAATTCTCGGAGAGGGGTATGACTCTTCACATGTGACCAAGAAACTGATGCTCACGTGGAGAGAATCTATCCACTTTCTGGTGTGCCATTTGCCCCTCAAAACCCTCTCATTTCACAAATACTCTTATTTTCCTGGCAGCACATCATTGCCTAGGATCACACTGCTCGAAGTGAGCAGTCCAGAGTGCATAGTGATCCTAAAGTAGGAGGTATGCAGTACTGCTCCCTGAATCTGAACTCTTAATGTATAAATGACAAGCAAGAGAGTGAGCTGTTCTTTCTGACCTCAAATTCTAGTAAAGACAATCTTCTAGTATCTGAAAATCAAACGTTCTTTGGTGGTGGGAAAGTGTTGAAGTTAATATTCTCCAGGGTTCCTTGGCTAAACAGGAATGGTGTAATTAGCATTGCAACCTTTGTTAGCAAGGACATATGGAAGGATTGACTGCAAGAATCTTCGTTTTGAACGTGTTCTTCCCTAGAGAATACATTAGTTTCTTTTTCTGTCTTTTCACCACCTCAAAGTCGATGGGCAATATTTTTCTGAATAATATGTGCCTAGAGAGCTATTGGAGGATCTAAAGAAAAATTTGTTTTGTCTTGTGACTTACAGCAGCAAGGAACTGCAGGGAGGGGAGGGGAGGGGAGGGGAGAGGGGGAAGAGGAAGAGGAGGAAAGAAGAGAGAGAAGAGGGGAAGGAAAGGAAAGGAAGATGAGAGTCGAGAAAAAGGGATCTCATAGAGGGAAAAACTGTCTCACTTCTCCCCCTCCATGCCAAATGGGTATGTGCTGTGGCTCAGAGCATTTGGCAGATTGGCTAGCTCAGTCAGCAGCAGCAGCAGCAAGAGAGCAGTGGCTCAAGGCCAGCAGGAGGCAGGCTGCATGGCAGCTGGGGGCTGAGCACAGGTGAGAGGCTGGCAGGAGAGAGAAGTACCAGAAGCAAATTGGAGCCAGCACAGAGATTGGGTAATTAAACTTTAAGATCTATGCGGTAGGGAATGAGTGACTAAAAATCATCTTAAAGCTGCGATTGGATTTTGAGGTGCATGTGTTTCTGGGCCATTTGCTGAAATGAAAAAGATGTAAGATTATAGGGCTATACATTTATGGCCCATGTGTCTGCTTCAGGGGCAGCCCATTTTTAGCAAAACAGAAGGTTCTGGACTCTGTCTCCCTCTCCCAGGACACCTTCCTCTAGAACTTTTGAATAACATAGGCTGGTCTCTGCTCTGGGTCAGCCAGGCACAAGGTTGCTTCTCTGCTGTTGCCTTCACCTTCCCACTCAACCCCCGGACTCTGCTGCCTTTGCCAGCAACTCCTGGAACTTGGCACAATCTCTCTTTTGCTTTGTTCCCCAAGGTATTGCTACCAGGAGGTTTGGGGTGTAGCAGTTCTCACTGAAGGTTTGGAGACAAAGCAGAGCAACAACTGAGCCGCCTCAGAGCAGGTTCTTGTCTGGCCTTCACAAGCGGCAGTGTGGCTGGGCTCTTGTCCCCTGGCCGCTTGTAACATTCTCTTCTTCTTCCTGTTCCGGTCTGAATTGCAATTCCTCCCCTCCTTTTCCCTCAATGGCTGCAATCAAACAGTAGGCGCAGGCTCCCTGATTTCACCATGGTGGGTCTTCCATTCCATCAGTCTCTTGACCCCGTCCAAAACCCCTCTTTTGTAGCAAGGCTTTGATAGTGACACACGTCACCCCAAACAGGTTCCTAACTCTCAGAGTGAAACACGAGTCTTTGATTTCTAATTCCTCATTTTCCTCTGTTCACTTTTCTTCCCCCATTTCTGGGGCGCCGAGCCCTTGGGTTTATATCGAGCTAATCTCTATAGACCCATCCTGGGGGCATCAGTTCCTTTGTGAGCAAAATGGGAGGTCTTTGATCTAGCATCTCCTCTTTCAACATCTAACCCAGAGCCCAGAAAAAGGTTTAAAAATATACTTGTAAGATTCTTCACTTTAGTTTAGCTTGTGATAGAGAAAAGTAGAAAAGAATTTAGCCGTTCATTAATACAGAAAGAAATACCTAGATTATGGCCTGTAATACAATAAAGTACTATGCAACTATTAAAACAATGAAGAATCTCTATTTGTGCTTATCTTGAATGACTAACAATTTATTATAAATTGAAAAAGCAATTTCTGAATCAAAAGGAAGAACATGATCAAAAACATGCGCCTCTCTTTCTGAATGTACAGATACCTTTTTTATTTTTTGTTATTTTTTATTGTTTAAAGTATTACATATTATTACATATAGTAGTACATATATCTCTTTTTCCCCCCATTGACCTTCCCCAGCCTCCCCTCCCCCCGGCTGCATGCCCTCATCCCACCCCCACAGTGTCTTGTGTCCATTGGTTGTGTTTATATGCATGCATACAAGTCCTTTGGTTGATCTCTTTCCCACCCTCCCCAACACTCCCCAGCCTTCCCGCTGTAATTTGACAGTCTGATGGATGCTTTACTGCTTCTGTATCTATCTTTTTGTTCATCAGGTTATAATGTTCTTTATTTTCCATAAATGAGTGAGATCATGAGATCATGTGGTATTTTTCTTTCATTGCCGGTCTTATTTCACTTAACATAATGCTCTCCAGGTCCATCCATGCTTCTGCAAATGGTAAGAATTCCTTCTTTTTTACCGCAGCGTAGTATTCCATTGTGTAGATGTACCATAGTTTTCTAATCCACTCATCTGCTGATGGGCATTTAGGCTGTTTCCAAATCTTAGCTATGGTGAATTGTGCTGCTATGAACATAGGGGTGCATATATCCTTTCTGATGGGTATTTCTTGTTTCTTGGGATATATTCCTGGAAATGGGATTACTGGGTCAAATGGGAGTCCCATTTTTAGTTTTTTTGAGGAAACTCCATACTGTTCTCCACAGTGGCTGCACCAGTCTGCATTCCCACCAGCAGTGCACGAGAGTTCCTTTTTCTCCGCATCCTCACCAACACTTGTTGTTTGTTGATTTGTTGATGATAGCCATTCTGACAGGTGTGAGATGGTACCGCATTGTAATTTTGATTTGCATCTCTCAGATAATTAGTGACTTTGAGCATGATTTCATATTTCTCTTGGCCTTCTTTTGTCTTCTTTCGAAAAGTTTCTATTTAGGTCTATTGCCCATTTTTTTATTGGATCATTTGTCTTCCTTTTACTAAGTTGTATGAGTTCCCTGTAAATGTTGGAGATTAAACCTTTATCAGTGATAACATTTGCAAATATGTTCTCCCATACAGTGGGCTTCCTTGTTGTTTTGTTGATGGTTTCTTTTGCTGTGCAAAAGCTTTTTATTTTGATGTAGTCCCATTTGTTTATTTTCTCTTTAGTTTCCATTGCCCTAGGAGCGGTATCTGTGAAGAAATTGCTTCGGCATATGTCTGAGATTTTGCTGCCTGTGGATTCCTCTAGTATTTTTATGGTTTCCCATCTTATGTTTAAGTCCTTTATCCATTTTGATTTTATTTTTGTGTATGGTGTAAGTTGGTGGTCTAGTTTCATTTATTTGCATGTATCTGTCCAATTTTCCCAACACCATTTATTGAAGAGACTGTCTTGACTCCATTGTATGTTCTGAATGTACAGATATCTTGATCAACATAAGAAATAGTCAGAAAGGGAGGGCTCCAGTCTGTTTCTGGGTGGTAGAGTAGGAGACTTGTGTTTTAATATCTTACTTTATATTATTTATCAGGGAGGTCATTAGGTCATGGAATTATGAATGTCTCTTAAAAATAATTTTTAAGTAGAAACATTTACAGATTTAGTACAATGGACTATATGAAGCCAGTGGACACAAATTAAGGGATCAGGTTAAATAATCTCTAGATCCTTTCAAATTTTATTATTCTGAGAGTATGCATTTCTATGTAAGGAACAAATAAAACTTTAAGAATATAAAGCACTTGAAATAACTTCTTGAATATATTAAGCACAGCATGTGTTAACTCTTATCCAAAAATTTAATTGTATTATCACTGTATCCTGTTGCTTTCTTATATTCTTTTTTATTGTTATGATGTTTAAAGATGCTCATTAATTTAGAATTATTAGTGAAATTAAGTTTTTTCTTTAAAAACTTTAATAACTTACTAAATAATTAAATGTATGCATATGTAAATCCTTTGTAGTATCTAGTTGAGCACATATATAGTATTTAACATTCTTTATTTAACCAGAAAATTAACCACACAGCAAGGTGAGGCTCAGGTAGGAAAAGAGACAGCTCCTATCCCTTGGACCATAGATCTATAGTGTTCCCATGCTGAAACACTGGATGAGGGCTGCAGCTTTGGGGCACTTGCCTTCTTGCTCATTTCCTTCTTGTCCCACCCAGGACCACGTGTTTAATGGATGAGTAAATGGGCATGAGGAGAGAGGTAAGAGTAGTATTTCAGGAATATATCCATCAGTAAAGTAATTGACTATTATAAGTCTTTATCATATTCTCTGGCCACCAGACTGTCCAGCCTTGATCCAACATGTACCTATGCAATCCTAGGTATAGCATTTTGACACATCCTGTTGAACCCAGTCTTCCAGTATATATATAAAAAACAACTAGATTTGGCCCTTTAAGAAACTGAATTAGCTCTTTCAGATCAAGACAAGAGTCTACTTATTCTGCGGAAGCAGTAATTCAGTTATAGTTGTCCTGGTGGCCTAAAAAAGTCAGTGCCGCTTCCAGAGGTGCCTGATTTACTCCGGGGACATAATTTATGTCCTGGGAAAGTCTGATTTGGTGAGTCTTTGTTCTGTGAAGCTCAGAAGCAGGTCAAACATTGAGAATTCAGCATGTGACCTTGAAATTTGTGGCAAAGATGCAACACCATTCAAAATGGAAATAATAAAGCCTCCACATTCTGGAAGTTTTTTTGATGCATTTTTCTTCTTGTTCAGTTTTGCAACCCTTGATCTAGGGAAGAGTTTCTCAAACATAAGGCTGCTGCCAGCATAACAATTCATTCCCACAATATCTAATGTAACTCAATCGCCCTGGGACAGTTGCTGGAGAAAGAACTGATAGCAACAACCCACACTACTAGAGCAAGGTCTCTTTCCCTTCATTCAGTCTCTTGTCATGTTTGTTTTCAATCTGTCCAGGGGATGTTAGAGATTTGGAGCGAAATGTGTAGCTTCACTCAGTGGGGAATGGTCTCATTTCTTACCTTGCCAAAAATGACTAACAAAGTACAAACCAGGAGAAGATGAGAAGGTTGTATTTTGTCACCAGGGAGTCCTCCCTCTGGGATGCCCCTTCCCAATCTTCTCTACTATTCTGCCCTTCCCTCTTTAGCCTTGATTTTTTTTTCCAATTTTTTTTATTAAGGTATTATATGTGTACATATCTTACCATTGCCACTCTTTAGCCTTGATTTTAGTGTTGGGGGTTTTTGTTACTTAATAAATGGTGGCTTTTGAATTAGGCATTATAGGAAAGCATTAAAAAAAAGAAGAAGAAGAAGAACATGAGGTCCCTGCTCTCAGAATGTCTATAACCAAAGGGCTCCATATCCTGTAATCATTTTTCTTTCCTTTTTGTCCCACATTGGGGGACAGTGAGATGATCACATTTTATTTCTAATCAGGAAAATGAAGATGAACTTAGAACCTTTAAAACTATTAATTAGTAGCAGCCATGTTTGAATTGGGCAGATTCTCATATGACTTTGGGACCAAGAGCTTGAGTAACAGGGAATTTTGACCAGCATGATCAACAAAGGGGAGCTGGTACCTTTTTTTTTTTTTTTTTAAAGCTAGAAAGCCCCAATTTATGTATCTCTTGGTTTTGTCACCAGGCTCACTGCAGACAAAGTGGATTTCTAAGCCAGATGGTTCTCCATTTGAGGCAGTCAACAGTATTTGGCAATCTGAACTTTCCATAACTCCAGTGACAAGCTGGAATGCTCTAGCCAGGAAGCTGAGATACTGAGATCCAGAACATACAGGACCAGCAGATGCTGAGCAGGACTGAGGATGTGGTTCCCAGCCCAACTACCTCAGGAGGCATCAGCCACAGTATGCCTGTTTCTTGCTCTGTAGGCTGGAGAATGTGTGTAAGTGAACATTTTCTTTATTTCCTACTCCATTTCCCCCCCATAGCTGGGGTGCATTTGGACACTGTCTACTAGGTTGGAAAAAATATTATTTTCTGTCTCCCAGAAAAGTGAAGGGAAGAACCATATAACTCTTCGATTCCCTCATGGATCCTGGTATATAGCAGTCGCTTAAAAAATATACTTGTTGATTAAATCAGTAATTGATCAAGTAAAATCTGCAGTAAGTAATTTATATAGCTCCAAGATAGTCACCCTCTCCTTTGGATGAGCAGAAAATCGGTCTCCATTTATTTTAATCCTTTGCATACCCTTTCATACTGACACTTGCTGGCTAGCGACTATGCTTTGAATTAGTGAGGACACTGATGAAGAGATGGATAATGCCACATTAGGTTTGTTGAATATTGCAAACTTCTTTGAGTTCAGAAAAACCCAGAGCATGTTTTGCAAAGCACTTTCCCCTCAATGTTTTAAGAGCATGTGGACTCAGATGGAAATTTAATCTGCATGTTCATTTACACATAACTCATCAAAACATTTTAAACAGCCCTTTGAAGTCTGTAGAGCTTTTTCAATCCATTTTATGGAAACTTTTCAAGCATTTTTGGGGTTTTCATAGAAAGCTGTGTTTGGCCAAGACCAAGTATATTGGATACTGGACCTTCTCATCCCTACTGAATATTTTGTATTGATCCAGATTTTATACCCTATACTCATATGAATTTTGTACTTGTGCCAAACCATGTCTTCATTTCCAAATTGATGCTGTTCTCTAAACTTTATGAAGAGAGGGACATACAATTGGAATTTGAAAGGAATAAAAACATTGTTAGACTTTGATGGATAAAAGCTGGGCACAGTTATTCTTTATGGCTTTCTAATGGAAGACAAAGGTACCATGGGAAATTCTAACTGACCAAAAGAAAAAAATCCATTTGGTTTGAGAATTACTAGTGTCTATATTAGTTGATGAATCTCAATATGCTCAGAAACACTAATTTAGTTTCATTTAGATCCATGAAATAATGACAGATTTTTTGGCAGAGAATGGCATGGTCATATTTGCATTTGTTAGGAGGTTGTTACAGCAGTGGAGGATGGAGCTGAGGGAGGCCTGATTTACATAGTTCCTGCAGTGGTCTAGGTGATGAGGTGGAAAGGCAGGCACAGATTTGATATATATTTAGAAAGTCAACTAGCAGAACTAGAGAACATTTGGCTAGCGTAGGTAAATAGTGGATGATAGTGATAGAAAGTGAGGTAAGGAATACAGAAAGAAGAGCAGGTTTGGAATGAGAGAGTTGGTTAACTCAATTATAGACATGTTGGCTCTAACATGTAAATTGAGATATTGAGGCGTAAGGAGGTATTGGACTTATGACTCTGAAGCAGTGGGCAGAGTTCTGGGCCGGATAAAAATTTGTCCATTACCAGATTATAGTTGGTTAGTCCAAGGTGAAATGTGGGTGAGCTCACTTGTGAAGGTTAGTAGATCAAGTTTGTAATTTGGGAGAGAGAGGAGAACTGGAGAACACAGCATAAAGAGGCTTTTCTGGGTGATTGAAGAATGGGCATGCTTGTAGGCTGAGGAAACGAGTCCATTAAGAGAATGAAGAATTGAAGAGCTAGGGTTGAGATGGGATTTCTCAGGGAAATGGTAGAAACAGGATGGAGGGCTGGGTCAAGATTAGGTGAAATTTTGGCATACAGGAGGGAGTTCTTTCTCTGAGACCAGACCGAAAGCTTCTATTCTGAAATATATGATAGCATATATTTCTCAACTTTGTCCTCTTCTCTAAGTTGTAATGTGAACATTTTGGGGGAGCTCTCTGGCACGGCCCAGTTACATGCTTATTGTTGGCTCTCATACTTTGCCAGTGATGTGGAGGGTTATGTTTGGTCCGGGTAGGATCAAGAGTCCATCCCTAGACCGGTCACTGTGCCTGTAGGACCTGTAAGACTATTTTCAGAATAAAAACATTCTGTAGTTTGGTGGGTAATGAGTAGAAAACTATTTTAAAATAGTCAGTAGATAAGATGTCAAGCAGGTAACTCTTAATAAAGTTGTCTTAGTGAGGTTGCCTAAAGAGTTATCCTCAGACAGTTTATGTGATTTACTGAGGCACATTTCTCAGAAAACCATTGTGAAGCAGAATAAGGAAGGGGAAGGAGTCAGGCCAGGATGGGATCCTTAGTCTGACTGTGGGAAGTTTAAATCTCACTGCAGAGTTGCCCTACTTTGAAGCAAAGGGGCCAGGCTTTTGCATCTTCCTATCACTCTTTGGTCACCTGCTGGGGTTGGGAATAAGGAATGGGTGTGATGGTGCTGATGGTGGTGGTGGAACCTTCCAAGGCTTCCTTGTGAAGTGGCTCCAGTCAGCCCAGCGCGAGTTTCTGGAGAATGAAACAGGTATACGCCCTTAGCTCACCACCGGCTGCAGTTGTGGGAATGGGCGCCCTGGCTGGTATGATACAGGAAAGTCACAACAGCACCTACTACAACACAACACAACACAACACAACACAACGCAACGCAACACAACACAACACAACACAACACTTTCTCTGTTCAAATAGAATATATCTCTGAAAATTTAAAAAGCCAATACATCATCAAATACACACTGAGTGTTTATTATATGCAATATATCATTTTAAATTTAACCAAAAAATTACCTCTCTACTTAGCAGCAACATGATGATCATTTATTAAACGGATGAAGTTAATGATCTCATTTTGTCATTATTTGCTCTGTCTGGGCTGTGTGCTGTTCTGACAAAAAAGTCTAAGCATTCGAAGAACCTAATGGGCTCTGGTAAAACTGAGCATACCATATCTGCTAAATCCCTGTCTCCAGCCTTAATTTGTCTCATGAGGATGAGCATCTTTTCATGTGCTTATTTGCTATTCATAAATATTTGGCAAAGTATCTGTTTCAATCTTTTACCCATTTTTAAAATTGGTTATTTTCTATATATTGACCTTTGAGACAGATAGACAGACATACACATACATTGTATATACACAGATTATATGTATATTTGAATTTTGATGATGTCTCCTTGCCAACTTATAAATTCCTCAGAACAAGGGAGTTCCTTGAAAACAAAAGGCACATTTTAATATGCAAGTCCATGGCATCCAGTTGAGATTCAAGTGCTTGATGGATAGTTCTTAAGCATTTCATGATGGTAAGGACAAGTCCACATGTTTGTGTGTTTTTTTCACACATTTGGAGACCATGCTACACAGAGTCAAATATTTTTTAATGTTAAGACTGTGCATTAACCTCATCTTATTTAAAGAATTCTGTATGCATAGCATATGTGATACACTTTGCAAAAGAAATAATTTTCAAGTTGTTAGAGAATGAAGACTGTCTTTATAGATAATTTTAAGTAACGAATAAGCAATTTGAAAGAAACTAGTGACTGTGTACCAAATGCAGAATGCATTAGTCGGTTATATTGCCAAAGGGCAGAATCTTGGTTTCTGAAAATAACTTTAAGAAGTTCATACCAATTAGCAACCCAAACTGAACTATCGTACAAAGCTTAATGTCATTTGAAAAGTGAACAAGAAAAATAGATTAAACCGGTGATAGTAGCTCTGCCTTCTTTGGTTGACTCAATCCCATGCAAGTCAGTAGCAGCAACTCCCAAAGCTGTGAGAAAAGATTATTTTATTAAATCAAAGAATACCACATTCAGCATTGTGGCACATAATACTAGTCTTTTTAATTTGAGCTTAGTTTCATTTTTAGATGGAATGGACAATTTCCAGTAGGTCACTGGGACTTTAATGGAGTCCCTAGATCTTCTTCACTCTTCTGGTGGCTGTCAGCTAACCGAACCCAGGACTTCCACTGCTGAACCACCCAAGGAGATCCTTCAGTTTTGTTTTATCCTCCGACTCTGATGTTGCACAACCTGAGAGCTTTCTGGTTGCAATTTTCATTCTATTTCCTTTTGTCTCATTCTCAGAGTCCAGGTGTCACATTCTAGCCGAATGGCGTAGCTTCGTATCGGAATTTCTTAACTCTGCTAACTATATTGTTGCATGCTTTACCCACTTTATGAAAAGGGGTTACTTAGTGGAAATGTTCTTATTTTCATGTTATAATTTACATATGGGAATCTATGGTAGTTTCCTTGTTATTTAGACACTAAATTAAACCATCTGAATCTGATAATATTCACCATCATCCCATAGCAATTCATGGAGTGTTTTTAAGTCCCAGACACATTTCACATGTTATCTTTATGTCTCCGCCCGTTTCTCCATACCTCAGGCTTTTACGGCTTCCCCGACTGTCCCCGTGGCCTTCTCCTTCCCCCCAGCTGTGGGCATTTCAGTCCGCCAGCTCTCCTGTGGTTCTGGACGATGTCCGTTCTGACCTCTAGTTGTATTTTTGAAATTGTTGTGCCCGGCTGCAGGTTAGGTGTTTAACCTATGCCGCCATCTTGGTTTCTCTCACATGTTATCTTTAATCTTTACAGAGTTTTGTAAGATAATTCTTAATCCGCTCATTTTACAAATCAGGAAAACTAATTTACTCACTCTGATTACACATCCAGTAAGTCGGAGTTTATTATTGGTATTACCAGTAGCAGCAATATATATTTTTTATTGCCGTTAAAGCTTTGTGCTAGATTTGGTAACAATAAGTTGTGAAAGCATTGCAATCTTTATCGATACATTTTGAAAAAGCTTATGGTACATGTGAAGAGATAGTGTAACTGAATTTAATTATATATTTAAAAGATATGAAATGGAGACTTAGGACCTTAAGGTCCCTGGAAGCTTCTACAATCTCTTGAATAATCAAATATTTTGACATTTATTATTACCCATTTTTCTACTTTGAAAGGGAGACAAAGTTTACTTGTATACATGTATATATGGACTTACAAGGCTTGTTACTTTGGATCTTTCTGGGTCGAATAAGTATCCCTTTTTTTAAAAAAAATTGATTTAAACTATTTGCTAGTTTACACATTTGAAGAGCATATGTAAGTATTGGAAAGTGACCATTTACAAGGTTTATAGTCACCCCATTCAGATGCAAATAATAAAGAGGGCAGTTGCCTAAAGCTGAAGATAATTTTCCAGTGAAGTGTGTTTCAGAGCTAGGGAACAAGCAAGCTGTTATAATGTAGACATCATTGTTTGTGGGAGCTGGCAAGGTCAAATTAGTTGGAAATTAATATCCTACAAAATTTATCAATTCTTCTTACAGGTAGAAATGAAAAAATATTAATATTGAGTTACTGGATTTTGATAACAGTGTATGAAGGCAATAATGAGAAATGTATTTTGAAATCTTATATCCTGATGATATTTTTAATATCTCTTCATTGCACTTACTAGTTTTAAATGATTTATTTACTTAAGTTATTTGTTGCCTAATGGTCAGCTCAGGATTGCAAGCTTCTTGGTGGCCCAAAGCGCATCTGCTTTGCTCACCATCGTATCTGCCTGGCGTGATTTCTGGCATATCGTAGTTGTTAAGTAATTGTTACATAAGTGAGCACATTTTTGTTCTTCTGGGACTATAGCCTGAGGAGGAGGCTAGCTGGACACAACACCTGTATGCCTCTCAGCCCCACAAGGGGGGAGAGGAAAGTGCTGGTGGCTTGTGTGCTCCCGGGATTTCCAAGTCCTTCCAACTCTTGCCAGCAAGTGGAAGAAGGAGGATGGGTAAAGCATGTCCATGCTATGGTCAGAATGAGAAAAGTGACTTTCAGTTTCTCAGAGAAAAAGGGAACCTTTTCATCTGAGTTGGGGTCACTGTCTCAAGCCCAGCTAGCCTTTATAGGAGAGGGCTTCGAGGTTACTCTGTTGTTAACTTCTCTGGGGCCACCTAGCTTCTGCTGTCTTCCTATCTAGCTAGGGTGGGCCTGAGTCGGCTGTTAGGGATCCCATTTCACTCCCTTTAATAGAGAGGAACCAGTTCTCAGCTGAACATGGAAATCAGTGGAGAAGTGGGCTTCACATATAAACTTTTAATAGCCATCTTAGGTGAAATATTGAGTGCATTTTCTATATATTGAGAGACGGTTGGTTAGCAACAGGAAACCAACTTGAATAATAATTTGGCTCAATAAAAGAAGGATATGTGAAAAGTAGCTTTAGCATCCAGTGTAGAAAACTTTGTACTGGAGAGAGAGAGAGAGAGAGAGAGAGAGAGAGAGAGAGAGAGAGAGAGAGAGAGTTGTAAATAGGCTTTTGTTCTGTATTTATCTTTTAGAGGACATGATTAATTCTTATATAATGAACAAAATAATAAAATAAACTACATGTGCTCTATAAAAACCAGGGTTTTCCCCCAACCCCAAACAAATATTTAGGTAAAATATTTAGGTAGGTAAAAGCTTTAATCTCAATGAAGTTCTGGCAGCAGTAATATCATGCACAAAACTCAGTATGTGCTGTCATTTTTTAAGTGATTTCATTATAAAAAAGACCTTTGGAATGTGTCAGGAAAAGAGGAGAACTACAAGCACAGAGAAAGCAATCATTCTCTCTTTGGATATCACTGTGCCTCCAGATCTCTGAAGGCTGAATTTGGGAAGAGTGAGAAAGAACCTGGCTGATTCCATTTGCCAGGGAGCTGCAGAGAGAAGAAAGCTGACCCCGGAGGCTTGAAGTTCTGAAGAAAGGACTTCAGGACTCTAATGGTTCCCTCATGATACTTTTGTTGTGCAGTTCTTCTCTCTATTCTTCATCCAGGTTGTCATTTTTACTCTCCTGAGACCTGATTGATGATTTCAATGAGTTCTCCACAATAATCCTTGGGTGCTGGTTCTGATCAGCAAACTAGATGTTTGTTTCATTTTTCAGATATTCCCTTGATTGGTTCCTGGTTCCCAGTCTCCATAGTTTGCATTTTTTCCTTAAAAGAATAGCATTTGCCATATGCCATATCAATCCTGTAATTGATCCAAGTCCTTTTATAGTGGATTATACTGTTGAAAGCAATGATGGTGTCATTTGCTCTCTTAAATTAAATTTTTTTTCCCTCTGTCTCTTTCCTCTGGGTGTTTGTATGCCAATGCAGCTAAAAACCTTGAATTTGTGATGCCCACAAATGAGCACACCAGCTGAATGAATAGATACTTATATTCACGAATTGTCTTTATTTGAAAATTCAGTGGCCCACATTCAATAGTTGCACATTCTAATTTTCCAAAGTAGGGGATTTATAGACCTAATAGTTGACAATTTCAATCCTTTACATGGACTTCTTTGCGATGCTGTTTAAAAGTGTGTTCTATTTGGGTGTAAGTTTTCCAAAACTAAGCTATCACCATAAAAATGTTTAATTAAGTGCAATTAAATCAGTACAATTACTGCCTTTTTATACTTAGAGTAGAATCTAGGTCCCATTGATGGAGATTGATACAGAATCAGAATTTCATAAAAAGAAGGAATTTTTGAGCATCTAGTTTTATATTCTTGTTTTTCAAAGAAATTAAGCATCTTGTTATTTCTCAGAGCTTCTTAGAATGGAGAATATATTTGTTAGCATCAGAGCTGAAACTAGACCTAATTCTTCAGATTCTCAGTTATTAAGCTACTTCACTAACTAAACATATAGATGGATTCTTTAGGTAACCATGTTATTATTCTGTATAAGCAGAGTAATGGAGAAGCAAATGAGCATAGATGAGTGTTTGAATAGGGAAGCAAGGAGGTGGATAACGATATTTTTATTATTTCAGAGAGGGAGAGAGAGGGAGTGAGAGATAGAAGCATCAATGATAAAAGGAAATCACTGATTGGCTGCCTCCTGCATGCCCCACACTGGGGATCGAGCCCACAACCTGGGCATGTGCCTTGACTGGGAATCAAACCATGACCTCCTGGTTCATAGGTTGATGCTTAGCCACTGAGTCATGCTAACCGGGCTTTTTTTTTTTTTTTTTAAGTAGATTTTCAAACTTATTTAAGGTGATCATCTTGACTATGTTTGGAAAATTGAATAATTAAAGATCATGCAACACTACCTAGGTTTGCATATGTAGGTTTAAGTCCATCCTCAAGTTGAAATGCTGTTATTTTCCCTGAAAGTATACTGATGTTTAACAAATTTTCTAACAATTCATTTTCTGATGCTGATTTAAGAGGAAGCAGAAGTGAACTTTTACTGAAAAGTAACCACTTTTTTTCCCTAAGGATAATCTTTTGCCTAATAATAATAAAAAAATAGTATTGGTATGGAGGAAAATTGTTGTACAAAGAAGACATGACTTTCTAGCCTGGCTGGTGTTGCTCAGTGGTTGAGCGTTGACCCATAAACTAAGAGGTCACTGGTTTGATTCCTGGTCAGGGCACATGCCTAGGTTGCAGGCTTGATCCCCAGTAGGGGGCATGCAGGTGGCAGCTGATCAATGATTCTGTCTTATTGTTGATGTTTCTCTTTCTCTCCCTCTCCCTTCCTCACTCTGAAAAAAAAAAAAATAAAAAATAAATAAAAAACATATATATATATATATATATATATATATATATATATATATATATTAAATAAATAAAAAAAAGACACGACTCTCTTGACACCCAACAGTCCTCCAGCTATAGGTTTAAATGCAACTCTCACCACTTATCTAAGCACCAGTTGAATTTTACATTGAGACTTCACACCACTTTGAATCTTCTCTTCCAACACTGTCCTCCACATATTCTTGCCTTTCTTTTAGCCTGTCTTCTGTCCCCATGAACTAGAAGCTCACCAACCTCACCTGTCATGTTCAGGGATAACAGTTATCAGGCACAAAATACCAGGCCTTCCATTTATCCATGTGAACACAAAATGACATGAACAAGAGATGTTTGCTGACATAGCATCCAGGGCTAAGTCAGCTGAACCTTCCAAGCGGTTCCCCTGTGTTGTTTTATGTCTATAAGCACATGTTGTTGTCATTGTTGTTTTAAGTAAACATAAAATAATAAAACTAGGTTTCAGTGCATTAAGTAGATAAATTGGGCAAATATTTTTAACCAAATGATTATGCCTCATTTGGGTCTCATGAGCTGTTGCTGTTTGACATAGCAGCTGCAGTTTTAAGTAATGGCCAAGTGGGAGCTATATGCACTTTCCATGGTAGGAGTTGATTTTATAGACTGACCTATTGCTTTAAACAACACATTAGCCAATCCTTCCTTTGATGGAAAAAATACGTACATAAAATCCTTTTAAAACCCCTATGGAGTATGTGTGAGTGTAGTGGGGTAGAAGTGATGAGTACAAGGTGCAGTATACTGTATATGTTTGTGTTTAGTGGATGGGTTAACAGGGGCAAGGAAAGGCCTTATTATAGACAATCTGTGTTGTAGCATGGCCAATGTGTTGAATATTCCTATGATTAAATTCAATGGATTTCAAATAAATTTATGTTAAAATGAGGCTTTTAAAAACATGTTTTAACATAATTTTTTAAAAAGCTGAGTTGACTTAAAAACTGTCGCAACTAGTACAGTTGTCAGATATAATAATACTATAGGACACCTAGTTAAATTTGAATTTCCGATGAACAGCAAGTGATGTCTTAGCATAAATTTATCCCAAATATTGCAGGGCATATACTTACACTAAAAATTTATCATTGTTTAGCTGAAATTCAGATCTTACTGGGTGTCGTGCATTTTTATTTGCTCAATCTGGTAACCGAATAACTAAGCAAACGTTGGGAAGTCATTCCTTCAGAATCGTTTAGTACAACATAGCTTGAATGTGGCATTTAAAAGTTAAGGAAGCTGTTTCAGCAACATTTGAGAAAGTTACGATCTGCTATTGTGTCAACAGCAAAAACTCACGTGCCTGGTTTTTGCCTCTTTCTTGTTTTATAATATTAAACAATATAACTCTAAAACTCTTGCCCTTATATGAATTTACTCTGAGGGAGGATGCCACATTTGAACTATTGCTCTTATCCTTGAAGACAAAAGCTTTGAAAAATTAGGACCATGTTTGAGTCCTAGATATAGAAAGTATGCTTTCCAGCAAAATGCAATGTATTGTTTCAAGCTGATTCCATCCTGCCCCCCCCCCCCGCCCCCGTCCCCTCCCTTTTTTTTTTTTTTCCTTGGGAGAAAAGTACAGCATCTTAAACTAAAGCACACTTCAGCCGTCCCTGGGCTTGCTTGCTTGCTTGGTGCCAGCAGCCACAACACAGGGCTTTCATCTGGCCTTCAAAGTGTGGTGGAGGGAGAATGGGGGAGGGGAGTGGGGAAGAAAGGGAGGGCAAGTTGAATGCAACAAGGGAAACAAACAAACAAAAAGGAAAAATGGGATGGAGCGGGTAGAAGGAGAAGTCCCCTATCTTTCAAATATCACATCCAGTGGCCAGGACTGCAAGATGCAAAGCCTTCACCATTTCCCCCTGTTGTGCTTTTTTTTTTTTTTTTTGTTACTGCCACTTCCCATGCTGGGAAGATTCTTGTCATCCCTCACATATTTTATCCACAGAAAAGGCTGCCCTGCCCTGGGGTTGGTGATTGAGGCTGTGCCCCTGGTCTGCCACTCTATCAGTGGTTCCCAAGGCTGTCTAGCCTGGGAAAAGCTGCATGGACACGTTCCAAAATCAGCATTACATGCATCATTGTTCTTACTCTCCCTGATTAGAGTGCACACAATGAAAACAACAGCAACAGCCTCGTTCTCTAGCCCTCCTCCCAGCATCAGGCAGTTCTTCGTCTGTTTTTCTTTCTCTGGGTCTTCCTACAAGTTAACTGCTTCAGCGCTGGGGAAGTCCCAGACCTCACAGCAACTGCCCTGCATGTCACTTTGCGCTTCTAGGAGGTCACCCCAGCTCCGAGGCAGTGGGGAAGCAGGCAGCCCCGCCCTTCTCCTGAACATCTAGGCAGAGGAACTAACTGAGTGAAAAGTCATAAGCTGTGTGTGTGGTGCTGGGTTGGCTATGGCATGCACAGCCTTGACGTTGGTCAGGCCCTCTGAGTTTCTCCTAGGTTAAGTGGGGAGTAGATGTAAACAGGTGGGGGTCTTGGTGTTTAACTCTTAAAGCCACAAAAATCGACCTGCCTTAAACCTGTTGGGTTTGGTTGCTGAGACTCAATTATCCACATGAAACTCTTCTCAGCCTTCTTTGGAACTTCTGAAGAAAATCTTCCTAAACATTTGCAAGTGTGTAGGGATATAGTGGATGGGGGGATGACAGTTTTTACTTTAAATGCTGTAGGGCAAAATATAAGTGCTATTACAATAAATACAAAAATGAAAATTCTGGTTTTTAAAAAAGGAAAGAAAAAGACTTCCAAAGCCAATCATAACTTCTTTATTTAAAATAGGGGTGGGGAACCTTTTTCTCTGCCCAGGGCCATTTGGATATTTATAATATCATTCACAAAATTATCAACTTAAAAATTAGCCTGCTCTATTTGGTCAAAATTTTAATTAACTCACCCCTAATTATCAACTTAAAAATTAGCCTGCTCTATTTGGTCAAAATTTTAATTAACTCACCCCTAATGCCTTGGCAGGGCCAGACCAAATGATTTTGTGGGCCTTCTATAGCCCTCAGGCCGGATGTCCCCCACCTTGATTTAAAACAATGGAGGATACATGCTATTTCAATCTAACTGAAGAATTTTGGATGTCCCTGTGGATTATATTGTAACATAATTGACCTGATTTTTATTTAAGGGTGTGAGTGGATAAAGGGTGAAGAAGGCTATGTGAGCATGTGTCAGTACATTCAAAATTATAACTCCATCTCTTCTTGGGCTGCACCCATATCGTTAGTCTGGAGAGCTCTTCCTCACACCTGGAGTCACAGCTCTAGTGGAGAAGGACTTTAATACAGATGTAGAGACAGACATCATCTGCTGTCTCCTCCTGAGACAAAATATATACACTTATGGCTTGGATGGGGACATTGGTCATGAATTTGCCTTTAGGCCAGTAGGAAAGATGAAAGGCTGAGGTTTACCTTCAAGTCACTGTCCTTGACTTTTAAGTACTTTTAGGACATGAAACAAATAGAGAATGACCCTAAGTATTGTAAGCTCTTAGAAAAGCAGGGCTTTATGTTGTTGTGCAAAGGTCTCCTGGTTGAGACTGGATGTGGCTGTCCTGTTACTTGAATAAAGATCCATAAGACTGCTATTAGAAAACCACTCTTATTCATCCTTCTCTATAAATGGAGAGGATTTCTTCTTTTTCCTTCTTTTCCTCCCACTACCTTTCTTTCTTCCAGATACACGACACAGCTATAAGGAACATAATACTATTAGCCAATTTCTGACAAATGAAATGGCATTTTGTGGTCCATACATCACATCATCTTTCCAGAAGTTGATTCCTTCTCTGCTGTTTAATTGGTCAATGGTTTGTCACCCTGCCACTACCTATACAAACTCTCTAGTGTCTCATAAACAAACAACCAAAAACCAACAAAAACAACAAAAAACGGAATTGACTCACTTGGCCAAGGCCTGATTTTTCTTACCAATCATAAAAATCCCACAATGAGAATTGAGATAGTAAGTTATTGGATGGTGCTTGAGACAAGAGTAGGCCCAACATGTCTAAGAGAAGCTGGAGTTGGTTCTGGTTTCCAAGGCCATAATTGTTCCTTCTATAAGGAAAACTTATTTCTTTGGACTCAGGAGATAGCTCTTAGCTTTACTCCCCAGATCTCTGAATATAATTTTTTTTTTTTTGCTGGAATGAATTAGACTATTTGCACTATTACATTATATCATTAGAATTTCTTTCCTAGAAATAGAACTGCTCGCTGGCACTCATACTAATATCTCAAGTCTACTCTTCTTAAGTACATGCATATATAAGCAATTCCTAAGCAGAGGTCCTCCTTACCCATAACCTCAGCTTATCTTGAAGGATTCTTACCAGATATGAGTTGTTAAACTCACTGATGGGGCAGAATGCAGGCAAGAACATAGGACTTGGAGCCGGAAGTCCTGTAATTAGACTTTGGCTCCATTACTTGGTAACTTTGAAACTATCAACCGATGTCTTATTATTCCCACATCCCAGAACTGACGTGAAGGTTAAAGGAGATAATGGACAAAAATGTTTTATAAAGTATACACAAATTTTAAGTGATAAAGTCTTTTCATTGTGTGAAAACTGTGAAAATTAGATTTACTATTGAACCAAATGGGTTTATAGTGGGTAATGCTTATGGAGTTTTATTTATATATATTTTTAATGTAGCTCTGCATTAATTATCATCTTTGAGCTATTTAAGGGGCACTTTACCACACACACAAAACATCTAAATCTTAACAATGTCTGTATTTGTTCCCTAAGGGCTGCCATAAAAATACTATGAACAGGTAGTTGAAAACAACAGAATTTAGTTATCTCATAGTGGTTGAGATCGGGATTCTGAAATTAAGGTATTGGTAGGATCATGCTCCCTCTGAGATACTGGGTAAATCTTCCTTGCCTCTTCCTAAGTAACTTCTGGCGATGCCAGCAATCCTTGGCCTTCCTTGGCTTGTGCTGAATAACTTCAGTCTCTGCTTCCATCTCCACATGGCACTCTCCCCGTGTCTCGGTGTCTTCCCAGGCTGTCTCCTTTTTCTTGTAAGGCACCAGCCATATAGAATTAGGGACCACCCTAATGACCTCATTTTGATTGCATTTGCAAAGACTATTTCCAAATAAGGCCACATTTATAGGTAATGGGAGGAGTTAGGACTTCAACATAACCTTTTTGGGGACACAATTCAACTGATACTATCACCCTACAAAATAACCCAGTGTCTCATTGGCTGGGGACCTAGCTGCCAGGCTGAAATTTGCCATTTAATTAGCCAACTAACTTGTAGGTAAAACAAGGGAGTTGGAATAGACCTTTCAGGATATTTTTAAATTTTTATGTTTTATCATTTTAGTACTCTTCCATTAGTACTTCTTTCTAAGACCACGATGGTTCTCTTTACTCACCAACAAATCCATGTACACCAAAGTCCAGTCTGGCTGCGGAAGGAATGGGTGAGCCATTGCAGTTTCTGTGAGCTCATCAAGCAGAATTATTTCATCGTCAGCTTCATCACTCCAAGTCCTCACACTCTCTCTCCTGAACTGGGACAGTATTCTCTCAGCTGCTTCATGTCTCCTCCAGCAGGGGCTGCCGGAGTGAGCTTTTAGAAAACAAACCTGATCATGTCACACCCTGTATAAAACCCTGTAAGAGCTCCCCATGTGTGCTGTATGGCGTATGGTTCCTAGTTTGGCACCAGGGGTCTATAAGCAGGAACTGCTTACCCAGACTCATCTGCTCAAGGTTTACCCTCAATAAATCGGGTCTGATTTTTCTCCCACCATGTTTCACATTTTTATTCTTTGGTGCATTATGTTCCCTCTGTCTGTTAGGCCTTTCTCCTTGCTTTCCTGCCTAGAGAATTTGTATTTATCCGACGAAGTCCAATTCAAATCGCATCACCTTCAGGAAGCCATTCCTGACTACTCTAGTCAGAAATAACTGTTCTTTTTCCATATCACCGTTTAGTTTATATTCCTATTTTTTGCACTTATCACTGCATTATAACAGTGGGGTGTGTGTGTGTGTGTGTGTGTGTGTGTCCACACTAGATAGGATGTTGCTTAAGGGTTGGGATGATGTCTCTGTCTTTGAGTAAGGGCCTGTACCTTCATGATTTTTAGATGTCCAAGTACCAACCTAGTTGGTACTTAAAGACATTTTACTAAATTGAATTAAATAAACAGTTCTTGACAGTTCTGAAACCAGCAGTCAGGGTCAAGTGTGTGTGTGTGTGTGTGTGTGCGTGTGTGTGTGCGTGTGTGTGTGTGTGTGTTTAATGTAGGTTGCTTTTGAATTAATACAACAGTAGGACGTGCTTTGGCACAGCTGTCTGGCATACCTGGGTTACGTTCTGGTGCAAACAGCTGCGTTGCTATAACTTGCTGTAAAACACCCACTTCACATGGGGCCTGCGGGGCCCTGGAAGGCAGCCAGGCCCAGGGCTGGCAGTTACCTGAAAACACTTGGGTTAAATTTCTATTTCCACGGCAGTTAGGCAGCCCCTTGTAATTATTCCCTTCAACTGGCAGCCTTGCCTTACAGGACATCCTCTGATAGGGCTGGACTCCCAGAGAGGCAGGTCTTGCTTACCTTAGATATTGCCCCACTGAGAGCGGCTCCCAGGTGGCCCGAGAGCTGCCCTGCGATGAGCCCCAGTCCGTATTACAGGACTGCCAATCGTAAATTATCAACCACGTTAATAGACATGGTGACCAACCAGGGGAAGAGAAGTCTAGTTGGGATTGTTGTTATGGTGTGCTCACTTCTTCTATTCTCCTGTTCAGTCGGCCCCTTTCTAATCCTGCTGTGGAGCTCTGGGAAGTGAAAGGTCAAGCTCTTATTAAGAGCGAGGCTGGGCCAGGGAAAAAGAAAGGGGTAGAGCCTTGGACACTGCTGGGGATGATGGAGGAGGAGGCACTTGTGCCTCAGGGAGGATGGCAGTGATGCCAGAGTTGGAAGAGGCTGGGATGAGTGCTGAGCCTCAATTTGGCTTTAAATTGTATGTGAACCAGGATAGCCTCCTTGTTTATATCCGCCATTCTCTAAAGGGTAGGTGGAAACATACAATTATCAATGCTCTTTTTTTTTTTCTTTCAATATGAGCATCCAAACCCCTACTTCCACAATAGTGCTTTCAAATGCCACTAATTGGTGATAAGTGCTACAGCCTGTGCTTGTGTTTGTCTTGATTCCAAAATTAGATTGAAGCTCTCTGGGAACAGGACCCATATCTCTTGCATCTCTGTTGTACCTAATAGATTTTCTTACCCCTGACCACAGCCCAAAACTTTTGAATTTGGAGGATCTTGAGCGTAAATGTAGCAGATGTGAGCCTCCATAATCTAGGGAAATAAACCTCTTAAAAAGGGGCTGAGTCACAGTGGTGATTTGGGAGGGGAGTCCTAATTTGGTGAGTAAAGGAGCACCTATGGCTTTATCCTATTACTGCCTTGGGCAATAAAATTCCAGTAATATACAATCTTTAGGAGCATTATTAGAAATAACTAGGCTTTGGAAAAAAATAATAAATCACAGTGGATAAATGGGTCGTTAGAGGTATATGTTACCACAGAACTCAGGATTTACTTTATCTTAGATGTTTCAACTTGGTAAGTACATGGACTCTAAAAGAATTCTTATAAAGGCCTACTAAGTGTAAGGCACTACGCCAGATGTTATTATAAAGTGTAAGGCACTACTCTATATTTAAGGCACTACACCAGATGTTAAGAGAATCAGCATAGTTGATAGCCTGTTTCTAGAAGTTTTCTGTAAGGAAATGTAATACTACGGGAAGGAGCATCACCTCAACACAGGCCTCAAATCACTCAGCAAGGAGTGTTTCTCCAGTGGGCAGCATGGCCCTCTGTCCACTAATGGTTCCCCGATGATGTTTGTTAACTAACAAAGCTGACAAGATACAACAGGTTCAGGGTACCTACAAGTCATTTCCTCCCTGTTGCAAAATGCCAGTGACGTCTGACTGCCTGTCACCCACAGCACATTGTTCCGGAACTCCATCATGTTCGGAAGCTTGCCTATCATAAAGGCCTTTGAGTCCATCCCATGAAATGTCAAAAATATTATAAATATTAGTGATGGGCCAACCTTAGAAGTGCTGGAGGTTTAGTCTGGGAAAAGATCCAAGATTTTGTGAGCTTATATAAACACTTTTGATCTTGAAAAATTGGTCTGCAAATCTTGCAAGAACAGGTCCTCTCCCAGGATTTACAGTATGATTTGGGGTTAGTGTACCTTATGTGGTTATTTTGGGGGAAAATGTTGCTATTCATTCTTTTTTATTTTTAGCATTCTAATAAAAATGCACCAAGATATGTGTGCTATGTAACAAAAACAGATTGATTTTATTTTGCAGAAAAGTCATTTTATCTCTGAAAATAGGCAAGAAAGTATTCACTAATCCTTATCTTACTAAAATTAATTTAATATTTCCAATGAATTATAATACACCATTATATTTAGGAAAAGTAAATAAATTGAGATTCTCATGATAATATAAACAGGTGTGAACTGATATTAAAGCTAAAATACTTTGTTAGCACTTTTCATATTGCATTTAATCATACTTAGTTGATTATATGTACAATATAGCCTATAATATTCAAACATAATATGGGTATATAAAGAGTACATCTACTCTAACACATCATTGAGATTTTATTTCTCAAGCCCCATTTATATGTAAACCACAGAAATGTGCTTCTTAGCAGAAATCCTACTTGAGTTCAGCTCCAAAGCTAGTATTGTCTAGTGGGGAGGAGGGTATTGTGCAAAATGTCTCAAATTGTGTTCTTTGGTACATAAATAAGTATGACGAGAATAGTATTCTATGATAATAACTTTTACAACTGTGGTCTAAACACATTTCTTTACTGTAGAACTTTTCAGAACCTTTAAATGCAAATTGTTCAGTTAGGTTTTTTAAGTGGAGGATCATCCTGAGAGACTAGATATTCATGAACCAAATTTGTGTTATGTGAAAAGTGCATTATAATTGGGGTAAGAAGAGATAGATTCACTACCTGAATCTGCCATTTACTTGAAATGTGACTTTCAGAAAGCCACTAATTCTAAAACAAGTATAGTGGGGTGGAATGGTCTTTAGTCTTTTTTCTTTAGCATTTTATACTAGGTTTCCATACTAGGGCTATTTGTTACTTTCTTTATCCCTTGGAGGCCTAGCATAGTGCCTTACATTTGGTAGGTCTTTGATAAATGTTGATTAAATTGAACATATCTACTTAAGTTTTAGGAATCATTAATACAGTCAACTTTTTTCTGTGTTCCATTAAGTAAATTATTTATTCTCTCTGAACCTTGGTTTTCTTGCTTAGAAAATTTAGACATTTGACTACTGGATTTCAAGTCTTTCTTATTAGTAGTAATATTGTTAATATTCCTGATAGTACATGGATTTTTCTTCAAATAGAACCTTACACAGAAGATCAAAAGTGGAGCTGCTCTGATTGAATGCCTCAGGACTGTACAACCAACTCCAACCTTCCTCATCCCTGCCCACCTCTCCTCATTCTGCTCCTTGCCCCTATCTTCCCAGGTATCTGAAGACCCCCTCTGGCTCCCAGAACATAATCTGAGCAATGTTGATATAGATATTCTCTGAAGCTCCTTTTAGGTCAAGCATCTTGGATTTTTCTGGGAAAACATAGAATTTTTATTGCTGTGACTAAGTTTGGGGAAAAATGTAATCAAACCCTTCCCTCCCTAGAAAAAAATTTACCCTTTTCATTCAACGCAGTCTGAAACAATGGAACAGAAATCAGACACCTACAGCAACTAAAAATGACAGACCCAATTTTGGCTTCAGTAACAAATTTGAAAGCCAAAAAGAATAATTTTGTTTCATATGTATAAGTAATAAAAGATCTATAAGAAATCTCTATCCTTGGGATAATCTTTATGGCCAAAATGGAAATAACTGTTGTACTTTATCATGGTTTAATGTAGTAACTTGTCACTATAATTTATATAGACAAGACCAGAAATATATAACTGTTTCACCTAGATTTATAAAATCAAAAGTAGAAATTGGTTTATTAATTATCAATGTATGCAAGGATGGCTGAAAAGTTAGCTTAGTATTTCAATTCATATCTGGTGAAATGCTAGTGAAAAAATACACCTGGAAGATCAATAATTGCTGAGAAATGAATCACTAAGAAACATTTTGGTGGCATTGTTACAAGAGACCTTCAGGCCTTCTTCCTAATCCATATATTTTTAAAAAGATAAATAAGGCTAGACCAGTGATGGGCAACCTTTTGAGCTTGGTGTGTCCAACTTCGCCAAAAAACTGAGCATAACGCGGGTAGTGTGTCACTTTGAGGAAAAAACTAACTCCAAGACTCTAGTCGCAAATGTTTCATCCACAGGAGCAGCAAATGTTTCATCCTCGGCATGCGGCCGCGTGTCATCAGAAATGGCTACGCGTGTCAGTGCTGACACGCGTGTCATAGGTTCGCCATCACTGGGCTAGACTCTGTGTCTGAATCAGTCTGTTGTAAGAAGACAGCACTTGGAGATATAAGGGTGTGTGTTGCTGATACTGCAACACAGAACAGACTCACATAAAGCCAAGAGCCAGCCGTTAGCTCTTGCTAGACACATGCAAGCGATGGGAACCATGTGTTTATAGTCTCTGCCTTTCTCCCTCCAGATAGAGTAGAATTGAGGCAAGACTGGTTGTGTCATTGAAGTAATGAACTTCATCATGCTCAGTTTTCTCTTCTGCAAATGACATCAATTTATGTTAGGAGCTTGCTGATATTAAACACAAGGGGCATAGCACTGTGCAGATGATGTTCTTTTCATATGAAAAATTTATACCAGCCATATTTGGGGCTATGATAAATTCAGAAAGGGTCTTTAAAACTAAGTCACTGGGGTGTCCTGGGGAAATGGTTTATTCTATAGGTTTATTCTAAATGGTTTATTCTATAGGTTTATTCTATAGGAAATGGTTTATTCTATAGGTTATGACCCTGGGATCGTGTTTAAAGTGAAAATCTGGGATAAGGGAACAGAGCAAACACAAACCATGCAGATGCCTCCAAAACGAGAGGCAGGCCAAAACAAAACCTATCCAGGTTTGAGGTTAAGGGGAAAGGCAAAATGGCCTAATTCAAGAAGAAAACCAGATCATGCCTTTGTAAATTTTAATGTTGATGTGCAAAAAAATAGAAAATAAAATAATAATCTGGAGTTTTTTGTGGTAAAGAGGCAATATGTTAGAGGATGGTACTTTTTTTGAGGATGGTATAAGGAAATTAGAATATAAGAAGGAAATAGAAAAATCTTTAAATAGTCTCTATGTCTTAGTGTTAATAAGTTGTATTATTTCTGAGTTTTACAACTTGAGAGAAACAAAGAACTTGGAGGGTCTTCAAAGGTGATTTAAAAGGATAAGAAATAAAATCTTCTCTTTGGAAGACTGGATTAAGAAATTGGGCATAAATTTAAAGGAAATTGAAAGGAAAAGCCTTTTGAACATACACATATTTAAATAATTTGAAGACTTTATTCAGCTTCTTGCTCCAGATTATTTTATGGAGAATTTTCTCTCAGTGGAAGATCGCCAATATGTTATAACATTTCCATAACCAAAATGTGAATAACCAAACACAGCAGATGAAGTAAAGTAAGTTTCAGAGGTACCAACCATAATTTTGTATTAAGTGTTTGCATAGAACATGGAATTTTCAACCTCCTAGTTGATGAGAATTAAAGTATGTTGATACCATGTTATGTAGTGATGATTGGGTCTGCTCTTCTATAATTATACTGTGTTCTGATAAGGCATCTGGTTAACTCTCTATATGTCAGTACCAATTGACCACAGACCATCAGCTCTAAGGATTAGTTAAATGAGGCAAGCATCCAATTGTATGAAAACTAGTTTTCTATGGATTTATGCAATACAGGTAAGAGGGAAGGAGGATACTGTATATGGATAAGGACCTAGGTATGAATCTTGGTTCTTGGTCGTTGGCCTAAAGCAAGGTGCTTGAAATTCTCTGAATCTTAGAATTATCATCTGTATAAGGATCACTATTTTAATCCATAAGGTTATTCTTGGTAAATGAGATAAAACTCCTTATAGGATTGTTGTAGGAATTAAATGAGATAATTCATGTAAAGTATTTTAACAGTGCCTGGCATGCAGTAGCTCATCCTATATCATAAAAGCCTAATATGCAAATTGACCATCACTCCAACACACAAGATGGCTGTCCCATGTGGTCAAAGATGGCTGCCCCCATGTGAACACAAGATGGCCACCACAAGATGGCCTGCAAGGGAGGGAAGTTGGGGGCAATCAGGCTGGAAGGGGAGGGCTGTTGGGGGCAACCAGGCTGGCAAGGGAAGGCAGTTAGGGGTGACCGGGCCGGCAGGGGAGGGCAGTTGGGGGTGACCAGGCCTGCAGGGGAGGACAGTTAGGGGCGACCAGGCCTGCAGGGGAGGGCAGTTAGGGGTGACCAGGCTGTCAGGGGAGGGCAGTTAAGGGCAATCGGGCTGGCAGGGGAGCAGTTAGGCGTTGATCAGGCTGGCAGGGGAGTGGTTAGGGGGTGATCAGGCTGACAGGCAGAAGTGGTTAGGGCCAATCAGGCAGGCAGGCAGTTGAGCGGTTGGGAGCCAGCAGTCCTGGATTGTGAGAGGGATGTCCGACTGCCTGGGATCGGGCCTAAACAGGCAGTCGGACATCCCTCGAGGGGTCCCAGATTGGAGAGGGTTCAGGCTGGGCTGAGGGACCCCCCTCCCACCCCCCCCCCAGCCCGTGCATGAATTTCGTGCACCGGGCCTCTAGTAATAAATGTTAGGTCTTACTATATGATAAATAGTCAAACACAGTGCCCGGTCCATAGCAGGAACTCAAAAGTATTAGTTAAATCTGAATCTAATAGAACAGACTAAAAAGAAGTGAGATTCTTCAACATAGAAATAGAAGCGTTAAAGGGAAATACATTGAAATGTATAAAATCTCATTCAATAAGTTACTAAATCCAGATATAGATCTCACAATATAAAGGGATAATGATAGATAAATAAAAGAAAAACTCACACATAGTGGATATTAAAATTGAAATCTTGTTACCCCAAGATGTAGTAGATGAATGTAGAAACAGGTTCAGGAAGGATTCAGTAAATAATAGATTCATGACAGACTAACAGCAGAAGCCAGATGTTTGCATCCCCTCACCTGCTGGATCTGCTATTATTGAGGATAACCGTGCCTGCCAAGTCTGGCCTAATACACTGGATGGAGGAGGCTAACCCCATTTGCTTTTGCTCATATGGATGACAATTTCTGGTCATGGTGTGCTAGAGCACCTTAGGTCATTGGTCCCCAGGGACGGCAGACTGAAATCCACAGGGCAGGTTTCACTCCTTGCATGTTGACTACTTAGTGGACACTTTCCAAACACAAAAGGGCAACTAACATTTGGGCAGCCTGCCTCTCTGCTCAGTTTGATATAGGTTGACCTTCTGAATCTAAATGTATTCAGTAGACAGGGATAGGACTAGCGGAAATATAAAATGCCTTTCTCAAAAAAAGAGGAATCTGAGCTTAGAGAGACTGAATCGTGACAACCAACAAACCTAAGAGATGACTCCCAACAATCTCGCCAGTCCTAATTCATGATCTGAGCGGAAATTTTAAACATAGATCCACATTATGCATCAGACCAAAGATTTACCTAATTTTTGAAGAAATTTGAAGAGACAAAAAGAAGAAAGGATAGGACCATAAATTCATGATCTTTCTGCAGAAATGCTAATCACTTTGATAGCAACATTTGAGCGAGGACAAGCAAAGATGATCAAAGCAGTCCGTGACGCAAAACATCAGTGAGAGAATTTCCTCCTCTGAACCCATACCCAGAGTTGGAGACAACTCACATTTGAGAACTGCTTGCAAAGTGCCGTGGCTATCCTTCTAGCGAGCCAGGGGAAGAGAGAGCAAAAATTGTGGCTGGTGCCCGTGGGTTCCCAGTGTTTAACATAGAGTTTCTTTTGCTACACCTTCAGATTAACCTTCACCAATGTGGAGAGCAATGCCTGTGATGTATTTTTAAGCCTGCTCTCACAATAAGAAGAACCATGCCAGGTTGTCAGGACAAAAAGTAGGCAGCTAAAAGCACTCCCATCAGTCATTTGTATTCTGGCTGGCTTCCAGGTCTTGTCTAGGTCATATTATGACTCCTTTATTAGTGTTGAAGGTCACCAGGAGACAGGCAAGTGCATCCTATATCAGGAAGTGTAGTGAGCCTCCGGAGTGAGATATTTGGCTTTGGGAGGCACTGTGGCTGTGACTCGGAAACCCAGGGAAATGAGTTAAGCTCAGTCAGACTCCAGGCGCCGCACTGCCTCACAGCAGATAGAATGAAGTAGAATAATAGAAGCTTTCCTGCCATTCTCCACATTGGGTTGAATTCCGGTCAGCCCTCCCAGTTGAGTTTCTGGAGGCTGTTTTCTATTCAGCCCCCATGCTGCAGGCTGTAATTCACGGGAAGGGGCTCCACGGAAAGGTTGGCCCCAGGTTCAGGCTAGCCAGTGCCAGGGGAGCCCTCCTGCAGGAAGACAGATTAAGGGGCATGTGTACCCATTTGGTGGGTGAGGAGAGAAATTTAGTGCCTGCATTGGGCTCCCAGAAGAATTACTGCCTGGCTGATTCAGACCTGGCAACCACACGTAAGCACGAATACATTTCCACACGCTCCCTTGCACAGTGACTAACCACATCTGCTTAGCTCCAATGGAGAAGCAAACTAAGGCGGCCATGGCCACCTCCTCCACCCACCAGGGAGCCTATGTCCTCGCAAGATAAGGTCTCAGCTTGGTCTGGTGTGAGCTTAGCTCATTCTTTTCACAGTATGATTCCTATTCAAGGTCTGAACATTCAGATGACCTCACTGGAGTACGAATTGTAGCCTGGAAACTTCTCCTTTATGATAGGATAGCAAACTGAGGTTGTTAATGTAGGTGGAAAGCTAGCAGAAGTCAGTTCAAAAAGAAGAATACTTCCATTTCTATAAGCTAATAAAAGTAAATATCACAAGGGTGAAATTGCCTTTTCATGTCTAAGGATTCCATGTTCACATAAAAACATACAAGTAAAGTCTTTGACATGTAGAGGGTTGAGACGTAATGATGTACTCTGATAGCCGGGTCCTGGAGTTTATGGAGATGTTCATGTATGTGGTCTTGATGTGGTGAAAGCAGAATGATTTGAAGCTTAGGAGACTGTCTTAAGAGAAAGCAAGAAGTATTTGCAATAAGGAGCAGGCAGCCCTTTACCTCTCACCTGCTTTGCTCCCAGGCACACACATATGAAGCTGGCTCACAAGGTGAGAAAAGGACTCTGAGTTAGCTTTCGATGGGCAGGGGATGCACACATAGCTCTAACCGCCTTCGGAAAGCCTCGGGCCTAGAAGAACGTCCCACACAATGTGGGTGGTCAGTAAATGTTTATTGTGACTAGTGAATGGATAAGTCAACTAAGGCCATGACCACATGTCACTAAACATTTAAAAGAAAGAACAGCCCTAGCCAATTTGGCTCAGTGGGTAGAGTGTTAGCCTGTGGACTGAAGGGTCCCAGGTTCAATTCCAGTCAAGGGCACATACCTTGGTTGCAGGCTCCATCCCTGCCTGGTCAGGGCTCATGCGGGAGGCAACCAATCGATGTGTTGCTCTCACATCGATGTTTCTCTCTGTGTGTCTCTCCCTCTCCCTTCCAGTCCAAAAAAAATCAGTGGAAAAATATCCTTGAGTGAGGATTAACAAAACAAAAACAAAAAAAGAAGAAAGGAAGGAAGGAAGGAAGGGAGGAAGGAAGGAAGGAAGGAAGGAAGGAACGAAGGAAGGAAGGAAGGAAATGAACAATTTACCATTTTCAGATTATAGATAGTTGACATTCTAAATATTACGAAATCCTAAAGACCATTTCAGGTGCTAAAATTCTGCAAGGTTTTTTGCAGTGAGAGACTGACTTTTCTGCTTATCATGAGAGATAATGAAGCATTCTGTGGTCTTCTTTGAAAGACTTAGAGAGCACCAAGGCTTAAGAAGCTGAGGGAAGTTTCCTGTTGGTAGAATTTGGAAGAGCATGAGCAGTGGAGTGTGTCATTTCCCTGACAGAGCAGGGCTTCATTGAGTTTAAGAGCTTGTTTTGAAGTAATCATAAAGAGACTGCACGCATGATGAGAACTCTAGCTTTCTCTTGAGGCCCATTTATGTCTGCGTGTGCTACAGGCATGGGAGTGGTTGTGGCATCGTGTGTGTGAGTGCTAGATGAAAGGGCTTTCAGAACACTGCTCACAGCGCCTGAGGAAATTCGCTGCGGACACAGACTCCAGGCCGGAGGACAGCACAGAGTGTGTGGCCTGCCTCCAGAGTAGCCGGGCCCTTGAGCACGCACAGCCCCCAGCAACCTGCCACCCAGGGCCGTGCACTTTATCACACTCCAAACCGTGACAGCAGAGGGCTGAGAGCTTTGACATTTGGTCAAGTACTCATTTCTGGTCATTTGAAACTATGACAGGTAAATAAAATATCATTTCTCGATTCAGGCCAGTGCTACGGAGGGGCAGATGGGCAAGCAGGGGGGAATCTTTATAATGACCTAAAAACCCACAAGGCATTCTGGACATCAAACGTCAGTTACAAAGCACCACTTTGATGAGTTAAGAGTAAGTGAATCAGAACCAGATGGATTAAATTCGCCTTGAAATACACACAGGATTAAAAATTAAGAGAAGTAGTGCTAGACACAATGCATTGTCTCAAATGTTAGCCAGAGCATTGGAAACAAATAAAAAAATTCACTAGAGATATTTGACAGTTAAGTGTTCTCCCACCTCTGGATTTTAAATTCTAATTTGGCTGCATGAATAGTTGGAGAGAGTTTTATGAGTATGAAATATAAAAATGTTTATGGGAATACCAAGAACGGGCAAAAGAAAAAAAATTCTTTCAACATGTGTTTTATTTACTTGCTTAGGTAAATATGTGAACATGGAATTCCGTAGAAAACGTTTATCAAGTTACAAGTGGGTAAGAAATGAACAGTTGCATATGTGTGCCTATAGCCTGGCCCAGGCTCCTAATGAAAGACACTTGATCATGTTTGACAGATCTTAATAGGTCCTTTAAATGCGCACACACGCGCAGAGGCATCCACATGTCCGTGTGATGCATCCTGACCCTGATGTGTTGACCAGCCCTTCAGAGAGTTGCTTTTCTTAGTGATTACTCACTGACATATGACCCTCCACACGGGCTGCCTGTCCCGCTGTGACGGCAGGCAGGCCTGAGCTGCGGGCACTTCTCAAGCACAACCCCAGCCTCTCAGTGCCCTCTGGCTTCCACACACAGGCTGCCAAATAAACAAACAAGGAGTTCCAATTTTATGCCTAGTAGCCTTGGTGGTGTTCCTGCAGCAGGGTTGACTCTGTTTATTTACTCACAGTTCCACACGGCTCCTTGGGACTGTTTGCAGCAAAGGGTTTGCAGTCCCAGACAGTCTGCAAAGGGGTAGTGATTCTTGTCTTATTCGCCCCATGCATGAAATATCAGTTTATACATGGATAGGACACCAAAAACAGAGGCAAAGAAAGAAAAAAAAAAAAAACAGATACATTGGACTACATCAAAATCGAAAACTTTGTGGATTAAAGGACACAATCAGTGGAGTGAAAGGCAACCACCAAGTAAGAGAAAATACTTGCAAATCATATATCTGATGATGAGTCAATATTCAGAATATAAAGAACTCCAATCTGATTGAAAGAACAAACAAAACCCCAATCTGATTAAAAAATGGACAAATAACTTGAATAAACATTTCTCCAAAGAAGATATACAAATCATCAACAAGCACGTGAAAAGATGGTCAACATCACTACTCATTAAGTAAATGTAATAAAAACTGGGTATATACCTAAAAGAATTAAAATCAGGGACTCAAATAGACATTTTTTATACCTATATTTGTAGCAACATTATTTACAAGTAGAGGCCCAATGCACGAAATTCATGCAAGGGACTTGGTCCTCCGTAGCCCTGGCTGCCTCACGGCCCCGTGGCCCGTCCACCTGTTGTTTAGGAAGGTCGTCTGGAAGGTCTTTCCTCTGTCTGGTCTAATTAGAATATTAGCTCTTTATGTATAGGATAGCCCAAAGTGGAAGCAACTCAGGTATTCATTCACAGGTGAATGGATAAACAAAATGTGATACATACATACAATGGAATATTATTCAGCTGTAAAAAGGAAAGAAAATCTGACACATGCTGCAACATAGATGAATCTGGAGCACATTATAGTAAGGGGAAAAAGTCAGTCACAAAAGGACAAATACTGTATGATTCTTCTTACAGGAGGCACTTAGAGTTGTCAGATTCATACAAGAAGAAAGTAGGATGCTGGTTGCCAGGGGGTAGGAGAGTGGAGAATGGGAAGTTGTTGTTTTGTGGGTATAAAGTTTCAGTTTTGCAAGATAAAAATTATTCTAGAGATTGGTTGTACAACACTGTGAATGTATTTAACCTTACTGAACAGTATACTTAAAAATGGCTAAGATGGTAAATTTTTATGCTATATGTATTTTACTACAATTTTTAAAAATCAGTTTATATAAGAGATTTTTAACAGCTTTGTGAGCTCATGAAAAGACTAGCATTAGCATGGAATGTCTGCTGAAAAGTGATGATTCTCAAAAATATTAATATTTCCACATTAAAAACAATGTTGAAATTAAAATTAAATAGCTGTTTTCCATGTGTTTCCAACATGCTCATGTGGCAAGAAGCAAATCCAGTTCAGAAATAAGGAATTAATAGAGTTCAAATTTTAGATATTAGGGGCAAAGAGAATTGTCAGCATGCTTCATACTTATTATCTTAAACCTTCATAATCCTATCAGTGAGTATTACTTTCAGGCTACAGATGTGAATATCATGGCTCTAGGAAGCAAGGTCATTTGGCCAAAGTCACACAGGTAATTAGCTGTAGAAATGGGATTTGAACTCAGGACTTCTGCTACAATAAAGGATAAGTAGTCCTGATTGGAGCTCAGTACAGTAATGGAGACTGCCATTTATGATGATATTAGTAATGTAACTGACAGATGAGCAACTGTGACTTACAGTAGGGGAGACCAAATATATAAAAAATAGAGTCAATATATCAAGAGTCATCATCCATAAGGTGCTATGAGGCATGGCCAGTGCATGCTGTAAGTTAACCTCCCCCAAAGCCAGGGCTACAGCTGTGGTCCTCAGGGACCTCTGTCCAGCTATTCACTTCAAGTATGGCCCACCTGGGATGAGATTCACCTGGCACTTGCTCAGAGTCAGATAACCAGAATAATGGTCAGGGCAATCTCCGGGGTCAGATTGCCTGGGTTCAGGTCCTGTCTCTGACAGTAGCTGTGTGACCCAGGGCAAATTACTCAACCTCCTGGTGCATGCTTCCTCATCTATAACATGGGGATTATCTTCCTCAAAAATAATTTGAGGATTAAATGAATCAATGACTATAAAGTACTGAAATAGTTCCTATAACATAACAAATCCTTGAAAATGTTAATTATTCTATTTCAATTTTTACAGACTTATCACACATCAGGCATGGTACCTAGGAAATGCTCTGTTCTTTTATCCAGATGAATGTACATCAACAGAATAAATACATTTAATATGCAAATTATGCAAACTATGCATATAAAATTCTTATCTGAAGCAAACAAAAGCAACATAGTATAAGGGCAGTTTTCAAACATGCCTACATATGAAAGCATATTTTTAAACTTTCAACAAAATCATAATGTTCTATCATTCTTCCTCAGCATTTAAAAATTTCTGCTTGACTTTTTAAAAATTTATTTTTCATCTAAGTGTAGTTGGTATGCAATCTTATATTGGTTATATCAGTTTCAGGTGTACAATATAGTGACTTGACATTTTCATACTTTCTAATAATAATATGATCACCCCACTAATTCTAGTAATCATTTGCCACCATGTAAATTTATCACAATATTATTGACTATATTCCCCTTCCCCTTTTCACCCATCCTCCCACCCCCTCCCTCTGGTAAGCACCCCTTCTATGAGTCTATTTTGTTTGTTTATTTGTTTTGCTTTTGCTTTTTAGAGTCCACATACCAGGTATAAGTGAAACTATACAGTATTTGCCTTTCTCTGCCCGACATATTTCGGTTAGCATAATAACCCTCTAGGTTCATCTGTGTTGTTTAAAAGGCATTATTTACAATAGTCAAGATATGGAAACAACGTAGGTGTTCATAGATAGATGAATGGATAAAGAAGATGTGGATATCACCCAGCAACAACAACAAAAAAAGAAAGGGAATATTACACAGCAACAAAAAATCTTGCTATCTGCTTGACTTTTATATCTACTTGTCTCTCAAAAGCTAGATCAGGTGGCATGGATCACCAAAGGTTGTAGTTTATTCCAGGTTTACCTTGAGAGTTAGCTTTAGTTTCTATTCACTCCAGGCCAGATGATTTTGCACATCTTTTCCCTGAGAGAAGCGATAAATGAGAAGGATCTTATTACATACTCACCGGTGGCAGTGAGGATGGCAATCCTACATCCTCTCCGTCACTACCATACTCCAACTTCTCATGGGGAGAAGGCAGTAAAGTCACCCAAGAGAACTTTGGGTTCTAACCAACCAACTAATCAAGCATTTGTTGCATAGCAGTATATCATGTAGATGGTTGGGTTACATTTACAGATAGTTGCCTACCAAGAGAAGGGTAAGAATTCTGGAACTAGAGGTGTGGTTAAGATTTTTTCATTGCGGTCTGAATTACATATTATTACTGTTTATAAAAGTAACCATTATTTATTGAGCTTTTACTATGTCCCAGATACTATGCTAGGGATTATATATAAGTAATCCGTTATGTAATACAATAGCACTGAAAGAAAGACTTGGTTACTCCTACTTAGAGCTGAGAAAACTGAAGCCTATAGAGCTTAAATGATACAGCTACTAAGTTTTGGAGTTATTATCTGAATAAAAAAATGAATTCTCAGCTTATGTGCTCTACTCTTTCTTGATTATATTCTATGGTCATTGTCAGGATTCAGAAAGCAGATAATCAGTTATTTAAGTCTCTATAACCAAAATTGTGATTCTCCTAAATCCGTGGTCAGCAAACTGCGGCTCGTGAGCCACATGCAGCTCTTTGGCCCCTTGAGTGTGGCTCTTCCACAAAATACCACGGCCTGGGCGAGTCTATTTTGAAGAAGTGGCGTTAGAAGAAGTTTAAGTTTAAAAAATTTGGCTCTCAAAAGAAATTTCAATCGTTGTACTGTTGATATTTGGCTCTGTTGACTGATGAGTTTGCCGACCACTGTCCTAAATAAAAAGTTTTCAGAAAATGACCTCTTATACACGTGAAGTTAGAGCAGGAACCACAGAATTGAAAGGGACCCTGGAAGTCACTCAATTTCCTTTCCACTGCAAGAAACTCAGCTGGGCGTTTGCCAAGCCTCTGCACGAATAACCCTGGCACTGCAGACTCACTCCCATGTGTGGAGGCTGACACTGCTATCCGACAGCTGGGACTGTTGAAAAGCTCTTGTTCCTTCTCAACATAAATCTACTTTCCAGTGCCTTCCTTCCACTTTTCCTGGCTCTGCTAAAACCACTCAGAATAATCTAACCTCTGCTCCACAAGATAATCCCAATTTATCATGTACACTTTGGTCTGCCCATGTGACTCAAACACAAATTGTTCCTGGCATAGTTAGAAGCAGTGTAGTGTAGCAGAAAGAGCCTAAGTTTTACAGTAAAAAAATTCTGTTCAAATTCTGGGTCATCACTCATTACTTATGATATCCTACAGAAGTTACTGAACTTTTTTGGGTGTCAGTTTCCACATCTTCATAAAGATTTTACAGGACAGTTCTGAAGGTAGGATGAGATGGTAGATATAAAATGTTAGCATGTAATGGGCACTCAATAAAGACTGGCAATTATTATAAGTTAAACTTTTTACTGGCAAAGGCGACAGGTGTTTTGCTAACCTAGGCTAATCGCAGACAATTGGTTAAACTAGAGACTTCTCTAGTTAATAGTACATGGGCAGGTGACCTGTCATATATCAAAGTAGGACACAAATAACAGGTTTTCCAGAAAGAAATGTTACTAGTTATATTTATTGTTGTTGATGGCGGTGGAGGTGCTGTGTGTGTGTTTAGTTTCTCCAGATATACATAACTAAATTAGCTACCTAGGCTACAGACATCGATACCGGTTAAGGTGGGATACTTGAGCTAAATGGTTTAAGGTCAAGATTTTAAGGTTTCCTGAAGAGGACACTTGCTATTTCCTTGTTTCCATCCTGCTTGTAGCCCCACAAAGACCACGCACCCCACTGAGTTTCTTGCTTGAGCTTCCAGACACTTTCTGTATGTTTTGCTATAAGAAACTCCATGTTTCATCCAACCATGGAGCCTTTTTGCTCCTACCATTTAAAGCTTAAGTGTGGACTGTTTTGGTATGGAAACTGTCAGCGTTTGGGAAAAGCCGCTTTTCTCTGACCTGTGCTGTGGACGGGGCAGCTTTGGGAGGGTTTTCCAAAGAGCCTCAGCTTCTGCTCTTTCCCCAACGAGCCACCACGGCACGTTGCTGTTATCTCTCCTCTGCTCAGGGCACAGGAAATCCTGTGTGAGGCTGCCAGGGGGACAGAGGGATGAAGAAACGCATTCATCGGAACAAGCTGGTCCATTTCCTCAAGTAAGGACTTGGCCTAACATCCAGTGGTTTCCTCCACAAAGAGATAGTGTGCGTTCTTAACTCACTGATAAGGTTAGTTCATAGAATCACTGTCTGTAGATCCTAGGATGCTTTTCATTTCAATCTTTCTGCTGTGACTTTTTAGCTTTTGTAGACCTGCACAAAGTACAAACCTCAACGTTTACAAGCTGTGAAAGAACACAATGGCATTTTTATTGTAATATCTTATCATTGTTATATATAGACTGTAATATATATCACTGTATTATAATTATTCTTAAATGATAGAAATCTGTTAAACTCAACATACTTTAAACTTCTGATCCCCACTATCCAACTTCCTCTATCTGCTGTCTCCCCCATCTCAGGTGATGGTAATTCCATCTTTCCTAGTACAGTTGTTTAGGTCAAAAAACTGTCATCCTTGACTCTTCTTTTACTGTCATCTCACAAACATCAGAAAATCCTGCCCGCTTTACTTTCAGAATTTTTCCAGAATCTGATTCCTTTGAACTACCTCCGCTGCTCCCACTGTGGGTGAAGCTGCCCACATCTTCCGCTTGGATTAAGTGGCCTCCTATCCTAATTCCTCTCCCCGCTTCCTCCCACCCACCCTGCAACTCTCTCTCTCTCTCTCTCTCTCTCTCTCTCTCTCTCTCTCTCTCCTCAACAGGCCAAACAGAGTAATCCCTTTCAAATAGAAGTCAGGTCATTCAACTGCTCTATTAAAAAACTTTCAGATGACTCTCTACTTTGCTCTGAACAAGGGCTCAAGTCCATTCAAGGACTTGTAAATCTCTTGCTGCCTTTCTGACCTCACTGGCTACTACTCTCCCCTCTGATGCAGATCCTGCCCCAGTGGCATCCTTGTTGCTCCTGGCTCTCCCTAGGCATGCACTTGTCATAGGGCCTGTGCTCTAGCTTGTTCTTCATATTCTCTTCTGGATATCTGCTTGGATAACCCCCTTTCCTTTTCTAAGACTTACCTCAAACATCTTCTGCTGGATAAGATCCACTCCGATGACCCTGTTTGTACCGCCATTTGCTTCTACACCCACTTACCCTATTCAGTTCTTTAATACCACTCACTGCCTTCTAACATATAAAGGAATTTATTGACTGTGCTTATTATCCCTCCCAGGTACCACTAGAATATTAGTTACAGGAAGGCAGAAATCATTAATGTACCTCAAGCACCTAGGATATTGTGTGGCACACAGTAGGTGCTTTATATATACTTGCTGGAAGAATGAATGAATGAAACCTACACATGATGAGCTAAATTCTTTTATGAATATAAAAGATGATCGACTTCTCCAGAGACTGAAGCTATAGAAGTTACTTTCTTTCCTCCTAGGAAGGATGTGGCAGCAGGAAAGCATTGGCCCCTGAGGAGAAGACTTTCCTGAGAGTGAATCAAAAAGGATGGAAGGAATTTTGAGATGCCAGTCCTGGAACCCCTTCCCCTGTTATATTTCCAGAGGACTGACTTGGCGCTGAGAATGCTCTGTTTTGGGAGTAAGGACTTGTTCTTGTTTTTAATTAGAATCTGAGTGACTGAGAAAAGCGATGTGGATCGAGTTCCCTGCCTCCTGAACAAGCATTTCCTGGTCTGGTTTCAGGTATCCCTTTCCTTAGGTGGGTTTGCCACTGAGGGATTAGAGAGCCTGTGATTCAGAGCCCTGGCTGCCACAGCGGTGCTGACGCACGCACGTGCACTATCTTGGATCTCTAGTTCGTTCCCCATTCACACTCACCTTCAGGCTGAAATGGTGAACTTGCTCAGTGGAAATAAATGCCTGAACCTGAGTAGCCTGGGGCGTTCGCTGTCTGCTCACTTCTCCGGGCAGATCCCAGGGCTGCCCTCGCTCTGGTAGAATTAAAGTGAGAAGAAGCACAAGGAACAAAGGAAAGAGTGATCAGAGTGAACTCTTATGAGAGAACCCTAAAGAAAGAAGATGGGCCTGGCCAGTGTTGCTCAGTGATTGAGCATTAACCCATAAGCAAGGAGGTCATGGTTCGATTCCCAGTCTGGGCACATGCCTGAGTTGTGGGCTTGATCCCCAGTAGGGGACGGGCAGGAGGCAGCCGATTACTGATCCTCTCTCATCATTGATGTTTCTGTCTCTTGCTCCCTCTCCCTTCCTCTCTGAAACCAATAAAAATATGTTTTTTTAAAAGAAAGAAGATGGATGGCAATGGCTGGAAGAAGGTGAATACGTGGGAAGAACAGATAGGATGCAACCAAAAGAGGAGAAGACAGGCTGAGAGGTGGGGGAGAACACGATGTTATTAATTTGCTTCATGTGCCCCTTACTCCCTGGCATTTTCATGCATTATGTTCCCTGGTGATACAAAGAGCACACTATTTATTTTTCTCCATAAAATATGGAAAAACGACTTCATCGTTCAAAGTTGAAACCATTGCCTATTATTAGGGGAAGAAAATACTTTGCCAAAATTTGCAAGCACAAGTTAATTAAAAAATGTAAAGATTAAAAGGCTCTCAAAGGACCTTCCGACCACTAACACACTTTCCAGGACATGCCACATTGAACTTCAGCCTAAACGAGATGTATTCCTTGATATGTCCAAATCGAGGCACACCCACACCACCTTTCTCAAGCTGGTTTCAGTCACCAGGAAACGTATGAACAGAAAATCAGCTTTGCTCAGTTACCTTCTGAATATACATGCACTACAGGAGTAGCAGTAATGGTCAGGTTGCCATGTGTTGACAACAGAGGAAAAAACAAACAAACGTATTTCCCCAAAAAGGAAGACTCTGTGTGAAAGAGACTTTTCAGGTATTGGGAGTGTCCAGTATAGTTCCCAGCAGCCTGTTGAAAGGCCCTGTGTTGTCTAAACAGCCTCCTGCGGGATAATTATCATCGCAGCCCATATAAAAGGAACAGTGGAAAGGTGCAAAAGTCATTAACAGGGAAGAAATAGGAAGCAATCAGCAGCACTTTAAACAAATTATGACCATGGAATTAGACGCTCAGCTTGAGATAAGTGTCCTGGATCTGTTAAAGCTATATACACCTCCTTGGTTTAAAAGAGATGAGGAAAATTTTCCTCTGGTTATTTATGAAGTGTTAGGCACGACGGATGGTGATGCCTGAGGCAAGGCGGGCTGCCCACTTCTCCCAGGCTTCCTTTAAAAACCGATTACCTACCCCGGGGACTTGGGTACAGAGACTTTTCAAATATTCGCCTGGACAAGATGCTACCTTTTTGCTTGAAATGGAAACCTCTTGGGCCGACTGAATCACTCAGGAGTCATTTTGAGGAGAAAAGCCCAAGACTTGCTCCTGTATTAGCGTGGGAGCGGGCATGTGGGCGTCCACTGCCAGGAACTCGCTTGGCAACTGAGCCCGCCCTCCCCCGGCCGCTTGGCCTTCGGTCTGCAGACAAGGCTGCTTTCCCTATTCAGACCTGGCCTTCCGTAGGTCCCACCAGCCACTCTGGCCTGTCCTTTGGGATCAGCTTTTCAAAATGTCCTCAGACTCAGACTCTGGTGGCTGTTGGCTTCTCCACTCACCATGAACTGCCAGCTGATCCCCCACTGGTCTCCCGCCCCTGCCGCCCCATCAACAACCTCTTGGAGCCCTGCACTGGGAGTGAGGGTAGAGCCCCTCTTCTCTTCGCTTTGCAGCACCGTTGTCTGCTTTTGAACCTCCTGTCTGCCTGTCTGTGCTTGGGCTCAATGGGCTGCCCCTGGGACCCTAGATGCTTCAAGTTCAAGGATGGGTTCATCTGGCAGCCAGCTTAGTTTCTCCCCCCCAGTGCCCAGGCATTTGCCCAACGCTCTTCCATGATATTTGTTCCCTGGAGGCATCATCCCAGGTCGCCACAGCCAGCCCAGAAGTAGTGCTCATTCTCAGTTACAGTTTCCCTTCTTGTCTTCTTGTTTCAATCACAAGGCAATCTGTGAGAAAATATGCTTAGAGACTAAAGACGCAAACTTTTGTTCTCCAAAGAGACTTGCTGGACTGGCTGGTGTAAGCTGACTTGCTGCAGTGGCTCAGTTTCTTCACTTATGAAAAAGACACTCGTGCATGTGAGGAAGATGGTTAGAAGTGAACATCATAACTAAGCAATTGGCTAGCATGCATTGTTCTTTAGGAAGAGTCAGATGTGGTATTCTTGTTACAGAGGATGCAGATCGATATACCCAGTCTCTAGTAATTCCTGATAAAAAGAGGTAAGGGATTTAAGCTATGGCACAGCCTAGTTGGGAGAAGTGAAACAAAGGCCTATATTTCTGTGGGGATTATTGAAGTGATTTATGAAAGTGGTAAAATCTATTTTTCTGTATTTTAAAATGAGTTCTTATTCCATTAATGTGGATGGAAGCAAATTATAGCAGGATGGATTCCTAGGGGCACTTCCAACTCAATTATTTTATTTCAGTAAAAGGGTTTAAAATGTTAAAAATAGCTCAAAACTGTATTTATAGTCAAATAATTTAAAACAAATATGGCTGTTTTCAATTGAATTGGAATTGTTATTGCTGTACTAGGTAACATTTATTTTGTACTTGATTATGAACTGTTGTATAACTGTTTTTATTAGCTATTTAAGGAGGTACACTATGGCTCTTTAATAAGAACTTGCATAAACTTAGCTCCAAATATTTATAACATATTGCAAGCTCTTTCTTCAAAGCACTGCTCAGCATTCATCTGTTTGTTTGTTTTTCTACCATTTCAGTTAGAGAAGGTATTGTAATGACTTCTAAGGCAAGTACAAAAATGTATGTTTTTCTGGGTTAAACAAGGAGAGATTGGTGCTGCCCTGATCTTAGGCGACAGGGCAGTGAATTTTAACCTTTTGGGCCACCTTTAGCTTACAGAAGAATTAAGCTTAAAAGGGATACCAATTTGTACAATTAGCACACATTACTTTTGTTAAAAAAGCAATAAGTAAATAAATGTGCAAAAAATAAATGAAAATAATATTGAAAGGATCAGCATTCAGACTCTTCCGGCTTGCCTACCTTTTCAGTCTCACCCCCTTCCCTCTCACCTCCACATGCCCTCCAAGCCAGTCTGGTCTTGCCCACCTTCCCCGATTACACCAGGCACCTCATGCCTGTTGGGCATTGCTCCCACTGGCTCCTCTGCCTAGAAGGCCATCCCATCCTTTTCCTGCCGAAACCAGGAAAAATGGTTCATTCACCAACACCCAGCTTAGCATCACGTCTTCTGTAAAGTTGTCCTTAACCTGTCCTGTGGCTATGCCATGGTACCCTGATGTTTGATCAAACTCCAACCTAGCTGTCCCTGAGAAGATACATTTTGGATGAGGTTAACACTTATATTACTAGACTTTCAGTGAAGCCAATAACCTCCATAATGTGGTTGCGCCTCACCCAATCAGTTGAAGGCCTCAAGAGAAAACAGCTGACCTCCTCCAAAGAAGAGGGAATTCTGCCTTCAGACGGCCTTCAGTCTGGAGCTGCAGCGTCAGCTCTTTCCTGGGTCTCCAGCCAGCCAGTGTCCCCTGGCAGCCCTACAATGGCATGAGCCAATTTATCAAAATCTATATCAAAATCAATCTTTCTCTCCCTCTCTCACCATTTTGCAGAGTACTCACTTTTTAACATGGAAGGATCTTAACTATAAATATTTCAAAATCAATTTGTTAAAAGCCCCATCATATTAGATATTTTCTTAGACCATAGACAATAGAAACAAAATCTATTGAATTAAAAAAAAATAAACATTGAAACAAAATCTATTGAGTTAAAAAAATAAATAAACATTGAAAGGAATAACCCATAGCCCACAGCATATTCAAATAATTCAAGAAAAAATCTTGATGCGTCTCTCTCACCTCCTATACCAATGATCCCAGGTTACTCACCTCATTAGCTTTTTAGGATGATGACACATTGCTAGTTTTAAAAAGGAACACCCAAGATTTGCACCCAGAGCTCCTAATAGAAATTTCGAATGCATCAGCATAGTGGTTGAGAGTGTGGTGGAAGGGTAAGGGGATGGGTCCTGTGTGAGCAATGGAGGCAGGAGGTCCTAAGCCTTGTTCTTATCCTCCCAGCATGAGGCATTTCAAAGGTGCTCTAACCTTGGTGCATATCCTACACAGTGTAGTTTGCAGAGGAAAAGCCAATGAAGACACACTAGAGACTCAATCTCTGTCTATCCAAGCGCTTTCCTATAGAATGTATTTCTCCTCAGTCAAGTGGAATCTGAATCAAAGGGGCAGAATCTGAAGGCTTCGTGGTCTAAGACTCCCTCTTGTGAGGCCATGTGATGGCCCAGCTCCTTCCACCAGTCAGTGTTTCTCAGGACTCCAAAATGGGATTGTGAGATCTGAAGCGCTTTCACGGACGCAGTAGTCAAGGTCAGAGCTGTTAGACACCGTGGGATTTCATGTGCCTAGAAATAGAGCACATTGCCCACACTCTGGTTTCTGTGATAACTGAGAGAAACGGGAGGGCAGATTTGGCATTCCTTTCCTTTGTGTGTGGGGGTGGGAATGAGCGGGAGGGTGGAGTGAGGGCAAGGAACGGGTAGAGGAAGGAGACTTGGGGAGGAGAAGGGACTGGGAAGTAAGCCCAGGGCTGGTATCTGGGGAAAGGAGAACCAATACCTCTTTTGTTGTCAGGAAAGCCCTGGGCACAAAGGGTGAGTTTGAGTTTCACTTCAGGTCAGTTCAGGGCATTCTGAAAAGGCGGTTTGCAGACAGCGAGCTTAACTGACTGACTTGGAGGTAATTAAATCACTGCATTAGGCTGCTGACCATGAAAGCAGAAAACTACAAGCACACAAAAAGAAGAAAACAAAAACCTGACATTTGTGTCTAATTATATCATTAAAATGTTTACTGTTCCATGTAATAATTATGTGGCTCATATTTGATCATGATGGCGTTTCTCTAATTGGTTAAAAGTTTTACCCATTCTTCTTGTGAGACAAAATTTGGTTTTATTTAGTCATTTTTCAACCGGGCTTGTAAGGCTTCCATGCCATCTGACTTTGTTTTATTCTGGCTAGGGTTCTGGCAACTTCTGTGGTGATTTTCAGTTTTATTTCCTCTCTTCAGTGATGTCTGTAATTGTGGACAACCAGTTACCTGAGGAAAGGATTATTTCTTAGTCCTCCATTTGCTTTCTTAATGTAAATTATGTTTTTTCGGACTCCTTAATGCACAGGAGGCGTCAAACCAGAAGAGTCATTCTGTGCTGAGAGGTCCCCTGGAGAGGACCTGTTGGTCTCCACAGTTCCATGGTGACTCGCTCATTTTTCGTCCTTAAGCCAATGTTACTCGTGCTTCCTGTAGCTTTATATCTTGATTATTCAGGGATAAATGATGATGCAGATTATTGAGGCAGTGGCACTGAATTTCTCTTCCTCCTCACCTCCTATATTCTTTTTACTTTTTCTTTATCTCTTTGTGTTTATCCATTTTACAGATGAACTCCAAAGTCATCAGAGTAAGGCATGTGGGAAGAAAAATGACGAATGGAAAAGTGGTCACATGTATTTGTTCATTGTTCTGGTTAATGGTGGAAGGATAGAGTATGGTGTAATTTAGGACTTGTTAAACCCATTTTTCTCGTGAGACAAAATCATGCTTTTCTGGAGACACCCATCTATTCATCTTTCAGTGTGGACAAGAGAAAACAACAAATACATATCTCAGGTCAGAGAAGTAGGGGTCCCTGAGGAACCTCATGGATGACACGGTAGCAATGTTTTCATGTGAAGTCAGCTTAGGTAGTGATTACATTCATCAGTATGCATCCAGCAGGGTCCAACAGAGAAAATAAAGCTTTTGCCGCGGTTTGTTTGAACTCAACTGCCATGTAGTGGGCAAAGCAGTGTGATAGGGGCAATCATAGAAGAAGACAGAAGCTACCATTGACACCAAGGACCCTGCAGCCTGTGGAAGAGAAAAAGATAGCTACCTGTGAAACGATAACAGAGGGAGGGGAGGGTGCTTGGGCACGCAGAGAGGGGACATATGTTCTACACTTGAGGGGCCAGGGAAGTCATGAAGAAAGGATGGATAGACAGACAAATTGTAATTAGCTGCTCTTGGTAGATTGTAGCAGATAGTCACTGAGATCAGTCATAATTCTGTTTGGCATAGTCTATGGAGAGTTAGAACAGTTACTTGTCACATTATGTGCTTTGTAGTGATTTTAATTATTTTTTATTGGGCTATGATGTTAATTGTAGCATCTCTTTTATCATAGCTTTCATACTTATTCCATGCATTTGCTTTTCTACCTTTTCATTTCTAGCCTTTATAGAATTCCAATAATAATAAACTGTAATGTCTTTAGCATGTTTTGTTGAATAAAATATTCTGACCCTTCTCATTCTGTTGAAAATATATATAAAGAAATTAAATTTTCTACACAATGAAGCAAAACTCAGGATTCCTTCATCTTGAAACAAAAGTAAGTTCACCCAGAGAAGTTCATATGTGATTCTTAACACATTGCGAACCAGTAGTTTTATTGCTAGCTTTACCCAGTGGCCAGATATCTTTCTATTGAACGAGTACAAAAAACATTTTACATAAATGTTAAAGGCACGCTTTAAAATTAAATACCCATTACATTTTGAAGTTATTTATTACATGTTCTTACAAGCTAATATCTTTTTAAAGAATTCTCGTTATTGGCTACAAGCCTTAGAACAGAAAGAACGAGAATTCTCGTGATCTGTCCACAAGAGAGAGATAGCTTTTTGAAAAGGAAATGAGCTACTTAACATTTAAAATCTGATTATTGACCCATATCTCTTGAATGCTAAAATAAGGAAGCCTTTTTGGAATCATTTAGTTGAACCTCCTGATTCTGTAGGTGATAAAAACAGGAACTCAAGAGGCAACGTGACTGGTACAAGATCACCAGTTATTTAATACCAGACAGAGCCAGAAGTAGGAATCCAATGTCAGTCAATACCACCTTCAAATGTGCCACAGTAATAGAAGGCTGGATTTTTCTAGTAACAGGCACAAAACAAGTTTCTAATTTGGGGAACTTATCTTGGGAAGGTTAATTCATGAGTCAAAATTTAAAACATGAAAAATCAGCCTATATCTACACTGGGCAAAAGTATGAGACCCTGTCAGTCTGTTGTTCTGAGGGGCATATGTATATCTCTGAGCGAGGCCAGTCTTTTTTCCTCAAATACAAATTTGTATGCAACCACTGCTTGTGAAAAAAGGCAATCTGTTCGACTCATTGGTGATTCCTAAGGACTTACCTCAAAGCTCTTTCTTAGCTTAATTGACTGCGTACTTTTATCTGTTTTTCCTGGCAGCCATCAGTGTCTTCACAGAAAACTCCTCATTTGTTCTGGCCGTAGGGGAGACACTCAAGCACAGTGCTCTGTGTTTGTTTTCCCTGGTTGCCCTAAAAAATTACTACAAACTGGGTAGCTTAAGACAGCAGCAATTCATTCTCTTACAGTCCTGGAGACCACAAGTCCTAAAACCAAGGTGCTGGCAGGCCTGTGCACCCTCCAAAGGCTCTCGGATAGATTCTGTTCTTTTCTTCGTTCAACTTCTGGTGAGTGTTAGCATCACTCCAAACTGACTCGGTTTTTACATCGCCTTTCTCCTATGTGTCTCTAAGTCCTCTCCTCTTCTGCATCTTATAAAGACAGTTGTCAGTGTATTGAGCCTCCTCCCCCATCCAGGATGATCTCAAGATTTTTAATTACATTTGCAAAGACATTCTTCCCTCCTCCCCAAATAAGATTACATTCACAGGATCTGGGAATTAGAACGCAGAGATATCTTTTGGGGGGACACCATTCCATCCACATCCAGCACAGTCAACTGTGTGAGCTTGCTCTTCCACAGCTAGGCTGACCAACTGTCCCAGTTTTCTTTGCACAAAAGATTTCCTAAGCATCCTAAGCCAGAAGAAGGAGCGCCCTGAGTAAACTGGGATGGTTGGTGACTATCACAGAACAGATGGCCTGTGTGACCAGCTCCGTTCTGAAGGCTTGGAAGTCACTGTTGCACGATGTCAATGCAGGAGAAAGCAAATAATACCTCTGAGAAATGGTGGGCTTAAGAGAGTGGTTCTGTCGAGAGTGGTTCTGTCGGTCAGAGTCACTCTCCAGACTAAATTTCTGCTCATCTCATTACCTGTGGCAGCCCTGCGGTTTTTCCTCAGCCGGCTGGTTCCGTTCTAGCCACCTGGCCGGTGAGGCTAGAATGTAGTGTCTCTTGCGGACTTAGCAGTGATTCACATTGTGCTAACATGCCTTTCCTTTTCCCTCTCTCCCCCTCCCTCTTAGCCACCCTCTCGGCCTCCTCAGCAGGAGAGTCAAGGGAAGCAGTGAGTAAAAGCTGGGGCTTTGATCTAAGAGGCAGTGTCCCTTTGTCTGCTTGGACCAGAGGTCACTGGGTGAGGAGCAGCAGAGCTGACCTCAGCCAGGGCCCACATGCCTCCCTCTTTGAAGAGTTCATCACAGCCAAGGACAGCGAAAGAGGTCTGGTGGCCGCTCGCTGTGGAGTTGTCTGTGGGCTGTAGCTCTCCACCTTGTTCTAATGATTTTTGTCTTGAGAGAACAAGATAATCCTGCCTTCAAACCAACTTTACGAGCTTCTGGCACTGTGCATAGCCCCTCTGACCTGAAGCTTCGTGGAGATGGAGGCTGTATCTGGTTGCATTTTTAACCCCGTTTTATTCTCCGTGCTGAACAAGATAAGACTACTTGTGGGAAAACAGCTGCTTTGGATCGAGTTAGAGGCAGTAAATTAAAATACAAAAGTAACAGGAATGAAATGGTGGGATCAAGACATGATCTTGATAATGAAATGACAACATTTTCTGCTTTTGTCACGGACTGGTTTCATTTTTCATTTACACAAATTTTATACTTTTTCATGATTAAAAATTTTAATCACCTAAATCAATGATTTACAAAAAAATCTTTTTTTATTATTGTCACATGTAATGGTGATGGTTTAAAAATTTATAGTTATAATTTTTCTTGAAAGCAAGCTTTAAAAAATTTTTCTTATTCTTGAGAACTAATGTCCATTTATTCATTCATTTATTCCATCTTGAATTATGTATAGTGTTTTGGAGTACATAATTTTGTGTACTTTTCTTGGTTGCTTTCTGTATTACAGTATGCATGTGTAATCTATCATAGTCTACTGGTATCAACTTACGTTTTACCAGTTCAAGTGAAGTATAGAAAGTTTACCCCCATTTAGATTACTTTACCTCCCTACTTTTTTTGATAAAATTATCTTTATATCCTTTACATACATAGACCACCACATCAGATGGTTTTATGATTTTGCTTCAAATATCAAATGTGATATAAGAAATGCATAAGAATAAGAAGAATCTATTAGATTTGCCTATTTTGCCTTTTACCTATTTTTTACTCATTCCCATGTTGTTTTCTCTTTCTGAAATTCCAGGTCTCCTATTTTCATTTCCTTTCTGTATAGAAAACTTCCTTACATAATTCTTTAAGGGTAGGTTTGCTAGCAATAAATTTTCTTAGTTTTTCTTCATCTGAAAATGTCTTTATTTCTCCTTTGATATTGAGGAATATTTCCGCTGGGCATAGAATTTGCTGTTGACATGTCTTTTCTTTTGGTGCTTGAAAAATATTGTTCCACATGCTCTGTCTTCTGTGGTTTCAGATGATAAAATCCCCTGTCATTTTCTCTGTATACTTTTAAGATTCTTTTCTTTGCCTTTAGTTTTCAGGGTTTAATATTGATATATCTTGGTGTGATTTTTTGGGGGGCTTATTCTAGTTGGGGTTCATCCTCTTGAATGTATACATTTATGTTTTTCTCTAAATTTGGGAAGTTTTCATTGAATACTTTTGCAGGCCCACACTCTCCTCTCATTCTGGGACTCCAATGACATAACTATTACCTCTTTTTAAACTGTCCTACAGGTCCGCAAGATTGTTCATTTCTCCCCACTCCATTTTTCTTTCTATTATTTAGAATGAGTAAATTATATTGATCTATCCTCAAATTTACTGAATTTATCCCCTGTAATCTCTATTCTACTATATAACGTATTCATTGAGTTTTTTATTTAAGTTGTAATTTCTACTTCTCTGCTTACATTTTCTATATTTTTATTTGTTTCAAGAAAATTTATAATTGCTTATTGAGCATTTTAATGATGGCTCCATTAAAATCCTTTTCAGATAATTCCAATTTCTGATTTATCTTCCATATTGACATTTGTTGATTGTTTTGTCTCATTCAAGTTGTGATTTTTCTGGTTCTTGGTATAATCAGGTTTTGTGTTTTTGTTGTTGTTGGTTTTTCTTTTTTAACAACCAGTGATGATGAAGACAAGAGAGTGGTTTGGAGGGATATTTCAAACAGAGAATTGCCTGAATCCACAAGATTCAGAGCCTGATTTGTTATGGCAATGGCTTAGGGTTCGGTATGAGTTCTCTTCAATGCTAGGAACACTGGAGCAAGAGCAGGTTGGGGTGAGAAGGACATTTGTTTTAGACAAATTGAGACTGAGGTACCAGTAGGACATCTTGTTACGTAAGAGCTTCGGCAGAAAGAGACGATAACTAGTGCTCATTCCAGGGTTCAGCACAGATATGGCAGAGAGAAGGCCCCCATTCTGGCCCACTTCCCCACATGTCCTTGATGTAGTACCAGCTACCCAGGAGGCATGGACTCGTATTTCCAAAAGCATGACCACGCGCTGTCCCATCTCAGGGCATCTGTATTTGCAGTTTCCACTGCCTGGATGCTCTGCAGAACATGTTCCCTCATCTTTTAATGGCACCTTCGCAGTGAGGCTGTCCCTGGCCACTCTGTTAAAAATTACAATATTCCATTCTCTATTCTTCTCTGAACATATTTATTACATTCTTATTCTCTACTGTATTTTGTTGAACCCTAAATGCTATTACTGGTGGTTTGTATAATTATGTTATGGCCCACCATAAAGAAAGAAATCACCACGTAAGATATGACTCACCATCAATTTTAAAATGTATATTAATTTGCAATATGTTAAAATGTGAAAAAATTATGTAGTATTAAAATCAATGAAACCTGGTACCCAATTAATTCATTTTCTCTTAATGCCTGTTTTTGCTACCATTATGCCAACTCCATGAGAGCAAGGATTTTGGTGTGTTTGTTCACTGCCTAGAACAGGGCCTGGCCGCTAGCAGGTACTCAATGCATAGTTACTGAGTGAATGTATAAGACATGCCTCCCACCAAAAGTAACTATGGTGATAAGGTATAGACATTTAAAAATAGGCATTGCATAATGAAGTTCTGGTCGGTAGCATGGCCCCAAGCCTGTGCTCTGTGAACACCTCAAAGGAAGGGAACAGAATATTCTTGCTAAAGCTCTTATTTTAATTACAAACATATTGTGTAGCTAAACCCGATACGTGTGAATAAATAGCAACAAGATCCACCTCCATTCTTCCCATCACAGGACCAAAGGATATTTAAAAATGAAAAGGAGAGAGGATTTAGGAGTAGATTAAGGATTTAGTTTCCCTCCACTCGACAGCACACATATTTTTACTCCTGTGCCCACACTTGACCTCTTGTTTCCCTCTTTCACCCTGGGCCTCTGTGACAGCTCCATGACAAGGGCATCTAATCATTTCTAGCATGCGACAACATTTGATTCAGATTCCCTTATCAGCATTACCTTTTCTCCTCTCCTCTTTGCCCCACCTCTGCCTTTAAGGAGACCCGGAATGGACCTCAGAGATCAGTGACACGTCCACCACTTCTTCAGACACTTCATGCAGAAAACCTTTCAGAGATGTGATTGCGGGACCCTAGACCTGGAAAATAACTGTCAGCAAGACCTTTACATCTGTTAAAGGAATTCATTCCAATGACATTGCTGGCCTAAATTTATTGTTAGAAATTTACACATATATATTAATACAATGTGAGCTTTTTTAACATTAAAATAGTCATCCAAACTCTTTTTTCTTTCTATTTGGTAATTATAAATCAGTTTATTTAAGTAATTTGAGGACTCCAGTTTGGTTTATACGTGCTATTTATCAATAACATATATAAAAAGTCAGATTCTTAGAAGTTGTTTTTTTGCAGTGAAAAATATTAAAAAAATTATAGTCATTTTAATACGTTGCAAAAATTCAATGCATTTTCATATAGACAATGCATGTTCGGAAATATGAAATTAAGTTATATCTAGTGTGTACTTTTGCACTTCCCATTATCATTACTTTGTTAGTGTTCAGGGTAACAGGTCCAATGACCCATGCCTTTTAATTGACACTTAAAAAGAAACTTTTAAGCTGCTGAAGATGTTGCCTTTTAAAATCAAAATTACTTCCAGATTTCTACAGTACCCTGACTAAAAAAAATATATTTTAAAATATGCCAAATTATTGTGGTGTGAGGAAAATCTGAAATTTCTAGCTTTTTGTTGACCTTTAAAGACTTTCTTTATGATTCATTTGAAAAAGTATCACCTTGAAGTCAAGCTATTTTCGGGTAGTGAACACATAATACACTATACAGATGATGCATTATGGAATTGTATACCTCAAACCTATATAATTTTATCAACCTATGTCACCCCAATAAATTCAGTAAAAAAGTATACCTTAAAAAAAAGGAAAGTCAAGCTATTTTCTAAAGCTCCATATAAACCCATGTTTGCTGATTCACCATGATCTATGGTCCTTAATCAGAAGCAAGTATTAGGAAAAATCCTCACATATACATGTGAATTTTTTCGGCACCAACCCAGCTTTCTAAATAAGGTGACAAAATAAACCACCATTAATGAATAAGCAATTCTCAGAGAGAAATCTTTAAAATTAAATCTTTCATTTTTTAAATAAAGTTATAGGATAAGAGACACAGAGTTAATATTAATTGTGTGATTCACTGCTTGAATTATATATTTCCTCTAATTTGTTTGTGAGAATATAGCTAGGTGAACACTAGAGAGGTGGAAGAAATCTGAAGCAGTTTGAAATAATTTGGGGTCATTCAAACAAGTATAGCATTTGGGTAAAATTTTTAAATTTAAAGTTTTCTATGTTTATTGTAATAACCTATATTTTGAAATTTATTTTAATTTAATTTTTAATTACTTTATTTTAAAATTATTTAAAATTATTTTCAGTTTAAATCTACCTCCAACTTTAAATGTTTTTAGATGTAGTTTCAACTGCTGCTAAATATTTTTCAGTGGCATATTAAAAAAATTTATAAAAATAGAAAAGAAACCAAACCCTACAATCAAGAGGCATGTAACATTCTGTAAATGTTGTATGCCCAATATAAATTTATGAGAGAAAAAAATTAAACAAGGGCACTGTGAGTAAAATAAAATGTGAATCTTGAAGATACTTCATCTCAATTAAAATATGATTCTATTGAGCAAAGACTTACAGATAAACCTTTTGAAAAGTTTTAAGTTGCCACAGTTACTTTGTTTTGATGCTAGAATTAAGTAGCATTATTTACTATACAATATCTTTTTCTTTTGTAAATGTATTTTCTGAAATTTGACACTTTAGAAATCATAAGGAAGTATTTTATTTATATTTGGACATATTTAGTTAGTGAAGTATGTTTTGAACAATAATAAAATAATTTAATTTTAAAAGACATGTGACTATAAAGTAGTTTCAGAAGGAAAACTATTTTCAAATTTAAATGTCAACTATTGATGCTGTGAAGACTGAATATAATTACCAATACATAGGTTAAGGAAAGCATGTATAAGAATCTCCCTTCAAAAGAATACTCCATAAAGTTACTATTATTTTTACCAAAAATGTAAAAAGACACACTGATCAGTACATTACTGAATATCCAATTGCAATCCTTAGAATATATCATGTAACAAATTATAATTGGCATGCATGCTTTATCTTTTCAATTTCTTAACTACAGCCCTTTGCACAACATTAGAAAAAGTCCAAAAATTTTATAAACACAAATATTTCAAGATTTTGAGGCTATAAATTAACAGTTAGGAGCAACTTGCAATTTAAAATTATCTTTCTTTTAAAATGGTTTTATGGTCTAAATTATAAATCTAAATATATATATACTATATATGTATGTTTCTAACAATTTTTGAGAGTAGCACATTTAAAAAATCAACTATCAAATATAATTATGTTTTAGAGATGTACTTATATCTTTAAAAAAACTCTTCAAATAATATTTACTGTTTTGTTAGTGGTATTTTTGTTCCTTTAATTTTTTTTTTCTTTCTGTGAACTAATGAGCCCTCTAGTTCATATAGCACTAATCCACTTTTTTAAATTAACAACTTTATTGAGATGTCATTCACTTACCATATAATTAATCCATTTAAAGTGTACAATGATATATCACATTTTGTTTAACCACTCATCAGTTGATGGACATTTGCGTTATTTTCACTGTTTGGCTATTATTGATACTGCTATTATGAACATTTGTGTACAAGTTTTTGTGTGGCCATATAATTTCATTTTTGGGAGGTATATTCCTAAGAGTGGAATTGCTGGCTCATATGGTAACTTTAATGCTAACTTGAATAGTAATTCTTAAAATTTTGAGAACCTGCCAGTCCATTTTCCAAAGGAGCATCTCCATTTTACATTCCTATCAGTGGTAAATGAGGGTTCAAAATTTTCTCTACATCCTCACCAACATTTGTTATTGCCTGTCTTTTTTTATTATAGGCATCCTGGTGGATATGGTAGTATCTCATTGTGCCTTTAATTTGCATTTCCCTGAAGGCCACTAACACAGTCTTAGTCTAACCAGAAAATCATGCTTTTCAACAGCCAAACATGCATTTTCTGGAATTTCAAATATTTTTTAAGAAAACATATGCATTAAATATATTCATACATGTGCTATCTAGTCTACTTAATTCTTAAAGTGGAAAGATTGGGTTGGTGGACTAGGAGATTGTCATACCAACCGAGTTCTCATCTCTCTTTCGTTGTGGGCATGTTAATCTTTCTCCTATAGTGAACTACACAGTCCTAGAACTCAAAATTGTTGGGCTCTTAACAAATACTACTACTTGTTCTGTGTCAAGTTCTTTCTATACATTGATTCCTTTCACTCTTACCGCAACACAGTAGCAGGTATTATCATTTTCATTTGGAGTTGACAGAGAGATCTAATTTGGCCAAGGCCACATTTCCAGTAAGAGTTGGAGTAGACATTCAAGGCAGGACCTGCCTTACTCCAGAGCCTGTGCTCCTCATCACTGCCCGCTCTTGACTCTTAAATATTGTTGCTCAGTTGGGAATGCCATTTCATAATGGGCCCGAAGTATTCTTTCTAAGTCCTAGGCGATTATTGCTCAAGAGCCTTTAAACAACATCCCACAGTGTAGTATTTCTTACTTGGAACGGTTAATTGATAGCTTGTTGTATGTATCCTAGTCCTAACTCTGTGTTAGGTCCGCTGAATGAAAAAAAAACAACAACTGTTATTTATTGTGCTCTTATCATGTGCTAGATGCTATATCAGGTCCTTGATAAACAGGGTGTCCCCAAAAATGTATACACACTTTAATAGCTGATAGCTCAATTTTGAAAATGAAATGTATTATAATAAACACTGCCTTTATAAAAATCAAAGTGTGTGTGTGTACATTTTTTGGGACCACCCTATATATCATCTCAGTGAACATGTCCAACATTAAATAGTCCTGAAACGATTCACAGCCTCTTTGGAGAGATGAGACATATAATTGCATGCACAACATAACATTAAAAAGAGGGACAAATACATGGCACCATTAAGCAGCATGTGGTTAATTTCTAAGTGAATCATATAAACATGTGCAATGTGGCTGGAGGAGGTGAACACTGTGGGCTGCCATGAGCGACTGTGGACTCGTTGAATGTGGCTGTCTTACTGCATTAAATGGTAAAGTCCATCTTCATTTGCTAAACTATAGAACGTGAGATCTAGAAATAACCTTAGACGTCATGATAGGCAGAGCGCCTTCTTTATGACCTTGGGAATGTGGTAATCACTTAGGACACACATAGTCTGTGATGGAATGTTTACTCGGCACTTTCAGTTACATTGTCATTTACATTACTTCATTGGACTGTCACACCACCCAAGGGATAAAAGCAGGCCTGGGAGTCTGTCTCCATGTCCCAGCTGAGAACCTGCAGCTCTGGTTCAATGATTTGCTTCTGGCCACGCGGTAAAGGAGAGGCCTGGAATTCTCTGGCATTCTTTCTGCTGCTAATATCCTTCTGACATAGAAAGAACCCGAATCCATGGTGGTTGGCCACGTTCTGTCCACGGCTGGAGTTATAATTTCTGTACTGGCCTTGGAATGTTTTCTTGGAAATAAATACGGTATGAATAGCATTTGTCTGATGGTTGTGGAAGTAGTCCTAAAGATGGAAATCCAGGAAATAAGTACGTTCGTTGGTCACTAATGGCAACCCTTGAGTCATCAGCTTGGGGAGGATATGCTGGTCAGGGACTTGCCATCCGAGGTGAGCTGAGCGGATATTGGCCACCTTCCCAGAGGGTGCTCCCGGGTTCAGTAGAGAAGAGCACAGAGAGGTTATCATCACTGCCCCCCCGCCCCCACTCCCACCTCCCAGCCAGATATAATCTGAGCCTCCAAACATTTGCAGATGGTCCAGTTGGAATTTTTCTCTACCCCCACTCCCAGCCAGTCCCCAATCAAAGAATCTTGGGCTTGCCTGTGTTGAGTTCAGTAAGCAGAAGTTTAAAGAACTCACTGATTCCTCTTTGGGCCTATATCAGGGCCAGGGAGCCTGGGGCTGGTGGTGGGAGTCAAGGGTGGGCAGCAGCAAAGAGCAAAGACTTTCAAGAGTGAGGAAATGGAAACTGCCAAGGGCTCAGGCCTTCCTAATGAGCAGGCTCTGGGGAGGACAGCTGTCAGTTTGTCCAGCACCCCTTCCCCACTGTCATCCCAGCCGCAGGGTGTTTGATAGAAAGGAAGCGCATCCACAATTCGAGGGTGCCGGGAAAGATGCCCTACTGGACCAAGCCTTGGTCAGGTACGCTTTCCTCCGCCACTCCTCAGTCAGGCCCCGACGGATGCTTCTAGGAAACAACTTGAATCTGGAGCGAAATCTGGAAGCATAGCAAGAGTTTAATTCTATTGCCCAAACTTGAGGGTCAGGAGAAGATGAGCTAGTTCTCTTTTAAATTTTCTTTAGATATGAATTATGGTCATTCTTCGAAGTGGTGCTTGTAGGGCTTGCAAAAGCCAGCAGACGCTTTTATTTACAGCCTAAATCCAGCCACATCTTTTCTTCTTTCAGTTTTTGGCCATCTTAGGCACAGGGTGAGATTCTAGATACAGTCTGGAAAAGCAGTACTGCATACAGGTTAAGAGCACCGTAGCTAATTGCAAGCTTTGGGCAGGTTGCCAAGGCTCTGTTTCTCAGCACACTTACCTGTGAAATGGGGCAGTAGTGGTACCTTAGCTGGTAGGGCTGTGTGGGGAAGGGTTAATACAGCTCAGCGCTTGCAGCAGTGCCTGGCTCAGAGTAAGTGCTCCAGATGTTTCAGCTGTGCTAACATCTTGAACCAAAAAAAAGTGTTTTGTTTAGTTTTTTACTATTTTAATTTTTAATAGGTTTAAAATGGTCTCTGTAATGCTGTATCATATTCTTAGAGCTAGTATGACCCTTTATTTACACTTGCTTGTATTTTTATTTAATTTCTGCCAAGAAATAAATTGAGTTTTGTGGGCTTCCTATGGGGTGGTGGGGCAGACATCAATTGCATAAACAAAGCAAGGTTTTATGTTTACAAGATGTTTCTAAAAAGTTGAATTCTGTCTCTTAGACCTTTTTGTACCATTTGCTTTATTTATATCATTGAAATATACTGACCACTTTCAGGTCTGTGTGTTTCATTTTATTAATTGTAATTGACATACTACACTTCCGGAAATCTGCCCACTGTGGAATGCAACGTGCATTTATAGTGACCTTGTCTGAAGCAGCAGTGGCTACTCTTTTCTGTATTCTTTTTTCCAATATATTATATTCAGGGCTATACTCGCATCGCTGCTAATTTGGAGGAAGGGGCGGGGCAGAGTTTCTGTGTTAATTAGTTTCCGCAGTTAATTTAAGCCCCTGGCTGCAGCCAGTGAGCTGTGGCAGATTCAGAGACAGCAGGAAGCCCATACCTCTTCAAATATAAAGAGAAAACATATGTAACTTAATTTCTTCTAGGGCTTTCATGTCCTCTTTTTTCTTATAATATTTGAATATAATACCTTAAAAAGTAATGAATATAATATCTTAAAAAGTAATGTCGATTTTAAGATAAATTTTCTAAGCATCATGACAACCCAAATATATTCCTCCTGCAGAAAATACTGGAGTGTAACAGTCTCTTCTTGTCCTGTTTTAAACTTACCAGAGAGTAGCTGAGAGCTTTTGTGTTCTATGTGACGATCACTTTCCCCAATCCTATGGAATTAATTATAAGAATAACTCTGTTTATTGCAAAAAGACAATGTGACCTCAGAGGAGGTTGTAGATTTATAATATGTTTTAAAAAATGGTTGCAATTCGCCAGGCCAGTGTGTCTCAGTGGTTGAGCACTGACGCATGAACCAGGAGGTCACAGTTCGATTCCCAGTTGGGGCACATGCCCAGGTCATGGGCTCAATCCCTGGTGGGGGGATCAATGATTCTCTCTCATCATTGATGTTTCTATCTCTCTCTCCCTCTCCCTCCCTCCCTCTCACTGAAATAAATAAAAACATATATATATTTAGAAGTTTGCAATCAAAAGAACTTGCCAGGCAACCATATGAGTGTTGGACAGAACCTACCAGGAGAGATGTAGGAGGGAAATGGCTAGAACTTATAATAAAAACTGATTAGAGTGAATTTTAGTGTTGTTAATGGTGATAAAATGAACACTTAAAAACACTGCTTATGGAAAATACATTGGTAATCATGTGGGGAAATTTTTATACATATATTTAATATATTTTTATTTATATATAAATACATATAATTATTTATATATACATTTTTATATATTACTTATGGAGAATAAATTGGTAAATGTTTGGGGAGATTACAGATATCAAGATATTTATATATATTGACATAGCTACATCAAGAACCAAACAGTTTTTTTTCTAGTTTTATTGAGATGCATATAATTGACATATCACATTGTATAAGTTTAAGATGTATAACATAATGATTTGATATATGTCTATATTGTGAAATGATTACCATGATAAGATTAGCTAACATCCAAGAACCAAACACTTTGATCAGAATTTCGTTTCTAGAAAGTTATTTTAAGGAAATGATCAGATGAAGATTTACACATTAAAATTGTCACAACAATATTTATAATAGCTAAAGGATAGAAGCAATTTAAATAAATGTCCAGAAATAAGAAGTGGAATGTTATAACTAATCTACTTGAGGTAATATTATATAGCAATTATAATTTGTTAATAAGGGATTTCAATGACAAAAAGAATGCTCACGATAGACTATTGAATGAAAAAAGAAGAATATAATTTTTCTACACAGTGTCATCACAACCGTGTAAAAATATGTACAGAAAGAAGGCTGGTTATATCTGGACATGGGAATCTGCACTCCTACATCCAGATTCCCACATATAAACCAATAGGATTTTTTAAAAAAATACTGAGCTTAATTTTATGAGAAAGAAATAAATCACAAATAACTCAGTTAATATAAAGAATTTGTTTATAACTGTATCCCACAGTAGATCTTTGGGAAGTGAGTTTATTCTTCTGCAACTTAAAAATGACATGCTTAATGGTGACCCTGAGGCACACTGCATTCTGAGGCACTTCTGAATCGCGATGGTTTTCTCAGTATGGTTTTAATACTAGGTGAGCATACTGTCTTCTAACATTTTTTTTGTTGTTGTTAATCCTCACCCAAGGATATTTTTTTCCATTGATTTTTTTAAGCGAGAGTGGAAGGGAGGAAAGGAGAGATGGGGAGAGAGAGCAAGAGAGAGAGAGAAACATTGATGTGAGAAAGACCCATCGATTGGTTGCCTCCTGCATGTGCCCTGACCGGGGCCAGGGATCAAACCTGCAATCCGGGTACATGCCCTTGACTAGGAATTGAACCCACCACCCTTCAGTGCATGGGCTGATGCTCTAACCATTTAGCGACACCGGCCAGGGTGTCTTCTAATTTTTTTGAAGCTGGTAGTCTATGTACGGGATGTACACAACTCTGTAAGTAGAAGGTCCCAGTAACAGAGCCCTGCATTCTCTCATCTTTATGGATCATCTGGGGCTTACCATCTTGTGGCTGCAAGTTTTATTCACTTAAAAATTACACTTTTATTAATAATTACTTAATTAGGATCTTACTTGGCCCCAAATAGTCTCTCACATGATGGGAATAAAGTGGTTTCCAAGTTTCTTTGGGCAACATTAAATACCAACTCGTGCCAACTGAAAGGACAGTTTCCACCATTGATACATGGGGCAATGAGGAAGGAGACAGACCACCAATGTGTTTCTCACAGGCCACTGCATCTTCCCACGAGCCTCTCCTGTGGTCCGGCTTTCCAGCGCTCCCAACACAAGCCTGGCATCTCTCCAAGAAGTGAAAGGCTCCTTTTCATTCCCTGAGCTGCCATATGTTTTGCGTTGATGCTGATACTTTCAAGGTTTTGTGAAGTGGCCACAGGGCTTTGCTTGTACATGTGCCTTTGGATTGGTTTCTGAAGACGAACCCCCCCCCTCCACCCCCCTCCACTGGCCATTCTGGGTGTTTTAACAGTTTTGCTTGCAATATGGGATACATATTTTGGTCTAGGATCAAATATGAGCTCTGAATTGAAGACAACTGTTTAATTTGGCCACTAAAAATGCTCTCCTTCAAAGCCGTGTCCGTTGCATCATGCTGCCACCCTGAGTGAGCAGCGGCAGCGCCATGGACAGCCAACTGGGTCTGGAAGTGTGAGTCCAGCTGAAGTGGGGTGGACAATGTGTGGCTTTGGGGAGAAAAAAATCTAGGGTCAACCCTAGGAAAGGGTTTTTTCTAGGAAAAAAATCAGGGTCAACCTTATAAAGACTGGATGGGAGAAGACTGACTTTGGGTGGTGGGCACACAGTGCAAAATACAGATCTTGTAACATAGAAACCCACACCTGAAACCTATATGATCCTATTAACCAATGTCACCCCAATAAATTTAATTTAAAAATAAATAAATTTAAAAAGGGCTGGGGAGGGGAGACTGGCTAGGTTAGATGGAAAGAGATGACAGAAGAGGACCCTTTGCATCTGAATAGATTTGTCTTGGACCAGTCATCAACCTGGCTACTTGAAATTCTGGCACGAAAACATTCCTTTTGTTTAAATCACTGTTAAAACACTTTCAAAAGGTATCACACACTGAGCTCTGCTTCTCGGTTAGCATCTTTATGTTTGCTAGGGTTATTCGCAAAACTTGTTCTCCATAGGAGAATTCACTGGGGTGGGACAGAAAGAAATGCAATGTGAGGAAAGTACATTTGGATAGTCTGGAACGTGGACAGTTTTGGTGAAGCAACTATACAAGAGTGGCAGGACAGGTGCAAGGTGGGGGTTCCCAGTGAGAGGCCTCTGCTGATCCAGGAGTTAGTGTGAGGGCATGGGGAATGGCGGGGCACGGCGGGGAGAGGGGCCACCAAGGGCCTGGGTACCTTCTGTTTTATAATTTTTAGCTAAGGCTGGCCCTAAGCTAAGGTCTGGGGCTCATGCGATGGGAAGACCGGTGTGGGAGCAGAGCACTAATTCATCTTAGTCATTTCCAGGTGAACTTGGAAACGGGTTGAAGGCCAGGGGGTTATTACTGTCCCTAAAAGTGGAACCTGGAAGGCAGCAGGCCTGGAGGCTGATGACACATCCAGCCGACTGGGAGCTTAGAAGACTTCCACCCGCTTGTCCACAGGTGGGACCCGCCTCCGGGGTGACATGGGAAGCCGGTGAGAGACAGGACGAGCCCACCCTGCACAGGAAAGCATGTGCAGAAGGGAGGGGAGACTCAGAAACGGAGTGCCAGGCCTCCATCCAAAAGGAAAATGACCCCTGCGCTGTGCGGCGAGGAAGGACGTTCCGTTCGCACGGGGAGAGCCGGGGAGAGCCTCCGCGGCCGGCCTTCTGGCGTGTTCCGCTTGACCTCCCACTTGACTCGTGGCACCTCGCCTGTGATGGGCAGCAGGGCCACTCCCAGGCCTCCACTCGGGAGTGTTGAAGTGTTAGTCCCATAATCCAGCCTGCAAGTGGCCGGCGAGATGGAGTGCGCACGGCACGGTGCAAATTCCAGCCCCATGGACACGCCCTCCGCGGCCCGGCCGGGCCTGATCTGGGGGTGCAGACTGGGATTGAGATCCCCGATAAGTAGAATGCGCGTCTGGGCAGAGGCCCCTCAGCCCCCTGAGGCCGGCTGCTGCAACTTGGGATCTTTATTTAACCCACGCGGAGGCAGGGATTCCTTTCTATTTCAGCTCCGTTTAGCAGCCAGCCTGTCTCTCCGATGGCCCGAAACACATTCAGCGCACGCCACAGCCAGGCATTTCCCCCTGCAGGGCCGAAGGCGGCTTCCCGAGTCTCCCCTGAGAGGCAAACCCCAAATACCACGCATGTTCTTACGAAAACACTGGGCTCTGTGATCGGCTCCTCTTCTGGACCGCACCTTGAAAGTGACCCGAGGATTCCCACTCACTCTCCTCTGCAGCCTGCTCCCCACCGTGGGAGGTGTGAGGGTCTCCTCACCAGACACTCTGAAAATGAGAAAATTATCTCAGTGATTGATTATTTACTGATTTCTTGGCTTATGTGTATAGAAATGCAATTTTGGGGAAAATAGATAAGCTGAGGAACATGAAATATCCCGGGAAGGGGATGTTGTGATAACCGATGATGAAACAATCTTGATTTACAGGATTCTGTCTGCACTAGTACAGAGAAGGAATGCTGAGCAGAGGCTGAGATGGAGTCCCAGAATATACAGATTTGCACAAGCCAAGAACTGCAGACTCTGGAAGCAAAATAGCCCTTCGTCTTTCACGGGCTGAGGGGGCTTTACCTCGTCATGAAATAACTTTTTCCCATTGAAGCAAATGCTGGAACACTCCCAGCTACGCTTGTGTGTACTGCTTGTCCTAGGGCCCGAGATGGAAAAACTCACCTCAGATTTATTCACCAATACTGTTCGTTCTCAGGTTTCCCCTATAAATCTTATTCTGTGTAAAAATACGGAGACTGATGAAAGTAATTGACCCTCCAAATATCGTCTCCACAGACATCTAAGGAGTACCTTAGAAATAGACGAAGAAGGAGCGAGTGAAGGGTCTGAATGGGGGATTGTTTAGACTGGACCGTTAGCTGTGTTAATAGTGTCAAGTCATTTGCATTGCAGTTATGTGATTTGCATTTTTTCATGGGTCGTCTGAAAATTGACGTACCTGCTCACCACTTCTGGATTTTCAGTGTCCAGCACTTCTTACCTCTGCGAGAACACAGCATCAGGGTGGCATCCTAGTCGACTGTTATTTGATTAGAAATAATACCAGTTAGTTTTCTTTATAGAAAAATACATTTTCGCCCCCACTGTTCTTTTCACTTCGTAAATTGTTATTACAGGTTAGTTGAAACATGCAAAAGTAGGAAGATTACTATAATGAACCATCATTAACCCATCACCCCAGACGTTTTTCAGTCTTCACTAGTCTTGTTGCATATAAATCTCCACCAACTCACCTCTCTTTACATTTTGAAGCGCAACTGGAAAATCATTTCATTTCATACTTAAATATTTCAGTATGCTTTAGAGTTTATTTTAAGCCCAAGTGTAGGGCAATAATTTAATTTCAGAAATAAAAGAATCTTTGAATCATACCCTTCTTTGAGAAAGAAATTTCTCTCCATTTTTTAAAATAAGAATGCCCCTCTATTTTTAATAGAACATCTCCTCTAAAATGACTTTTACTAACCTGATTTTTTGGTGGGGAGGGGTCAGTCCCAGAAAAGGATTTTACAAACTTAAATTTGTTCCTGGCCCTAAGTAATGTCATCTATTGCTCTCTTTAAATTGTAACTGGAGACTGGTCGATATTTAAATTGTGTCCCAAGATCAGCATAGGGGTTGGCACAGGGCACACTTAAATCCTTTAATGAAAAACACAACTTTATTTGAAATAAGGGAATTTGATATATTTTATTGCATTTGTGCTTTATAGCTTTCTACTGCTCAAACAGAAATCTGAAAGTTTACATGTTCCTGGCAACCACGTTGCCCTTTAAAACTTGAAATAAACACAGCCTCTTTGATGAGTGACCCTTAGTGTCATAACTGGTGGGGAAAGTGGAATGAAAGGAGCTGGCGAAAACCATGAAAGTTTTATGGAACAAATGCTACCAGAATCGAACCACAAACTCCTGCTAGGTGACAGTCAACAACATACATGTGTGTTTCAATGCATTTCATGAAAACCAAGCTGATGTACTAGGTCAAATCTTGCTCAGTTCACTTTGTTGGAATTGCACTAAAAAAATAAAAAAAATTCCTGGGCCGCAAAACTAAGCCAAGGTGTCGCTTAGCCCTTGGGTGGAATATGGACCACAGCGTTCCTCCCACTTATATTTGGAAATCGAAACAATAAGCGAGGCATCGGCGTTTCAGTGGTAAGTGAAAGGGCATCCCGTTCCTCTTTCCCCAGACCAGCTACTTTCTCAGTCCCTTCTCCCTGTGCTCAGAAAACAACGCAGGACCTGAGCTCCTGTGAGAACCTGCCTGAGTTCAGCTCTGCCAGGAAAACATGAAGTCGTTTACCTTCCACTACACTGCGAGCTGGGTGAACAGTGGGCTGATCCAAAGGGGATAACAGGTCAGAGCCCTGCATAGAACCGCAAGGAAATCCATTTCCAAATAGGTTTCACTCAGCATCCCTGGGTCCTGGGCCCGGTGTCAGATCTCTGTGTAGGTTCCCTTTTCAATAAAGCTCAGTTGATTTTCCAGTTCACCGAGAAGCGGCAGGAACATGTCAAAAAAAAACCCAGAGAGCAAATGGGACAGTCACAGCTGCCTTTCACAGCGATGGCTATCAGCACTCTCAGACATCTCCAGTCCCCGCTCCTGGGAACAGGCCTGCGTTCAGAGGGTGCCTGAGGATTAATTGGCAAGGAGCTGTCTCCTGCTATTGGGTTTCTTCCTTCCCTGGCGGACAAGTAAACACCACTCCCACCCGTTCACGGTGCTCTGGAGAGCAGCTCTGAAGCAGACCTGTCTTCCTCCACATTGTCGTGCACCTCCTGGCTGGTCCCAGAGACCAGCCTGTGGTTAGAAAGAAAAACAATGGCTCTCCGGGCCGCAGTATAGAATGGCAATGGGAGGAAATGACAGAGACACAGGAAGCAGGGAGAGAGGTTTTCTTACACAAACAAGCCCGGGGAGGACCGGACTAGGAAAACAAAGGTGAACTGGAGAAAGCAGCCACTGTTCCCCTGGGAGAATGTGGTCAGGGCAAGGGCCTCCGCCAGCAGCGCAGCCCGGCCCTGGCGCCTTGTGGCACGTCGCTGACCAAGACTTGGGGAGCTCCTGAAGGCTGACGCACCACAGAGGCCGAGGAGGAAACCTAAGGATATACTAACCCCTGGGTTTAGCGTCTCCGTGAGGTGTTACCCCGGCCCTGTGGGACTCAGGAGCCAGCGGCCTTGCCTCTTTCTGCCTCCCCATAGAGCACATCAGGGAATATCCATGACCCCATGCACAGCTCCCGCCCTGGGATCAGGACTGATCTCTGGAATTGCCTGCTCAGTTCTCTTCTTGCCAAAAGCAGGAATTCTTAGTCTTCTTAACAGATGCTGTGCCTGTCCTCAGTCCTACCTGGTTTAGGAGCTGATTTCTCCGTGATAGAGCGCTACCTCATTGCTCCTGTGTCTGCATTCCCGTAATTCCTGGTAAACATCTACATTACCAAGCCTGCATGCTCTCTTATCATCACTTGTTCCTCCATAATCTTAGCACAGTGCCTGCACTTAGTAGGGACTCAGGAAAAGCAGGAGACATAATGTTAATTGAACTTCCTATCTGTACTCTTGCTCTCAGGTAGAACTTCCCTGTCCTTGAACTTCTGATATTGGCCATTCCCTAGTGGCCCCTCTTGGCCATATGCAGCATTTATTTGTTCTTTCTTTGAGGACTTTCTTTTGTAAAGGAACAAGGGGATGTTCTGATAGAACAACAAGAAACTGTTTTTTTATTGGCGGGAGTGGGGGTGGGGGGGGATGTTAGGAGTATGACCTAACATAGAGAATAGAGAATCCTGATATTTTTAATATTCCTTTGTGAGATTAGTCTTGGAAATGTTCCCTCATCCTCACCCATCCCCTCAGAGCAAATGATTCAGCTAGGGGCAGCTCCAAGGATGGCTTGGGAGAGGGTGGTGATGGCTAGAGCTGCCCTGTAATAGCCACTGCCTCTCCCTAAGTCGCCATGAAAAAAAGATGATATACACTGAGTGGCCAGATTATTATGGTCTCTGAACACATAATAATCTGGCCACTCAGTGTATATCCTATATAATAAAAGGCTATATGCAAATTGTCCCCTCGACCAGGAGTTTGACCAGCAGGCAGGCCGGCCAATCGCCCATGTCCCCTCCCCCTGGCTAGGCTGGCAGGACCCCACCCATGCACGAATTCATGCACTTGGCCTCTAATATATATATATATATATATATATATATATATATATATATATGTATATGATCTATGCGTTCAGAGATCATAATAATCTGGGCACTCAGTGTATTTCTTATATGCACTATTTTATGTGTGAATGTTGCTGTTTTCTAAATGTGGTAATTAATAGAAGCATCCATGCCAACCTAAGCTGGAGTTTCCTAAAAGGTAGATGGAGACTTGAAGAAGGTTTTCTCAGAGCAAAAGGAGGCTCCAGCTGAGCCCAGAAGGAGGTGGTCCAGAGCAGGTGTACTCCCTTAGAGAGGGTTTCACCTTGGGGGTAATCTCCTCTTGAGCTATGAAGTCATATTTAGCTTCTAGTTTGGTTTTTCTTCTTTCTTATTTTGTGATTTCTCCTTAATTTTGCCAAACTATTCAGTGACATCTACATACCCTACATGTGTGGTGAGGTTATGGAGAAAGGAAAGGATGGGGCAGTAAATGGAGGTGAGGCCTGTCTCATACTCGTCCTTCCTCCTCATGGGCCCTGGAGGAGGAAGGAGAATTTCACAGGGGTCCTCAGTAAACAGCAGCCAGGTAAGTCGTGGCCTGTGGCCCATGGTGCGGCAGGAAGGAGCCCTCAGCTAAGGAGCAGTGGTCAACCAGATGACTGGAAAGCAGGTGTAAGACAGAGGAAAGAAATCCTAAAGGGGAGGGGAAAAAACACTATTGGAGTCACAATGTAATTGTGTGATTAATTGTTAAATATATATCCCTCTCATTAAATTACAAACTCCATGTAGCCAGTGACTGTGTCCAGAGTTATATTCAATAAATATTTGTTGAGCAGGTGAATAAATACATTTATTATACTACTAGAGGCCCGATGCATGAAATTCAAGAGTAGGCCTTCCTTCCCCCAGCTGTTGGCACCGGCTTCCCTCTGGCACCCAGGACCTGGGCTTCCCTCCAGCCGCCAGCAGGCACCCAGGACCCAGGCTTCCCTCGCAACTCTGGCTTCGTCTGGAAGGATGTCCGGTCTAATTAGCATATTATGCTTTTATTATTATAGATTTATTCATTCAGTCATTAAAAACCACAAAAATACATTGACTCTTGTCTCTGAGCTGAGCACTGGACAGAAACAAAATAATGTAGACCAAACAAGGAAGCTTCCTCTTTACAAATTTGCTACTCTGACATATGTCCCCAGACCTGCAGAGCTTACCTGTAGAATTAATCCTTGCAAGAAGTTATTTTCATTCATCATGCTGAAAACAGCATATGCTGTTCACTTTTACTGGACTTATTGATGACTTTGCTATTTCTCTCAGTTGCAATAACGTCTTCCTTTCATCTTTCCAAAGGATACTAAGGATTCTTAGAAGCTTTACTAGTAGCTCATTTATCTCTCAACAGCGAGCTTTTGGTTGAATTTAAGTGAATTTCTAAGGTTAGGACCCATCTCCAGATCTGTGAAGGTAGAAATGAGTCTAGATTTGACAGTAAGCTGAGGTACACGGCACTATTTCTAAATGTTCTGGAAGTTAATAAAGCTGATTAGTCTTAGTCTTGGGCAATGACTTCTAGGGTGGAGATTTTGAACCTAGAAAGAAACTTAAAAAACAATCTTTACATTTTTTTCTCATTTTATAAATAAGGATAAAAGACAGAGGACTTAGCTCCTATTTTTAGCTCTCCATATTTGGTTATCTTAGGCAATTCCACTCAACATCTTCTTAGTTTTCAGTAATCTGCCCTATCTACCAGGTAGGATTTTAAAGAGATTAAAGATATGAAAGTACTCTGAGTAGCTTAAATGTAATGCCTCTGGAAAGCTAGGTGGAAGCTGATGCAGTTTTCTAGTTCCTGGGAAGTGGATTCAGAGAAAGCAAATCATGACTATTCCTTTAAATGAGATAATATATGTAAAACTCTCAATATAGCAGACCCAGAGTCAATGCTCAATAACGTTTGCTATTATTATTTTTTCTTTTTTATCTTGGAAAATATAATTACTTTAGGGCACTTTATTGAGCAATTGCACTTGAAAATAAACTTATCTTGGTTTACTAGTATACTGAAAACAATATGTGCATGGAGTATCTTTATTTTGCTGAACACAGCAAGCCCAAAAACAATATTTTCAGGTTGAAGGTATAAAATCTATGCCTTAAGATCTGGAATTAATCCCAGAGAACAAATGTTATTCCTCAATAAGTTCTTATCTTTCATTATCTACATTATTTACCTAAAGCATCTTGGGTTAAAACGTTGTTTTTAAGGATCAGATCTAAGAGACAATAATGAATCTAATGGTTTTTGCATAATTGCTACACATATTTAGATAAAATTTCCTATAAGTTCATAATTTGGGGAAAGCAGATATAATAATAATACTTCCTACTTATCCATAACATTTAAATAACTACAACACAAAGATGAGGTGATTTTTACCAAATAGTTGGAGCTTCAAAAAGCAAATTCATTATTTAAAACAAACAAACAAAAGCCCTCACTTTAGGGAGATGTTTGCATCAATTTCTTTGAGCTATATCTCAATCAATTTAAAAATTTTTTTTTTTGTCTAACAACAGTAGCTGCCAAATGGAAATATTCATTCTCCAGGTGGGTCATGCAAAGGCCATGTGAATGTGCAAAAAGTGATTATAAGGGAAAACTATAAATAAATATCTCAGGCCATTGTTACTCATTCTACAGCTTTCCTTCCCAATTTATGGTTTTCTTCTTGCTGTTATATAGACTGGTGGGCTGCACAGTGTTTCTAATTTGATATTTGACTTCAGTTAAGTTTTACTTAAAATAGATCCAAACTGGAATAGAATGCCTTGTAAGAGAGTTAACTCCATCGCTGGATGGGTAGTCAGATTCTGGATGACTGTCTGCTGAGGATGCTGAAGAGAGAATCCTTTGGGAGTTGGCCTATATGGTGAATAGAATCTTTTCCAATTCCTGAGATCTTACTCTAAAGATTTAAGTTGACATAAATTTAAATCTTTTATTGTCTTTCCATTTGTGTATTTGGCATTTTACTTAATTTTATGGTGTCTGCTCTTTTTCTATTTATGCATACTTGACTTTAAAACCACTTGAGAATTGTTGCTAATGCCTTAAACAATTGTCACCAAGAGCTCCTCCCAAGACTATTCACCTGTGGAAGAGTCTCCCTAGGGGCAGATGTGTAAGTCTGGAGTGATGATGACAGGACTATGGGCCCTAGAAACCCAATCCAGGGAGCTTGATGCAAGGAGGCAGAAAGGGAACAGAAAAAGCATTAGAATAATTAAGTTGCAATTTAGGAAGCAACAAACTAAGATAGTGAGGTTTGTAAAGATAACCACATGTTTTCTCAAGGAAAGTAGAGGAGGCACATCCCAGCTGGTGACTAAGGGGCTCCCTTATTTAGTGGAGCCTTATTCATGATGAAAAATGGATTCGAATCTAAATTGCCTAGTAGGGTTCTACCGCTGTTTCCTCTTCTCCTCACTCTTACTATTTCATTGGAGTTCTATATTTTTCTTGGGTTAGTTCACCTCATGGATATGGTCCTGCTTGAATTCTCCCAGAGCCCTTCAACCTTACATACTTTGTGAAATTGGGTCCCTGGGGGATTTAGCAAATGCTTAACCACCTGCTCATATGTCCGAGAGTGGGAGAAGAAGTAGCAGCAGCCAGTTGCTGAATTTTTTTGGCCACCAATTTCAGAAAGACATGGAGTCCTAGGAAGGAGCTGGTAATCAAGTTTTTACATAAATGAGAAGGATTAATAGAGAAACTTGGTGGTGATGGATGTTAACTAGACTTATTTTGGTGACTTACTATCATTTTGTAATATATTCAAATATCAAATAATTATGTTGTACACCTGAAGGTAACATGATGTATGTCAATTATATCTAAATGTTTTTAAAATGTAGAAAAACTTAGACCTTAAACTATGGAGCCATAATATTTTTGAACTAGCAGACGCCTTAGAGATGATCTTGTTTACTGATTATTCACCCTGACTGTCCATTGGAATTATCTTGGTTGCTTTTGAAAACAGTACCAATATTGGGACTTGACCCTAGACCAGGCGTCCTAAAACTACGGCCCGAGGGCCACATGCGGGTGTTTTTGTCGTTTTGTTTTTTTACTTCAAAATAAGATATGTGCAGTGTGCATAGGAATTTGCTCATAGTTTTTTTTTAAACTATAGTCTGGCCCTCCAACGGTCTGAGGGACAGTGAACTGGCCCCCTGTTAAAAAAGTTTGAGGACCCCTGCCCTAGACCAATTGATTCCCTTGAATTGGCCTCATGGAAACTACCTTATTTTTCTGAAAAAGAAAATAAGGCCTGTGGGTTCCATTAATTGCACCAGGTTCCCAAACGAGTGTCGGCAGAGAGGCCAGCACCAGCCTCAGGGCAGGGTGCTCCCACTCAGAAAGGTGGTTTTTTAAAGTCCCATTTTTCTCCTTCATCTCATTTTTTTCAGTTCCAGATAGTAATGGGTGTAACCCTCCATTTCTTCACCCCATTGCTTTACCTCTGTGTGCACCAAACATCCACTACATCTTGGAAACTCCAGACTGTGTTGTTTATTTAAAAAGCCCCTGACCAGGGACTCTTTGGAACATAACCAAGATCATGTGAAGTTGATGAAGCTCCCACATGAATGCACACTCTCTTGAGGTGAAATCGACCAAGCAGGGGTTCAAAAGGGCAAGAAATGTGATGGGAATGGGTTCAATGTGCAGGAAGGCATTCTTGTCTTCCACCCTCTCCATTAATTCCAACCCCTAAGCGACACTGTGGTTAACTGGGTCACATAAGCGGCTCCCAGGTGGCCCAGCCAACCTCAGGAGGAGACATTTGTGGCCCTCTGACCGGAGGGCAGCGTTTTCCATTACAGAAGTGAAATGAGGCTCTAAGGCTGGAAAGGGGACATTGTCATTGTTGGGGGTGGGGGGGGGGGGGGGGGTGGAGGTGGCTGACTTTTACAACCCAGAGCAAAAACTCAAAGCTTTCAGTCTTCCTCATCCCCTCCCCACCACATTTCTTTTCACAAAGCAACAAATTCTGGCCAGTTATCACTTATGCTCCACCCCATTCTTCTAAGTCAGCTTTTGTGCAGGAAAATAGAGGACTGTTTTCATTGCCTTATCAGCGTCCCAGGAAAGGGGAAAGGAGCGTCTGGCCTGCTATCTGCGCCTCGCTGGGGACAATGAAACGCTGAAAGCAGGCTCCATGGGCGAGGGGCTGCCACTTCAGGCCCGCAGAGTGTCTGGGAGGACCAGGGAAGGAGGAGGTGGAGGAGGGGCTCTGCTTAACCTTCTGAAAACATAACAGCCCCTGGGGTGGGCTGCGGCAAACAGGAAGGGTGTGGGCAGGATCTGAGTGCAGCTGCCATTCTGCTCATGCCGCCCATTCCCACAGCCTTTGATCAGCAGGCAAATAGCATTTTGTGCCCTGAGATAAATGCCTGGTCAGAGGGGGTGTGTGGCTGTGCAGGGGGATAAGGATTAAAGATGAAGGTGTTTTATAGACTGCCTTAAGGATGCGTGTTTCAAAGCTGGGATCATCAGGGAGGTGATAGGTGCAAGGGAATAGGAAGGTTTCCTATGGATGCATTCCTTCATTCAAGGCACTATGGTACAAGGTAGGGGATGCAATGGTGAATGATACACAAGCTGTTTCTCGTTGAATATGGTGAATCACAAGCATGGGGAGGTTATTTGGGATGTCAGAAATTGTGGAGTGGGATGGCAAGAGGTAGGGTACTCTTTTAGACTATACACCTTCTCCCAACGGTAGACTCCACTGCCATCCCTGCCCCTCCCACCTTGGGTGGTATGGCCTGCAGTTGAGAGTCACTGAGAACTAAGGATGCTTCGGGGCACGTGAACTTGGTGAAGGCAGATCAATAAAAACAAGGGAAGCTGCTGTTTGGTCTAATTGCAAAGCTGAAGCTCATACAAAACAAACAAATAAGCAAATAACAACCAAAACCTTCAAGTACTCAGTAAAGAGTGTTATTGCCATCAGAGAACTGGAGATCTTAAACAGTGAGAGTAGAGGAAGGTTCCTTCCAGCCAGGGTGGTGGTCGTGACAGTGATGGTGGGTGTGTGAAGAGTGTCACAGACGGCAGGATTCCTAGAAGAGGCCTTGATGGGTGGGTGAGATGAAATTTACATCTGTGGTGATTGGCAAAGGATGACAGGGAGTTGGGAAGGGTGGAAAGAACATTTGGGGGGGGGGGGCAATAAAATATTGTAAATAGAGCTGAGTGGTGGGGTGAACACACCTAACAGAAAATAGCTCGCTCTGGCTGAGGATGTATATGTTTACCCCAAGAGACAGAAGCTGGAAAGTAAAGTGGAGCCATTCTCTAGAGGACTTCCTATGTGGACTAAGGACTTCAAACTGTGACGAGGCCATAGTGAGTGGGAGTTTTATCCTTTCACCCATCACTTACCAACCCTAACTTTCCCAGAACCTGAAGGAAGTCCCCCAGATTCTGTAGCGTGATGCCCTGCCTCTGGGCCCCACACAAAGTCTGGGGGCAAGATACCATAAAAGTTCAACAAATAATCTCAACGCTTTCTGACACTCCAGGTGAAGTCCTCTTACCTAATTCATTTATTAACTCATAAGACAAATATCTCATAAAGGTGTCCTATTTGCCAGCATTTAGGGGATATAGCATTGAACAAAAATGCAAATCCTTGCCCCCAGTGACATTCAAATTGGGGAAATGCAGGCAACAAACAAATGTAGTAAGTCAGGGTTACGGAAGGAGAAGGCAGGGCGAGACATTAGTGAGAAAGAGAGTTGGTGTTGGTGGGCTAGTTTATGCAGGATGGTCGGGGAAGGCCTTTCTGATAGCTCAGTGACACTGGAGCAGCAACATGACTGAAGTGAGGAAACAACATCTCAGGCAGAGGGAATTGGTAGGAATTGGTCAACTCTGGTCAGTGTAAAGGGGAGGGACATTGCCAAGTCCACTTACGATGGACACATACACCTTCTCTTTGGAAGTGAGGAGAAAGGTCAGGGCAAGCCGGTGCTGTATGCTTGACCTGGAAACAATCCCATGCTGCCTTTGGGAGCTTTGCCCCTTGGTGGCCAATTCTGGGTGTTGCTTAGTGTAGCCTTCTTAGGATGGAGGCAAAGTTTACAAAAATATCTCCATTGGCCTGATTTTTGTGAGCAATCCTGGGATTAGAAAGATGTGGTTTAGAATTCTTCTGACACTGAAGGTGGTTTTGGAAGGAGACTATAAAATTTTAAAAGGGTGTTGAATTGTTAGGGGTGGGGAAGGCCTCCCTCTAAGTCACTTCCTTGTTAATCCAAAAAGGCTTTCTTCTTTGAGGTGAAAGGGAGGATAACATCTCTCTTGCCTGCTTGCAAGCTAACAACTCACCAATGAACAATCAGCTAATGTCAGAGTTTTCTTTGGCAGGTGAAATCCCTGTTAAAACACTGCAGAATTTGGTATATTTCTCCATGCCCTGCAACTGCCTGCTGCTTACCCAAACTTTTGTAAATGTAGTTGGAAAGGTTCAAAAGAAGCATGTGTGATAAAAAAAAAAAATGTGCGTGGAAAAGCAGAGTGAGTTCAGCAAGAAAGTTGAACCATAGAAATGCTCATTCCTGGAGGGCTAAAAAAAGAAAAATATCTTAATTTTTAAAGAAAAGTTTAGACATAATTAAATATTAACTAAAGTTGAGAGTGATTCCTCTTATAACTACTCTCAGCCTTCCAAAAATATTTTATTTCATTTTAATAAAATAAGAGAAATGTAATTTAAAAGGGATATTAAAGCTTTCCCCTATTCTTTCCTTCTATTTTTGTGATATCATTTTGTTAAGTGGGACCACACCTGCAAGATTCTTTTTAAGGAGATGAAACCCGTTTTGAATGCACTTTCCTAGATCGCTGTGGGGCCTTCTGTTTAGGCCTCTGTGGGATCTTAGCCATGGCTGTGTTGGAGCCTCTGAAATAGCCAGCAATGTGTTAAGTATAAATGGACTGTTCAGTACCTGCTCATCAAACAGGGAGTTTTAAAGTAGAGAAGGAAACCTATTCCGAAGGGACTCTATTTTGTTCTGTATTGGGTCTCTAGACATAAACATGCACATGTTTATTTATTTATACACACACACACACACACATACACACACACACACACACATCTCTAGGAAATATAGTTGCTCTACTCATGACCACTAAGCTATTTTCTTTTTCTCCAAATCTCTTGGAAAGTGGCCTGGGGGCTGCTTTAATGCTCACTTTGTTCCTTTACAGAGCAACAGACCCTTGATCATGAAACTACAGCCTGTGCGAGGGATCTAGGTTCTGTCCCAGCCTTGAGGAGCCATCTGCCTGAGGCTTGGAGCTCCGGAGTGACCCTGTAGCCCTTTGGCCCGGGCCCAGCTGCAGGTGGGTGGGACTACTGAGTGCTGGGGGAAGGGAGTTCTCCTCTCACCTATTCCCACAGTGGTGCTTTGGAAATGGCTGCTTTTGAATAATTGGTAAACCCAAGAGAGGAAGCATTGAACCGACTTCCCTGTTTTGGGATATTTAACAAATTTATTTTTATTTCGAGGGCAGGTCCAAGCTAAAGCAGATACTGTAGGCATGTATAAAACCCTTCTGATCCAAACTTGCAACAGTTGGCAGAGATCGTCCCCTTGGGTGTAGTTGATCTTTCTTCAGTTACCGTGGTCTGAGGAATTGGGTATGCAACCTACCTCCTTGAGGTTCACTATGGCTCAGTAGGGTAGCAGTTGCTTCCTTCTAATGGTTGTAGGGCTTTAATGAGATGTTTGTCAGGCACCCAGAGCCATTCTTAGCACATGGTTAGTGCCCGATGCACACTAGCTCCCTTTCCCTTATCTATAAACAGCACGTGAGCATTGGCTCAGGTGCTCAGGCCATGGGTGAATTAATATGCTGTGCTCAGACCCTCCTGACTGACATATCAACACGATAGTACCCTTTCAGTTGTGAAATCACATGGAATTCCACTTTCTAAAACTCAGCATTAATTCATTCCACATGAATGTCTGCTAGACTCTGCTAAGCTCTGGAGGTGTCAGTGAAGTGTGTCCCCCTCTGAAAGCAGTTCTGGGTTTAGGGGAAAGCACCTGACAGACAAGGATTACCGGAAGTCCATCAGGATGGAGGATGGAGGATGGAAAAGCTAGTGGGCAAAGGCATTTAAAAAAAAATATATATTATATATTTTTTATTGATTTCAGAGAGGAAGGGAGAGGGATAGAAACATCCATGATGAGAGAGAATCATCAATGGGCTGCTTCCTGCACGCCCCTTACTGAGGATAGAGCTCACAACCGGGCAGGTATTCTGACCTCCTGGTTCATAGGTCACAGAGCCATGCCAGCCCGGCGGCAAGAGCATTTTTAATAAGGAAACACAATGATTCAGGTGGAGGTGGCTCAAGAAACATACTTAGGGAAGAAAACCACTGCTCTTAAATACATTCGTTGTCAAAGTCTAATTTTTATGAATAATGATGGCAATTAAATACAAAAAAGAATAAGGTGGTTTTATCACCCTGCTCCTACATTTTTTTGGTAACCCTCGATCCTATTTACCAATAAAATGACTCTCCCCCACCTTTTCCATCATCACATCCAAAGAAAACAAGCACTCAGATAGTTAAGTTCACGCAGCTCTCTCACAAGGCATAGACCTCTATGGGTGTGTCTTCCAAGCTGTCAGGTTTGGGCTGAGGTCTCAGTGGTGCAAAAAAATATGTGCAGGCTCACCGATTTAGAGAACATGAACTCATACCTGATCTCAGGTGCATATCGGTGTCCAGGGCTCATTTCAGATGTATTTGGCTTGAATGAGGAATAAGCATTAAGTGTGCATTATGGTCATTTATAATCATTGCTGTACCCTTTTGTTTGAGTTTTGTTGTGATAATGACTTTGGTTGGAGTTGTGTTTATATAGGACTGTAACAAACTGAAAAGTGAAAAAGCTCAATGAACTAGATAATTTATGTTACCTTCCTGTCATACCGATGGTTTTATTATTTTCTAAATTCACCAGAGTATATATTTTGGTGGGTAACAAGTACAGATTTGAATGAGTGAATGTCCCTTCCACCTGGTGTATGTTATTTTTGCTATGGCCTAACTTCATCAAGACCTATTTTATAAGAAGAAACCACTTTGTGTACTTGCACAAGGCTTGGTATTTACTTTAACCAAGACTGAAAACTCCACATACAGATTGAGGCATCCGGGTCAGTAGCATCCAGACTTATTCACAGTATAATTGCTCCTTCTACCAGAGGTGGGATTGCTGATGTGGCAGGGTTGGTGTTCACTGTTTTGATTTGTCATAGTGTCCGCGAAAAGGGTAAGTCCTATATTCCTGTAAGGTAGAGCCAGTGGCTGGCTTCTGTTCTTGAGAGAATTTTCTTTTCATTTGAACTGGCCTGTGTGAGATGCGGATGGCTAAGTGATTCCATAATGCACAGCGTCTCACACATTTTAACCAATTAGAAAGGGCTGTAGAGAATTACATGGAATTAATCCCATCCAGAAGGTTTAGGGGCGGCCTCAACTACTCAAACTAGTTACTAGGTTTACAATGTCACAAGAGCCCATTAAAGCTGTGTATCTCTGAGCAGTTTGTCTGTTATTTCCTGTGAACTGTATGTGTGTGTGTGTGTGTGTGTGTGTATATATAACTGTCAGTATTTGTTAGGGGTTAACATTAAGTTCTCATATTCATTTTATTCAATCTGCCAAGCCATGAGACCTTTTGAAAATGGCCCCCTTTTTACATTTATATAAAAAACATGCCGTTTAGTTGACTCTCTTGACTTTTTCAAGTGTTTGTTTTGAAGTTTCATTTTATACAGGAAATAGACATAATCACCAATAAATTTAACTTTAATGACTTAGACCCTGGGAGCCTTTCCTGGTTGGCAAAAAATTCCCTATGCTGCAAATCCTCCCTATGGGATATCCTATTTTTTATCTGGAGTTGAAAGTCAGGATTAATCCAGATGATTAAGAAAATCTTCTAAAAGATACCCTGCATCCTCTTTAAAATTAAACTCTGCTTGGAAGTTTCCTTTCATTTCTTACTAAAAACATAGTGTCAATAACAAAAGTAAAAGTAGATCACAGGAACTTGGGTGTTTTCCATAGGTGGTTTTGGGATTCTCCCATTTCACTACACCGCACACACAAAAATGACATTAAAATTTTGAATCAACTGATTATTAATAACCAATATTAATAATCAGTGTATTCAATATACAAAAAAAGTTGTAGGAATATATATAGTTTTTTATTCTTTCAATTAAATTATACACATCATATGTACTGTAAATGTGTGCTTGAGTGAACACACACACACACACACACACACACACACACACACGCACACACGCACACAGAGTTAATCTGCTTTGTCGATTCTGAAAGCCAGAAACCTTTCTGCAGATAGCATTACCCAAGGTTTCTCACCCTTCCCTTTTGCTTTCTAAGGCGTGGAACAATGTGACTCCTTCCCAGACAGTCAGACGTGCTATAAAAAGTAACATCAGCCATGGGAATTATAAAGGGAGAAGGGATATGCCATAAACAGGGATAAACATCGTCCTTTATGCAAAGCTGCCAGATCCCTTTAAGCAGAGAACTGCTCCTTGTCCCCACTGTGGCCCCTCTTTCCTGTCCAGGGACCAATGAAGTGGGCTTTCCCTCCAAGTGACCCATCGTGAGAGGCTTAGATAAGGCACCAAGTTGCCCTCAATAGACTTCAAACCCCCATCCCTCGGACAAAGTGGGAAAGCTATACTTTTGTTACCCTCTATCAAAGAGAAAAAAACCCAAGGAAAACATCCACTGGACAAAGCCTACTTTATGTGCTGGGAAACCCTGATCCTTGACTATTGTCTCCAGACTTATTTATGCAACAGAGATGATTTTTCAGAGGTTTAGCAAAATTATCAGCAGGGCAACTTTAATACTGTATGTTTATTTGGTTAGTACCCTCTCCATTTTCTGGGGGAAGAACGCATTCAAACAACTTCCTTTAAACCAAAGTTACAGAGGGAAGGAGATAATGTTCATTTCTGAATAGGAAAGACCTCTTGCTGTGAAATGCTCTGATATACTGAGAAGGGTACTTTAGGCCAAGCCTTGAGGAACTTATCTACACATAATGTGTAGATACACCATATTTATATTTTTATTATATTGGACATATACATTTTTATTTCAATTCTTTTATATTTGAGTAAGTACAACTACAAACCATGATGACTTTTTCTGAAAATATCCCAAACCAAGTCAGTTTTCAATTATATGTAGCTTTCAGCTTGTGGGGGAGAGAGAAAATGAAGGGGTAGGTGGAGAGAGGGAACGGCAGAGGGATGGAGGAGAGGAAGCCGGGGTTTGGTGGCCCCAGGGTCCAGGTTCTGACCCTCAGTTCCATACCTTGACCACTAACAGACCCTGACAAGTATTACTTTGTTTTGATTTTTAAGCTGTCATATTGGGATGAGAACACCTCTTTAACAGGTCTGTAGTCACACATGTAAAAACCTCCCCTACAAAGCAGTTATGAAAAATAAGCGTTAAGTGGTTAGGTACCAAGGGCAGATAACCTCAGAATGACTTTGTTTCCTATGCTGCCTCCTTTGAGAGGTTGAGGGAGTCTTGAGAAGGCTTTAATATATTACGCCAATGAATTTTCAAACCGGAATTTATATTCAGTCAACAAATATTTATTGCTGATTTTGTGCCAGGCACTGTGCCAGACACCAGAGGAATTCTGCACAGCGCTTCAGGGAGCCACAAACATTTGATTTGAATTTTATTCTAGACATACACTTTTTAACTATTTGAAAAAAGAATAGAAATGGCATGCATGCTCAATGTGCTAAATACTAAATTTTAACTCTTTTGATACCACTGATGCCTTGACTTGTGCTCTCAGGTTAACTCAATTTTGTATAAACGCAGAGTATAGCTTCTTGTGACTTCTCTGAAATTATTTTTACTTCTAAATATGCCATTGATTAGGACTGTAATGGTGCTTAAATGTTTCTTTGAAAACTCAAGCCTACTCCAGTGTACTGGTGTAAAACTATACAAGTACACTCCAGTGTTACATGAACGTTGGGCCTGTCTAAATGCCAAGTCGGGCCTGTGGATCTACTCAGAACATGCTTTGTTCCCCAGTATAACTGCATAGTTGTACAAAAATAAATGACAAGCTACCTTGTTCAATGCAGTTTGGGACACATTGTAAATTTTGGGTTCCTCTCTTTCGACTTTTATATTTATAAGAAAGAATAAACAGCTATAGCATATTATTCATGATTAAATTTTTGAAATAAAATGTTCCTACTCACTTTTTTGAAGAGTATGTTGAAATTACAAGGGTAGCAAAAGTTTTACCGCTTGGAAGGATTAAGATTTTTGAGTTAGGAGTTTTTTCAATACTGTGCAACCAAAACAAAATACAGCAAAAAATGAAATGCTGAGGCTGATTTCAAATTATTTTCCAAATCCAAATACTGGTTGTGCTCAATGAGTGTTTTTATCATAAGTCAAAATTATAAATTAAGTATGTAAAAGAAGGACATCAAGAAAATAATGGTTTGTCTGTTCATGTGCTTGGGATGTAAAGTACTATTAAACATGTATGGAAATCATGGCTTTATGTATGACTTTCTCCAGAAGGAAGGTCATGGGAAAGAGAGCAGCCAAAGTGCTACAGCAGTTCTGTTTAAGACAATCCTATTTTCCTTGTTTCTGGATAAAATGGAAACGTAAACCCGCAGCATGTGGTTTGTATAGTAACACAGACACAAGTGTCCTGCGACACAACTGGATGTTGAGTAGAATTGCGAGTGAGATCTTTTTGATGCGCTCATATTTTACTCATTTTATTCACAAAGTCCCCTTTGTAAAACATTAGCAAATTGCATTGTCCATTCTTCTCCCCGACTCAAAACCGTGTGCACATCTGGACAAGGGTCATGTGGACTCTTCTGCTTCTGTGGGGCTTCGTTCTCCTTTAACCAAAAATGTCAGTCCACCCTTCATTCCTTAAAATTCACAAGAAAAATCACGTGGGAGTTCAAAAGCAAAAGCACCAGCTTTATAAATATTCCTGTGGGAATGTTTCTTTGCTGTGATCAACATTCAGAGCAGAGTACGTCCCTAGTGTCCATCATTGTTCTATTAACACCAAGGAGTAAAGACCACTTCCTGTTCCCAGATCTTACAGACTGAAAGGCAGAGGAAATAGGGAGCGACCTGCCAGCTGCTGAAGCTGGTGCTTCCCCAGGATGATGGAGGCTATATGTTGTCTCAAAAACATATAGGCTATATGGAGGCTATATGTTGTCTCAAAAACATATAGGCTATATGGAGGCTATATGTTGTCTCAAAAACATATAGGCTATATGGAGGCTATATGTTGTCTCAAAAACATATAGGCTATATGGAGGCTATATGTTGTCTCAAAAAGTTTTGTGCATGGAGGGGGTGGGGTGAGGTGGGGGTATTAGAAAATATGTTATTTGGAGGCTATATGTTGTCTCAAAAAGTTTACATGGAGGCTATATGTTGTCTCAAAAAGTTTTGTGCACTTGGGGGTGGGGTGAGGTGGGGGTATTAGAAAATATGTTATTAATAAAGTACCTTGCATGAGGAATAATGTTCGACTATTACTCCACTTGCAATCTTGATAGTTTCAGTGTTGACCTGTACAATAATGATGATTTATAGTTACTTTTTGATCTGTTTCACTCACCTATTAGATAACTAATCACATGCAGATTCCTATTTAGAAACTAGGGATATATTTTATTTAGTCTTATTTTCCCAACAACTCACCATCATCTGGTTGCCTGTTCCTTTTGATCCTCCTGGTCCACTGAGGTCCACCTACCTTTCCTACAATCTGTTTGAAAATTACCATTTATTTACTTTACTTTTTTTTTTCTTTTCTATTTTTTAGAGAGGGAGAGGGATAGAGAGCTAGAAAAAAATTGTTGAGAGAGGAACATCCTGGCTGCCTCCTGCATGGACCCCTACTGGGGATTGAACCCACAACCTGGGCACATGCCCTGACCAGGAATTAAACCAGCAACCTCTTGGTTCCTGGGTTGATGCTCACTTGCTGAGCCACACTGACTGACCTATTTACTTTTCACCGCTCAATTTCTACCTTCCTTTATTGCCCTTATTCCAGTTGACTTGTCTCACCTTTTTTGATTGTTTGTTTGTTTGTTTTCCTGAAAAGAACATCATCTTCTGTGTCTAAGATTACTCCCTTCTGTATTTTCGGCTTATGTTTATAGGTGTTCATGGGACTCCCTTGCGTAGAGCCCAAATGACCTGATCTAAATTCAGTCACTTTTCACTTTGAAACTACTTTCCCCCACCCCCAAATCAGGCAAAGCTGCCCAACATATTTATCTCTCTTGAAACTGGAATAGTCCCCGTGGGTCACCACCCAACTAGGCTGCACATGAACTAGGGACTGAGCAGGAGAAAGGGTCCTTGATCACCCGATCTCTCTCATCCCCTACACATGACACTTTAAACAAAAGACACTCACAGCTAATCATCTGAAAATCCTGCCAATGTAAAAACAAGCAAAACTTCAAAAACGTGTTAAAACAGGTGGAAAGGGATGTATCCTTATGCTTAACTGAATATACATTTGAAATCACTGTTTTCCTTTTGAGAAATAAACGAGTGGGGGCAGGAGTAGCCTAGAGGTTAGATTTGGTCTGACTTCTTGAGGTATAAGCTTGGTTGGGACGTATTCTGTGCTCTTGAGCAAGTCACTCCTTGTATCTGTTTCCCTGACTGTCAAATGAAATGCTGCCTCCTCCGAGGGTCCCGGGGCTGTCAGTGAAGTGCTTTAGAATCCACTGCTGAAAGGCGCTCAGCAAGTTCAAAGCGCCAGTATTAAGTAAGGTTTATCATTTTTATAAGCCAGTAAATCCTTCCCATGGATGTAAAGTGATTCTTTCTAGTTTTATTCTCAACACAGACTAAAAAAAAAGGCTTTGGACTCTTCCAAACGATCCACTTAACACTGTGCTCCAGCTGTTTACACGCACAGAACTTCCCATCCTCTTTTGATTTGCAGCGTGCCCTGAGCCCAAGACAAAAGAACGCACTATTCACAAGGATGACTCATGTGAAAATTGGAACTTCATGCTCCATTTTTATTAAGGGCCTTGCTTTCTTTCTGTGGGTTAGAACAATTGGGAATAAAGATAAACACTGTAAAATAAATATGAGCACTGAGTTAGTCCAATAAAGCAAATTTGAATCAACTGTTCCCCAGCAAACCTGGTGGACAAGTAAGGAAACTACAACAGTTTGAAAAACCGAGTGATGAACCTGATCCATTATTTCAGTAGGCACTTTATTTAAATACATTATTATTATTATTATCATTATTATTATTTATTGATTCCAGAGAGGCAGGGAGAGTGAGAGAGAGATGAGACAGAATCACTGATTAGCTGCCTCCTGCACAACCCCACTGGGGATTGAGCCTGCAACTCAGGCATGTGCCCTGACCAGAAATCCAAAGGTGACCTCCTGGTTCATAGGTTGATGCTCAACCACTCAGCCATACCGGCTGGGCAAATACATTATTTTAATGAATAGAAACTATCCCAAATTACCAAATACATGATGATTATTGTAATTGAAGTTGTATTCATGAGGACAGTGAGCCCAGAAGAATTGATAAGAGGGTACCTGGCCAGCAGTTTGGATGAAAGACAGCAGAAAGGGTAGAGAAGGCCCAATAAACGTTATAGTATCACTGGTTACAGAGAGACAGGAAGGTGACATTCAGCGTATGTCAAATTTGTGTCAGACATTATGCTAAGTACCTTACATGCCCTATATCATTTAATCCAAATAATAACTTTGCAAAATAAGCATTATGATTGCTTCCATTTTATTGAAGCTGAGAGCTTGTGTCATTTTTCCAGAGAAATAGAACTACTAAGTAATAGAACAAGAATTCCTACCTGGTTTCAGATGACTCCCATTCTAACCCCTTATTCCACACCTTGGCACCCTTTTGGAAAACAACTCTGTTGATACTGAAAACTATTGTTAAGTTTCCTATTATGACTTATTAATCAGCATACCAAAATAATGCTATTAGTTTTCATCTTGGCCTAGCTTGTCTCTTTCACTTCTGTGTGGCCATATTCCCTTTTCCTAAACCACATTGAATAATTAGATTGAATTTTGTTTTAAATATCATATTGGTGGTAAAATATATACACATGTCAGGTATAATGCTTGATGTCTTCCTTATGCCCTGATGATAAGGATGGGCAGGCATTAAGATAAAATTTGAAAATTAAAGAGAAACTTGGTATAAGGTATGAGAAGAGAGAACACTATTTTGAACATTATTTCTGAAAATTTGTTGTAAGTGGCATACTAGGAAAAGAAAAGTCTAGTTCTGGGAAAATCTATGAGGAGAAATTAATGTCTGATTGCATGGAAGAAAGCAACCGGTGCTTCAACTGTTTGTATTCCTCAATGTCTGCCTCCTAAAAGTCTCTAGAAAGGAACTTCCCAGAGGTCAGAGATCCCTGAATGAAAAATTTACCCAACACATAAAATATGATCTCTCAGTCAATCTGATACTGTACCCAATTAGAGCATAATAAAATTCAAGATGAAAAAACTAATGCATTCGGTCATTCTTCATTTTCTATCTCATTCTGTTGACTAATGTAGATGGAAGAATGTTAATTTCTCAGGTAACCTGTAAAGGTTTTAAAACTCATAGCCTTATTTTGTAAGCTCGCTGAATAGGAAGAAGTCTATAGCTGTTTAGAACCTTAATTATCTCTTTTTACTGACAAAATCCAAGCAAGTTACTACTTTCAAATCCCTAGGAATGAACAGTTGGTCTTTTCACTTTCCCTGCCAGAATAAGTGACTTTAAGTCTTTGCCAGCACAGGTTAAGAGATCAACTCTTCTCTCAGAGCCCACAGAAGTCAAACTCCTCTGACTTGGAGAAGGTGTTTGATTTTGCCCTCCCTTTTATTCTCTTCTACTTTCCTCAAAGCATCTTTACTCAAGATAAACTATACAAGCTTATAATGAGGCAAATCCACTGTGTGCTGGCCCAATCCATCTGCCCCCTCCCCTGCCCTAGCCTCATACAAAAGTTTGATTGTAACTAATTGACCAAGCTTTCCTGGAAATAGTCAGGAATGGAGACTCTTAAGGTTATTTTAGGACAAGTTGTTCTTAGCCTCTCCTTTCGACCACTCATAAAGTGATGGAATCTGTTGTGACCCCCAGCCTTGGGGAAGGGCTAAAACTGTTTGTCCAGAGATTACCAAAATGGGATAGTATTGGGATTTTCTTTAGTGGCTAAAGCAAGCATTAACACTACCATTGTTTAAGATGGCTAGAGCATGGTGATAATAAAAATCACACTGACTTTTACTGGGTTTTGTCACTGTTTTAACTTCTCTATAGACAGTGTGTTCACTTGCTGCCTGTACTTGGGAAAAATACTATCACCGTTCCCTCAGAAAGACACTGTTTTTTTCTCTTCCCGGAAGCATACCCTGCTCTCACCTTTTCAAACAAACTGAGGGAGACTTAGGTACAACCCTAGAGTGTAAGCTCTGAAAGGGTAGGAGACAAATAAGAAAAAAAGATAAAAAGAAGTGACCATGTTTCTTTTCATGCTGAAAGATGACTCCACAAGATGGATTTTACTGCAATTGACTGAAAAATAAATTCCAGGTTACCATTACAAGTACCATTTGGAACTTTATTATCTTTGAAAAGTCTCTTTCTCAATGGAAGAAGCTTAACCACAGAATATTAAAACCAAAACATTAATTGATCTCCATTTCTGACTTTTATTTTACTCTGTAATAATATTTCAAGTCTCATATCAGGCACTGTCTTCTCTTGGCAACCAAAACTAACTAAGGTACTATCTTGGGTCATGTTCCCTAGAAACAGAGCCTGATGCACAAATCGTGGTGCACATGGTTTTTTGAGGGTATCCCTCAGGATAAAGCAAATGAGGGAAGCAGGAGAGGGCCAGGGAAGAGGTAAACAAGAACATAATCTCCATTGGAGCTACCTTCAGCCCGATCCCAGGGAGAGCTCTGGAACATGGATATATCACAGACTTTTATACTCCGCGACATTGGTATTGACTGAAGGTTGCTCCGGTTAGGGAGAAGAGTTGCATTACCTCTCAGGAGAGGTAATTCTCTTTTGGTCAAGGGCAATTTTCCAGGGAAGGGAGCAGCTGTGAGCCATTAGAAGACAGAGTCACAGTAGCTCTGGGTCGGATGCACTGGCTTGGAAAAAAGAGATCTTGCAGAGCACCAGCAATATCTATGACACTCTATTCCTTGTACCAACTCATATCCAGTTGTTTCTCCCATGAAATTCACTCCATCTAAGAATAGATTTTTTTTCAAGATCTGGTTAGCTAGGGAAGTGGTGCTGAGACCACCTGATATCAATGGCTGAGTCATTTTGTCCACAGTCAACCACTTCATGCCTGGTGAATTAAATGGTGCTGATGGAGAGCATGGTCTTTTCACCCCTTCAGTCCTTGAGGGTGGTACCAATCCCCACCTTTCCATATGGAATGTAATAATTTTTGATGTATTATCTTTTTTTAATCTTATTTTTTATTTATTTATTTATTTTAAAATATATTTTATTGATTTTTTTTCAGAGAGGAAGGGAGTGGGATAGAGAGCCAGAAACATCGATGAGAGAGAAACATCAATCAGCTGCCTCCTGCACACTCCCTACTGGGGATGTTGCCCGCAACCAAGGTACATGCCCTTGACCGGAATCGAACCGGGGACTCTTCAGTCCGCAGGCCGACACTCTATCCACTGAGCCAAACTGGCCAGGGCTTGATGTATTATCTTGTAAATTTCAGGGATTTTACTTGTTTTTTCTTACTGTAACAGTTCTTTCTTTACTGGTCAATGAGATGTTTCTTCCACATATTAAGTACACCTATTCTGATGATAAATTGAGCTAGTCAGTAAATAGCCACAGGGTGGATTCATGGACCCCGTAGACCCACTTTGAGGTGGACCTGGGCTAGAACTGCTGGCCTGCATATAGTCCTCCTCTAATGGATGATGGTACTTTGGGTCCTTAGGTATCACAGTCAAGTCAGATCTCTGATTCAACAGCCCACTTTCCACAGTGTATGTTTACCTGAGTAAGTGGCCCTTGATCCCTTTGTAGAAAGACTGGGGGAATCACTGCTATATAAACTTCTATGGGTTGCAAGATCCTTCCTCACAGGAACTTGGCCATCACTTCAAGCAACAGGTTTTGAGCTTGAGAACTAGCACAAGTCTGTAAACTGAACAAAGGATCATGATTTTTTATTCAGGTGACTGACCTTAGTCTTCTGCTCATCTGTTCATGCTATATTTTCACTGGTTATATATATTAAGCAAGACTCATTGCTTGCCATGAATCTAATCCTAGAAACACCGTGTTTTATGAACTAGCTCCGTAAATCCCTAATGAGCAGAGCCTGCTAAGCAACCTCCTGTACATTTTGAAATCATGCACACCTTGCTTTTGATGGTCAAGTGCTGCCATCAGGCCTCTGCTCTTCTGAGATCCTATCACCCCCATTGATATCAGGGAGCATAGTTCTAGAAAGGAATCTCCTATTATCCTAATCTACAGAGGACAGCCACTACTGACTTTCTCAGCCATGCTGGGGCCCCTCTCACCCAGGTGAGAAAGTGGACATTTTGTCAAAGGAAATTCTTTAGAGAAGGGGGCAGCTGTGTGCCTTCAGCAACCAACATCCGTAGCAGTGGTGAGTCGGGTCTGCCAGGCTGAGGAAGGGAATCTTGACAGGGCAGCAAAAGCATCCACTACAGGCTCTTTCATTTCTGCCCCGGGTGCCCTCTACATGGCTTTGTCTGAGTCCTTACCTGTAGTGACATTTGTTTACATTTCATTTACAATTTCATTTCCTCCCAAATGTTTCTCTTTGTGTATGTAAATATACAGATACCTACATATCCTATTTTTCATATAACACTAGGGGCCCAGTGCACAAATTCGTGCACCTTGAAAGGAACTGTGGGCTGCGAGGCTGCAGTGGGCACAGGGGCAGGTCTCAGCCCATCCTCCACTCCCCTGCCCAATCCCTCCTGCTGCGGCCCCGGTCCCCTGTATGCTGGCAGCCCTGCTCCGGCCGCTGCCGCTCCCATACGCTGATGGCGCCAGCCCTGCTCACACCCATTGACAGCGCAGAGTGATTAGAACCAGTGCCAGCAGTGGGTGCGAGCGGGGCCAGTGCCGTCAGCAGGTGCAAGTGGCAGCTGTTGCTGCTTGCACCCACTGACAGCGCTGAGCAATTGGGACCGGTGTCGGCCACCAGCAGCAGGTGTGAGTGGCAGCTCCAGTGCTGGCGCTGGCAATGGGTGCGAGTGGTGGCTCTGGCACTGGCAGCAGGTGCAAGCAGGGCTGTTGCTGGCAGCAGGTCCAAGAGGCGGCTGTCGGCTCTGATAGCCTCTCAGGAGCAGGGGGAGGTGGAGATGCCCTGAGGGGCGATTGTAGCTGGTGCCAGGTGCTGGCAGCAGGTGTGAGCGCCCAGCAGGACCACAGCACGCAGGAGCAAAGAATTTTCAGTAACCACCAGAGGCTCTCCCCAATGACAGCGACCAGCACCCTGCCTTGGTCTGGTGCTCCCGCTCACCTGCTCCACCATCCTGCTGCAGCCGATGCCCTCCATGTTTTGTGCTCTGCCGCCTACTGCCGATGCCCGCTATGTTCCGTGTACACCTCCTGGTGGTCAGCGCATGTCATAGTGACCGCTTGTTTGGTTGTTCGGTTGTTCCGCCGGTCGGCCTATTTGCATATTAGGGTTTTATATATATAGATGATTTTGTGTGAATTTTGTCATGCCATTAAAAATAATATTTGTAAGATCCTTTTCAGTGACTACAAATACATTGTCAACGGTTGTACTATTATTACTTTATTTTAAAAATCCCTAATTTTTGGACATTTGGATGTTTCTTAATGTCTTATTGCTATTATATAACACTGCAGTGAACACACTCTTTTTTGTCCACCTTTCTAGTCACTTAACTCATTCCATATTCATTTAGTTAAGAGATATTTGCTTAGTCCCTGTTATAAGCCATAGGCACTGTGCACTCAGCTCAGCATACAGCAAAAGACAAACCAGGCCACTCTCTGCCCTCCCTGCCATCAGGGTGATTATGATCCGCCAGGAGGAACATCCTGAAATTATTGTAATTACAAGTGTAATGACTGTTACGAAGGAGGAGTGCAGTGGGTCTTGTGCCTTAGTCATTTCAGCCTGTCATAACAAAATACCTTAGACTGGGTCACTCGAACAACAGAAATTTACTTTTATAGTTTGGAGGCAGGAAGTCTGAGAGCAGGGTTCCAGCATGGTTGGGTTCTGGTGAGGGCTCTCTCTCTGGATTGCAGGTGAGCACCTTCTTATTGAGAGCTCACATAACCTTTCCTCAGTACATGTGCTTGGAGAAAGCTCTCTCCCTTCCTTTACTTCTATAAATAGGACCCTTATGACTTAACTGAACCTTAATTATCTCCTAAAAGCCTTATCTTTAAATACAGTCACATTTGGAGGTTAGGGCTTCAACATATGAATGGGGAGGGGGAGAGGAGACTGGAAATTCAGTCCATACCATTTGGGAGAATCAAATGTTTAAAAATTTTTAGGGTTTTATTAATTTTTTTAAAATTTAGATGTACTCTTTTAGGGTGGCCAGATTTAGCAAATAAAGATACAGAATGTCCAGTTACATCTAAATTTCAGATAAATACCAAAACTATATTTAGTGCAAATATGCTCCATACAATATTTGGTGTCCTGTAATGTCTCTGGCAATCATTCTTTTTATGCTTTAACATGATCAATGTCACTTAAAAAAATCCATGTCAGAGATTATATCCTGCATGTGTGTTATTCTGCAGACACCTAGCTTAGATATTTGTTTGTTAAATTAATATGTGAACAGTGAGACTAAGTATTTTTAAAGTGTCCAGGTATAATGTACTGGAAACTTTGTCTTAGCATTTCTGTGGGTAGACAATTTTAAAAATGCAATTGCTCCTTCGGTGTTTTTGGCAAAATCTTTAAGCATCGGTTATTATTTGACTAAAAATTTTTATTATTTATACTACATCAGTTCCTAAGACATCAAAACATATATATTTTTCTTTGCTTTAAAAATAATTTAAACAGAAGGAGGCTTGTTTTCTGTGTGTGTGTGTGTGTGTGTGTGTGTGTGTGTGTGTTTTAAAGCATTCTCAATCTCTTAACAGTTCTTCACAGCACATTGATTATAAAGTGAACATTTAACTTTTCTTGGAAAATCTGTACTCCTGCAACACTATTTTTATAAATGCTCCGAACAATGTGGCAATGGTGTAGGGCTTTTAGATGACACGTTGACTGCACCTCTTCACATTCACTCTTTGTCCCCGTGAAGGCTGCCATTCACTGTTAGGCCAGCTCACGCTTATCTCCAGAGTAGGGTTTCAGCTGCTAGAATACTTTGTGACTCGCAACCACTTTCTCTGCCTTAAAGGCTTTCTACCTGTTCCTTGAAAAAACACTCCAGCCAAGAAGGTGGCACAATTAGCATTTGCCTCAATCCTGTCACAGAAACGCTACCCAAGATAATTTTACACGGAACCATAGACACATTATACGATTTTTTTCAAGGGACTACCAATTGGAAATGAGAGCTGAAATGTATCCTATACAGTATGATTGTACATACAAAGTGCTAACGTCTAAAGGAACACAATGTCACCCTATCTATGGAATCTAGCCGCCCACAGAAATATTCAACAAATATTTATTACATGGAAGTATCTGATTTGAGTGTCAGTGTTCTCTAAATTAAACTACTGGTCTCCGAGGTCCTTTTCAGATTTCCTAAGATTGCTTTTCTTTCTCTTCTCACCTCTAAATTCGTAAGCACGGTGCATAGTCTCGCTTATCACCTCTAAAGGAATAAGCTCTACTTGGATGACCCACGCTCCTGGCCAGTAAATGCTGAATTGGAAGCTGTTGGGGTTGGGAACATAAGAACATAAAATTATGTTTGCCTCTTTTAGTTAGGTTTTGATTTAATTCACCTAATGAGCAGCTGTGAATTAAAAATATTCTTGTGAAGGGTTGAGAGGAATAGCTTAGTTTTCTGCTCCCAAAGGAGGCATCTTTTTCAGAAGTGTGAACTACAAATATTTTAATGCAGAGCTTCAGGTGAAAGCTGTTTTGTCATGCACTCGTCTTGACTAGCAGTCACTTTCAAACTCTACAGTCCCTTTAGGACCCAAGCTTCATGGGAATAAGAAGTTTTCTTTTGCTCACTTTTCTATTTCTAGTGCCTGGAGCAGTGTCTGGCACATGTTATATTTCCTTTAAACATCTGTTGAATTTATAAAGAAATAAAATATAGCAAAAAAAAAATGTGCTTGATTTCACCTCCCGAGTGTATAATCATAAACAAATGCTTGGTGAAGTAAGAGGGATACTCATAATTAGCACTAATTTCTTTCCTACTGTCAAGGTGGGTGTTCATCGGGCATACCAACTCTTTCTAATTGATGTTTTGAAAATTCCCCCTGCCAAACATTAGTGACTTTTGTCCTGCCATGTGTACATACCTTAGACCCAGCACAGGCACTTTTTGAAGTTAATTAAAGATTCACTTATGTTAAACATTTCCGGATGATAGCAAGAGACCAACTTGTAGACAATAGAAATAATCTCTAGTACTTCCCTCTGTGATTTTTCTCAGACAGGTCTTGAAGGGTCTGGTCCTAATGGGATTGATAGAAGCAAGATGGGGTGATGGGGAGATGCCTACAGCAAGAGAATGCCAGGGAACTCAGAGGCAAAGATCACCCACTTCATCCTTTGCATGGCTGCGTGTACATTATCTGGGACAAATATAAAACTCCCTAACTGGCTTCCCCTGCCTGCCAGCGCCTTTGTAGCTTGCCTTTCATTTATTCATTGTGTGTTCCAAGGCTAGTTTTATATCAGTTTAAAAGACGATCTTATCAGCTTGCTTCCCAACCTTTTCACCTGAAAATATCCTTTTATTAATTTTTTCCTCTGAGCGACTAGGTTTTTATTTTATTTATTTAAAAACTATATTTCTAAACTAATAATTTTCTATTTGAATTTTATTTTAGAAACTGTTGTTCATTTCTCACCAGATAATGGTAAGGTGCTACCACAAGGTGTGCATTTAGTTCAGCCAAGAGCAAAGAGACTCGGCGTTAACCCCAAGGAAGTTAATCGTGGGTAAAATATGTGTCTGTCCTTGGGCTCTTTGAAATATTCAGAGTTGTTTCTGAGGGTTCCTGGGAACCCCAGGTTGAGAATCACATTAGGGTGCACATTGGGACCAACTAGGGAGATTAGAAATACTGTGCTCAGGCTTCATTCCAGACCAATTCATTTAAAATGTCTGGGCCCTGGAGTGACTTTTTAAAAATAATAAGTTCATGTGGTTAAAAATGTTCAACAATACAGAAGAGTGATTTTAGTGCATAACTGGGGTTAATACCACTACACAGTATAGCGTATCTAAAGCAAATGTTAAAAAGAAAAGAAAAGGAAGGAAAAGGGAAAAGCCTGCCTCAGAGGATGCATCAGTGACTGGCTTTTGAAACTGTGGGTCTCTCATGTAATGGCAACTTCAGAAAGCGAGGGCTAAGTGCCCCCTCTGCCCAAAGCACCTCCCTGCTCGGGGCACCTCTCAATAATAGGGCAGGCCACTGCCAAATCCGACAGGAAACAGGAGAGTGAGCTGCAGCTCAAGATGTCTCAGGATTAAATTCCCTGCATTCAGTTAAACACATGCGGACACCATTTATTTCTCAATTGGCGTTCCTCCGCCAAACAATCCTGCCTTTGCAAATGGCTTTCCTTCCTTCCCACACAGCTTTGGTGTCATCCCTTCTCTCAAGCCTGACTTGTGCTAACGTTTCAGTGACAACTAAGGTTACACAGCTGTCTAAGAGGAAGGGGCCGACGTTCCTGCAAGATTTTTTCTCTTCCTGTGGTGTCCCAAGCCCCAGCCTGGCCCCCTTATTCCTCGGGGGTGACCATTCAAAACCTCAAGAGAAGTTACATGTTTATTAAGATGCCCAATGTTGCCCTTTAGGCTTTGCAGGTGGACAGAAGCATTCCAAGTGATTAGGGAGATTTTTTGCTGCTGGAAAAATTGCCTTTAAAAGACAAGATTGATAAGATACAAACTATAAAATGGTGCAATGTGAAAGTTCTCTGATTCAATATGTTTGCAGCTGTCTTGTAATAAAAAGAGGAGACTTCCATAGGTTCGCTTGGACAAAGTTAGTATATTTGTGGTACCTGCTCAGAAAACAAACGCCCATTTTATTTATTTATTTATTTATTTGTTTATTTATTTATTTATTTTACTTTCATGTCTTTCTAAAACATTGAAAGGTACCTTAAAAAAAAAAAGATCAGATTCAGCTCTCTGGCTAGTTAGGGAATGTAGAAATTGTTCAATGACTACCCTCAGAGGCAGCTTAGCTGAGAGGACAGAATAAAGGCTTCCAGAGAAGTTCAGACCTGGGGTTGAACCTACGCGCTAGTCTTGGCTAGCTGTGTGATTTTAGGCAAATTACTTAACCTTCATGATGCTCAGTTTCTGTAAAGTGAGACTAATAATATCAGTCCATCTTGTAGACTTATAGGATTAAATGAGCAATGTCTGCAAAGCTGTTTGTACTGACTCTCTTGTTTAGGGGCAATTCACAAATATTGCTATTATACAAAAATGTGGATGACATGCCTTTTCTCAAAAAGGGGGAGAGCATTAATGCAAAAATATATGTTAGAATAAATATCTCAATTAATAAGGAAGGTAAAGAAAGAGGTTCTAGATTAATGTCAGGACTTGTAGTCTGTCATCAATGACTCTGTGACCTTGGGTGAGTTACTTAACCTCTCTGGGACTCTTATTTCTTTATCTAAAATGTGCAGGCATTAAAGTAGATCAGGTGTTTCCAAATTCTAAGAGCACATGCCCATTGAGATTTCTCAAACTTTTTAATATTTCAAAGCTCAATAAAATTAGAATTGTACCATGATAAAGCTGCTCAAATTAAATTGTCATAATTCTTTGATTTTACATAATTAAAAAATAATCACTTTCCAATGATAACATCACTTATCATGTAGATGAGAATTATGATCAACCATAGCATTACAGGAATTCACAAAAGAGATAATAATTCCTGGTTATCAAAAGGTTGGAAACTACTGTAGGACTCTGTATTCTCCAATATGCTTTCCTATTTGATTATTTGATTAATTTAAGTGCATGCAAAAGCACATTTCTAAAAATCAGTGAAATGGGTTTTCAGTGTCATGAACTTTTTGCTCTTGATTCTTTTTCCCTATATTCCCTAACAAAAATCTCTGTGCTGACAGTATCACATTCTCATTTATATTTGTTTTTGCCTCTGTGCCCCTCCCAAGCCTAAATCTTCACATCCCAGCCAGCTTGAAACCCAAATCCCTGTCCTGAGGAATCACTCCTCCACATCATATTTCTCTCAACAGGACTTCAGTTCACCACCAACTTGTACGTCATCAAATAGCTCATTTTCTACTTTGTCTCTATTTCTCTCTCTCTCTCTCTTTGTAGTTTAAAGGTCAAATTAACAAAATCATTTTAGATTTGTTTTAAAACTATTAAAACATGCTTTGTATTTATTCCAATTTTCTCAAATGTCAAGGATTTTTAAAACATTTATATTTTACTCTTAGACTTACTACATATAAGTATACTAGAGACCGGGTGCATGGAATTCATGCATGGGGGTGGGGGTGTCCCTCAGCCCAGCCTGCACTCTCTCCAATCTGGGACCCCTTGGGGGATCTCCAACTGCCAGTTTAGGCCCAATCTCCCTGGTGATCCCCCTAGGGATCAGGCCTAAACTGGCAGTCAGACATCCCTCTCACAATCCGGGACTGCTGGCTCCTAACCACTCGCCTGCCTGCCTGCCTGATTGCCCCTAACCGCTTCTGCCTGCAGCCTGATCACTCCCTAACCACTCCCCAGCAGGCCTGGTTGCCCCCAACTGCCCTCCCATGCCGGCCATTTTGTGGCAGCCATCTTGTGATGGCCATCTTGTGGCTGCCATCTTGTGACGATGTTGGGTGGCCATCTTGCAATGATGTGAGGGTGCGAGGGCATGAGGGCCACCTAGGCTTTTATTTGTATAGATACCAGTACTCTCAGGTACATAGAATAGACAAAATATATCATCGTTTTGTGTAAAATGGGCTTTCTACAGCCCTGTTGACCTAATATGCCACTTTTCCAGAGTAAGATTTTATCAGAATTCACAATTGCTCCACTGTTAACAAGAAGGCGTAATTTTTCTGTGCATGGGAAGAGAGTTTTGGTAACTGCCTTGAAATATGGCATTGTTATTTTTTCATCACTTGGTCCACTATTTCTTTCAGCATTTGCTATTTCTTTTAATGACAGATACTGTCCTATTTTTATATAGTTGGGTATCTCATTTTAGTTTTTACCTAATTTTTAAAAACTCATTGTTCAATGACCGACTATTAAATGTAGATATTTTACAAAAGATTAAACATATTTCCAATATATTTCCCATCATCACTGCCATTTCCTCAGACTGATCTTATTAGCATCATTCCTAATACTAAAAAAATATAATGATGATTTATCTCATTATTGGACAAAAAAACATGACTACAAAAATTTGTGTATTATACTGAGCTACAAGGATTAGAAAAAATTAAAATGAATTTAAAATGTAAAACTAGGCAAATTCTTTAAATTGCAAATGTATTAGAGAGAATGGTTAAAATGTGAACAATTGGCTAACCTGCATGTAGGTTATAGGGAATTCTTTATATCATTCTTGCAACAGTTTTTTTTATGGTTAAAATTATTTCAAGCCTTAGCTGGTTTGGCTGAATGGATAGAGCGTCTGCCTGCAGATTGAAGGGTCCCAGGTTTGATTCCAGGCAAGGGCACATGCCTGAGTTATGGGCTCAATCCCCAGTAGGGGGCATGCAGGAGGCAACCAATCAATGATTCTCTCTCATCATGGATGTTTCTATCTCTCTCTCCCTCTCCCTTCCTCTCTAAAATCAATAAAATATATTTAAAAAATACAATTATTTCAAAATAAAACTTTAATAAATTTCAGTACAAACAATATAGGAAAATAAATTATTACCGAGAATTAACAACTACAAAAGAAATTATACTGAGACAGCATCTTACGGTGTGATAAACAGTATTGGAAATAATAAACTTCTTTTGGAAAGAATCATAATCTATTGATAAAGGACAATGGGCTGAAATCAAATCAAGAGATGTGAGAGTGCAAGCATAAAGAAAACAACTTTTATTGCGACTTCATTGCTGAAGTTATAGGTGGTTATTCCTTTCTCATTCAAAAATGACACGTATGATGTGTGGACCTATCGGAGAAAAACATCCCTGGGCTGCTTGAAAAGTAAATGTCATTCTCTTCTCATTTTCCTGAGTGATCCAGGGGAAATGTTGCTGTATTTGCATCATCATGGAATCACTTGGCCCAACCCTATGTATGTATTAAATCTTGCTCCTTGGTAACAACTGGAAACAAACACTCGATATTTTTGTCAACAAAAGCATCATCTAATCTATAGACAACTGGGAGAGCCTACAGTGAGGATACGCGTGCTCCCTTCTTGCTGGGAGGAAAGGACTCAGGTGCTTCTTGGAGGGCCCACATTGTTCTAAATGCTGCCCAGCAATGACAGAGGACCTGGTGTATTTAGATCAAAGTGTATCCTATCCTAGCGGTTCTCAAAGTGTGGTCCCCAACCAGCAGCAGCAGCAGCACCTGGGAATGTGTAGGACATGCAGATTATCGGGCCCTGCCCAGACCTATTGAGTTAGAAATGCTAGGTGTGGGGCCCGGGAGTCTGCATTTATTAAATTCCTCGGGAGATTCTGAAGCACACTTTAAAGGTTGTGAACCGCTGATAGCTCATCCACTCAGCAAGTTTGAAAGAACACTGTCTGTTAAGGAGACACCTATGTCTCCTCAGAAAAGGGACTAATTACCAATTTCCTCACCGTTAAAAGCCTTCAGGAAAAAAAAAATCACCATAATTTAAGTGGCTCGAGCTCTCAGAGAACTGCTTCATATGACCATAAACAAAAATTTTAAAACAATTAGGGCGGCACCGAAAGCTCTTTTATCCTCTTGTGATTAAATGCACCAGGGCCTTGCCACTTGGCTATTAGAATTTTATATCCACCTCTGTATTAAGGTTCCTGGTTTGCACTCTTTGCTTTTGGGAACCGAACGCCTGTCATTTTCTGGCACCAGGGAGTCATTAGTAAAGGCTTTCGCATAATGCCCGGGATCACTATGTGAACACAGCCTTTGCATTAAATGAAAATGGCTCCATGCAATACCTGCAGGCCAGCAATTATAACATTTTTTCTGAGGGCAAGCAGAGCAGTCTAGGTTCAATATAAAGCAGGATGGGAAGTCCAGGCTTTTTGTTTTACAGACTTTTCCCAGAATATTGGCTCAATGTTAATAGAGAAACTGTACACAAAATTCAAAAAGAAAGGGGTCAGTGAGTCTACGGGAGACCAGAGATGTGGGAGACCTTGTAAGAGACGTGGGAGGGATGAGGATGGGGAGGAAGCAGAAGAGGGAAGGCTGCTTCTAAATTCCCGTCCTCCTGAGAGCAGAGGTGGACTCTCGTGGATGTGCTCCGCCTGCAGCCACAGACTCCTGAGTGGCCCCGGTGGCCCCTGCACAAGCTTCCCCAAGGCGCACGAGCACTCAGACTCTATGCTCTGCTGTTTGAAGTCGGGCTGCTTGGCAGGGTTTAAACCCTGCATTTCAAAGTGGGAGAACAGGACCCCAATCGCAGTCTACCTCTCACTGGCTTTGAAACTTGGAGCAGATCATTTAAAATTCTCTGAGCTTCCATTTACTTTATTTAATAACATTTTTTTTTTTTAGTTCTAAAGCTATATGATTTTGCTTCGAAAAATATTAACAACGCTGAATAAAACTATGAAATGACCATTCTGAAGATAAAAGCAGGCTCATGAGGATAACTATTTGTACACAGAATTTCAAATTCATTTTAGTTTTTAAAAAAATGCACGGCCTAGAAGGAAAAAGAATAGGTGTTTGCAAATGGCTGCTTTTTGGTGCCTTTGCATTTGCAGGTCATGCAAAATGCAAGTACCTTTATTGGCTTATTTGGCAATAACCCCACAGGGCTGAGTATGGATACTTTGGAGCTCTATGATTTTTATCAGCCATGTGACCCCAGCTGACAATAGCAGGTTTAGCAAACTTAGTGTTTCGTAAAGGTGTGGGCAACATTCTAGGTTTTGGTCTCCCATAGACTAACTGACCTCTTTCTTTTTGAATTTTATGTACAGTTTCTCTATTAACATTGAGCCAATATTCTGGGAAAGTCGGTAAAACAAAAAGCCCAGGACGTGACTTGGACAGATTGCTGACTGTCTTTCACAGGCTGGATTTTATGAACTCTTCCATGTATGACAGTGTTTTGTTTGGGCTTTAATGTATTCGATGGTGGAGGGGTACTGAACCAAACCATTGTGGTCAGGCTCACAAAGATTTAACAGAGTCCCAGGCGGGCCACAGAGAAGGATTCATTAGGCGCCAAGAGTGAGATTCCAATGGTGTATATTCAAAATAGGACACTGTCATTAAAAATGGAGTTGATTGAGATGAAAATGCTCGCATTTAATAGCAGGTCCTATGGTCAGATGAAAGGCTATCTAAAATAGACCATTGCTACAGTGAAATAGAAGAGAAAGGAAAAATCATTAGAGATGAATAACTGAATATCAAACATCAATACACCTCGACAAGCCTCACCAGAGATCTATAGTGGTTTTGAAATCTTTTCAAGAAGCCAATAATCCATTCAGTCAGAAATGTAACTGGGTGTTTGTTGGTATATGAATGATGGACAGAACTATTCATTTTTTCCTGGATATTGTTGAGACATACAAACTTACTTATAGTCGTAGTCACAATATTTTTTTAATTTTATTTCTCAACCACCCACTGTTTGTAGAAGACAGGGCTAAGTATTTTGCTGGGGTATGTGATGTAGTATAAAGTTTGAACTTACTTTTAAGAAGCTTGAAATTTATCTGGAGAGAAAGCATCTAGAAAAATAACTACCATCTTACTAATAAAAGCCTAGGTGGTCCTCATGCTGTGATGCCCTCATGCTGTCACAAGATGGCTGTGTGCACAGCGGGCACACACAGGTGGGCAGGCTGGGTTTGACGCTGTGTGCGTGGCATAGAGCCTGCCTGGGAGTCCCGCCTTCTCCCAGCTCCGCATGTGGCCAGGCCTAGGGATCCTGTGGCTCTGTGCAGCATGGAGGAGGTGGGTTCAGCAGGTCCCTGTGTGGTTCGGAGGCCTGGGGGTCCGTGGCTCTGGCCTACCTCTTTGGGGCAATCCATTGAGGATCCCCAGATGGGTGGGCGGTGCCTGCCTCTTTGGGGCAATCGATTGTGGGGCTCCCACACTGTGACAGGGCAACAGGCCAGCTGGGGGAAACCCTCCCCCCCAGTGTACGAATTTTGTGCACCGGGCCACTAATCTATAATATTCTTTGAGTATTTGCTGTTTGCCAGCACTATATTAAGTGCTCTACGTGCGTTGTTTTACTTAACCCTTGAAACAACCATCTTGGTAGATATTGTCATTATCCCCTTTCACAGTTGAGGAAATTGAGACTTACAGACATTAAGTATCTTCCCACTAACCAAGCTAGTAAGCAGCAGGGCTGGCATTTGAACTGAGTCTGGCCCCACATCTTTACTACCTCCTAACCACTGCAAATGGCATTAAAACTCTCTACCAAGTAATATGTTCCAGTAAACAAGTGCAAATGTAATGCAGACTGAACCTATGAGCTTTTATGGAGAAGAAATAGAGTTTGTTAATAGTTATGTTTTGGAGATGGAGTTTGTATATTTTTCACTGATCAGAATGGACATAGAATATTACCAAGGAACATGGTGAGGAAACTAAAATATAGTAGTAAGTATATTTTATGCCAGTGTCTACCACTAAACCTTATTCCTATTACAGGTGGCCATCCTGCCCAGCCAGCATGTCTCAGTGGTTGAGCGTTGACCTATGACCAGGAGGTCATGGTTTGATTTCTGGTCAGGGCACGTGACTGGGTTGTGGGCTCGATCCCCAGTGTGGGGCATGCAGGAGGCAGCTGGTAAGTAATTCTCATCTTTGATGCTTCTCTCTCTCTCTCTTCCCCTCCCCCTTTCTCTCTGAAATTAATAAAAATAGGTTTTAAAAAAATAAAACAAATAAAGGTGGCCATCCTTTCTCCCTAACCACACTGCCCTCCCTCTCCCTACTTTCCCCTACTCTATGTTCAGAGTTATTGCCTGAAAACCTGCAGTAAGTGGGAAAGGGGTCTTAGTACAGATCTGAATTCTAGCCCTTTCATCTGAGGAAGTGTCATTCTGTGGGTAAAGGGATTTGCTTTCTGAATAACCAGCTTGCAGACTTGACCATGGCCACTTCCTTCCCCGTGGCCCACTTTCCTCCACCTTAGACCCTGTGATTCAGGTGATGGAGTGAGGCCACCGCCTTCGCCACCCGCAACAGGTTATCTTACCCTTTTGAAATCTGTTTGTGCTTTCATTTGTGATCCCTCTATGTAGGCCAGGCTGCTCAGGCCCTTCCATGGGCTCTTTATCTGATCCCTGGGGTCTGTAATGGATCTCTTTCCCTCCTTCATACTCTCTTTACTCTGCCCAAGCCTATCTCCTCGGCATTCGCTTCATCTTGTTCTACCAAACAGGCCCCACTCTTTCATCTCAGCCATTCCCAGGCTTCATCCAACAGGCTTTCCACTGGGAAAAGGCCTTTCCTCACTTTCATTTCTTCTTAAATTCCTCCCCGTTTTCACTGATAATTGTTGTTTTTTGGCACATGCCCCTGACAACGTTAAACTCGGAGATGTTAAACTTCGTGACCATTTGTGTGCTTGTGGGGTATTTATTATCCCCTGCACTTTCTTCTTATGCGGTGGGGTGTGTGGTTATGTTCCTCGCACTGCTGTGGGCCCATGTTTCAGATTTTAAACTTCTAGGAAGCAGGAACCCTGTCTACTGTAATTCATTTTAAAGTGTTTTGAGCTGCACTCTGTGTATTTGGGCAACTGAATCCTATTTGGCTATTAGAACCAATGGAATACAATTTAAAGGAAAACAAGATGGTACTAATTGTGGACTGCTTTTATGGAATTCATTTATTTTTCTCTCTGGGTTTTGGCTAGCACGTGTGAATTTTATGGTGGAGTCATACACACTTTAAATAATTAAATAAAATAGTTCGAAGTGGTGAAAATTGCAGATTATATTCATTTATAAAGGAAAACAGTTGTATCACTTTCAGGAATATATAGTGACATGAATCATTTCCAAAGTATTAACAATATTTGTCCAAGGAGATCTGTAATATTAGCATAAGAGTCAGGAGGCCATATATTATATTGAACTCAGAAAGACCTACATGAGGGTCTTAATTTTGCCATGTAAAAACTTTATGTTCCTGGACAAGTCCTTCACCTCTTCGACTGTGCTTGCCTTTTCCCAAGTCAGTACCGGGTATTCAGTGAGAATCTACAAATAAAGCACATAACATAATATGTGTTGAGCAAATGATTAGCATTCAAGAACCTTTAGCCAATGTTAATATTTTTACTTGATGTTCGAAAAGGTGCTTCAAAAGCCCTTAATTTCTTACTTCCTATCATCTTGATTCCATTTGTAATTGACTCAGCAAACTCTTCATAGCTCTTCAGTTCAGGGTCTGAATGCTGGATACATTCTTTTTAAGAGGTTTACATTCACGTGAGGTAGGTGGACTAAGAATAAGAGAACTTTTTCTCTGCTGCTTCCTCAGTGCCACATCTTCTAGAATCTGTCCTGTGAGTAGAGAATAGTAGCGGCAAGAAGTAGTAGATTTGATGGCCGTCACAGTCTCCAGTGACATGCAGAATCAAGGCCTGCCCGCCTGGAGTCCCCTTTTCCTCTCCCATTCCCAGTTAGCCCACAAACTGTCTTAGAATTCTTGTCAGAGCAGGAATGATGGCACTGAGCAGGAACCCCAGTGGCTCGGGGTTCATTCTCAGGCCAGCGGTGTAGACATGCAAAGGAGCATTTCATCAGAGAAGAAGCAATGGTGTGATGCTGCAGGGTCTGTTGTCATAAGAGTTGTTGGGGTTTTTTTGTTTGTTTGTTTTTGTTTTCTGTTATTGTGTTTTGGTTTTTTAACAGAAAGCTGTGAAAACAGTCTGAGATGCCTGAGGATTTTATAGGCATTTCCACCTTGGTAAGAAGTTAGAAATCTTGTTTTAAAGGGCTTGGGTTATAATAATTGGGAGAACACTTGGTTTCAGTGCTAATCAATAAAAGAGAAATGATGCCTGATGACCAGATTAGTTTCTCATTTGTCCAGAGGAGCAACTTTCTCTCAATGATCTGAATCCCACCACTGGTGGGTGGTGGGAGCCACTGAACCCAGAGCCTGGCACCCTGGTGCCTTGGCAGGCGGGGTGCCCGTTTGTGGAAATACCACTCAGTCAGGGACTCTGAAGGTCTTGTGCATCTAAACAGCTTTGCTCCTTTGCTTACCTCTACTCTGGAACAATTCCTGAAAGTTTATTACTATTTTTTAGCCAAGTTTCTGACATATTTAAAATCTTTCAGTGACCTTTAGGATAAGAAGTTTTGTTTTTATTTCTTTAAAATGCTGTGCTATACATTTACCATGTATTTTCCAAACCAGTTATTCTAACACAAAGGCCTCTTAATGACTTTTCTATGCCTCATATATACATGTGATACTGAGAACTTGAATTTCCCTTTATTTTTGTTTTCGTTAATAATATAAACCTTTTCTAAACATAAATTCCTTGAAATCAATTTAGGCGATGAAGTAGATGAGTTATATTGAATAGCTTTAGAGTCAAAGAAGCATTCTGATAGACTGGACTTTCAAAAATTTTTTTTGTCTTTCGTGTTTATTTTACTTAGGATATAGACAAACATGTTAAAAAGTCTTCATTCCAGTTTGGCTCAGTGACAGTGAAAACAGACAAGTACTATTAGGCAAATGCAACTCTGTAAGTGTCCATGTGGGTGAATTTGCTGGGGAGAACTATCTGAACTAACCTGCAGTGTACTAGACAAAAAAAACACACAAACCCTTTGAAATTGTTTCACTTTAAAATCTGTGTAATCATTCCTATAGGCCTAAAGGTCTGGTACATATTCAGGCATCCTGTACAATTTCTTGTCCCTTCCCTAGAGTCATGTCCCTAAAAAGCAAATCTAATCATGCCATTCTCTTCTTTCATTTTTTAATTTAAATTTTTTATTGTTGACACTATTACACATGTCCCCCTTCCACCTCCCCCCCCACTTTATCCACTTCCACCTAGCCCTCTTCCCCTCCCCCTCACTAGGCCCTTTCCACGCTATCATCTGTGTCCACGGGTTATGCCTATATGTTCTTTAGCTAATCCCTTCACCTTCCTTTATCTGGTCCCCCCATCTGCCTCCCCTCTGACATTTGTCAGCCTGTTCCATGTATCAATTCCTCTGGTTCTATTTTGTTCATCCATTTATTTTGTTCATTAGATTCCACATATTAGTGAGATCATATGGTTTTTGTCTTTCTCTGACTGGCTAAGTGAAATAAGCCTTTCCCTTCTTAATGGCCCCCCCTTTGCACACAGGGTAAATCCAAGCACCCTTCAAATCAGGCCCTTTGAGAGCCAGCCTTGTCTTTCACCCTTTTTCTTATCGCCCCTCTGCCCCATCCCTGTGGACCAGTTCGTAGGCTTATGGACTTGCTCACAGTTTCATTCCTGTTCAAGGCATTCCCTCTGAGAGAAGTTCTCTCTCCTGCTTCCTCTCCCCTCAGCCAGCCTGGGGTACTTCTCCTCTTCCTTTACACCCAGGTTCAAGCATCACTTCCTCTCTCAGCCCAGGCAGAACTGTCCTTCTTGGCCTTCTATCACCATCATGGTTCCACATCCTTCTGACTGCACATTATTGTTCGTTTGCATCCCATTTCCTCAACTGGCTTGAGCTCTTTGAAAGATCTGACCATGAGATTCATTTCTGTCTCCCAGTGCCAGCCACTTAGTAAGTTCTCAGAAAGTGTGTGTTGACTGAATGATTGATTAAGTGAGTAAAGAACGAACTGAATTATAATAGCTGATGATTCCCTGCCCATAAAATATTATCAGTACGGTTGCGTACACTGTCTCCATCCCTTCCGTATGTAATACTGCTGCAGGTTTCAGAGAATCACAGATAGTCCAGACTTGAGGGTCGGAAATTTATTATTTTCTTTAGGGCTCGTTTTGGCTTTCTGTGGTTTGCCACCCTTGTTGTTGATCCACTAGTAATAATAACAAAAATTTTTAAAAGCAACTAGGAAAAGTTGCTGCTGAGTGGTAAAGAAACTCTACCCTGCTTGTCCTCGAGCCTTAGAAACCTCTGTGTTCAAAGGCAATGCAACCACTACAACTGGACCTCCTGGAACTGAGTCAGTCAACAAGGGGGTAGTCCCTGCAGGAATCAAAGGACTCCCAAGGCTTGAGCCTGGATGGTAGAGAGCAGCACAGCACGTGTGTGTGTGTGTGTGTGTGTGTGTGTGTGTGTGTGTGTGTGTGTGTTATGAAAGGGAGCTCTTTTATATGGCAGAGAACAAGGGGGAAAAAGGTATAGATTTAGTGGATTTTGACCCTTACTGTGTTTAAAACTGACCTCCTGGTATCTTTTAGCTTCAAAACTCCTGCTCCTTTCCATGTCCCAGCTAATAACAATCCTATTCTTTCAATTACTCAGGCCAGCATTTTTTATATCACCTTTGAGTCTCCTCTTCAGGATTCAAACCCTTCCCACTAGCCTCCCAGTTTCACCACATCTCTCCTGGATCATTCCAGTTGTTTCTACCTGGAGTTCCCGTAATTGCCCAGCTTCAGGATATTTTCAACCTATAGTCACAGCAAGTCTGTTAAAATATGTCAGTTCCATTTGCTCCTCTACTGAAAACCATCTGATGGCTTGACATCTAAGCCAAAACCCTTTCTTTGAGCCCCAAGCGTCACATTATCTGGGCCCCTCGGACCTCATCTCTCCCCATCTTCCTGGCTCGCTGTGCTGCAGCCACACCAGTTCCTTGGACTTTCAGGCCCACTGTTATCTCAAACCCTTTGCATTTGCTATTCCCAGTGCTTCACATTTTCTTCCCTAGTTGGGTAGATTCCTCACTTCCTTCAGATCTTTCCTCCAAAGCTATGCAGCCCTTCTCAGTGCAGCCTTTCTCTACTTAAATTTTCCTCTCCATTGGCACTTCACAACCATCTTCTTCCTCCTCAGTACTTGCTACTTCAGATTTTCCCCTTCTGTTTACTGCTGTATCCACAGCACTGAGAACAAGGCTTGGTACAGAAAAGATGCTCAATAAATATTTGTTGAATTAGTTGGATATTTTAAATTGTTATTTTTTAGGACTTAAAGAAGTATACTTTCTCTTTTGGCTGAGATTCCGAACATTGTGTTCAGCAGGAGACTTGGAAAGTTTATTATGGTCTGTGGGTGGGAAAAAAAGGAGAGGGAAAAGATTGTATTTCTTGATTCCAATTTGTAACCTTAGGTGGTTTTCCTTAGCTGGCATATATTTGCTTTTGCTCTCTTCGAGAGCCCTTTAGTCAGATCCCTTGCTGGATCATAAGGCAAAAAGGAGAAAATTCACTGCATCAGCATCAGCATCAAGGACCATGGATTCCAAGATGCAGGTTACACTGATTTTTTTTTCCCCCTTGAAGTGAAATGTCCACTCTATATTTAAATCTGTATTTTTTTTAAAAAAAAGCAAAATGTTTGAGCATTAGGAAATATAGCCACAAAGTGGTAGAGACACAGAATAAAAACTCTAAGGGGGGCGTTTCTGCAGAGACCAAGAGACCTGCTGGGAAGATGAACAGACCCTGCGGTTGAAGTGGTGGGAACACTGAGGGGCACTGAGCTTCCTTGCTTAGACCAGGGCATCGCTGCTCCTCACACCACCAGGGGTGCCTACCTAGGGTGTCTGGGGAATCTGAAGCCAAAGGAAATTTGCTGCTTTGTTTTATGGACAAATTGCCAGGCAGGAAACAAGGTTTAGAGCCACAGAGGCCTCCTGACTTGACAGGGAGACTGTGTGCCCACCCACACTCAGGCTTCCTGCTGAGGGCCTGTTGGGAACCTCTCTTCCATCCCTCCTCACTGATCATGCCACTGTCACTTCAAATGTTAAGGTAATACATTTAGACTTTAGGCTTTGGGCCGCGTGTCTTCTGAAAGCGTTCTGCAGCACTCACAGGTTTGTGGAATTGGTCACTCTTACTTGGCAATGCTTTGCTGAGAGATGCTGTTTTTTCTTCTGTATAACTGATCTTTGAGTGCCACTTAAAATCAGCTGCAAGAGAAATTATCACAGTGGGTTAATATTTTGGTCTGAAAGAGTACAAGAGTTTTGTCCCCTGCAAAAAGATCCATCCATTTTTAATATTTAATGTATGTGTTTGTTGGCACATGTGTGTGCCATGAAGTTGAAGATATGTATGAAAACTCATTGTCAGATTTGGATGAATGAAGGGAGGATTTAAATATTATATTTAGTTTTTAAAACCTGAATGTCTTTAAAGGTAAATGAGCAAGACTGTACCATATGTTAAAATTTTCCCAGGATCTCACCGCTTGATTTGAACAAACATCCACTTCCTTCCTTTACACATATGCCTCCCATTTATTCATAGATGTTTCACTCTCACAGGGAAGAAGAATAGATTTTAATGTCTTTTAGGGAAAATTTAGATAATTTTTATTTTGGCAAAAGTAGATTTTGGAAGCTATGGGGTTCTTCATCAAGTATGTGATAACCTGCATGTGGCTAAGGAATAAAAATTCTAAATTTTTTCAAAGAGGAGTTAGGGCATCAAGTGGAAATTAGGAATAAGCAAGAAAATGTTAGTACTAATCCTATATAATAAAAGGCTAATATGCAAATCGACTGAATAGCTGAACGAACGGTTGCTATGATGTGCACTGACCACCAGGGGGTAGACACTCAATGCAGGAGCTGCCCCTGATGGTCAGTGCGCTCCCACAGGGGGAGCGCTGCTCAGGCAGAAGCAGGGCTTACAGCTGGCAAGCACAGCAGCGGTGATGGGAGCCTCTCCGTCTCCGTGACAGAGCTAAGGGGAGCAGGCCTAAGTCATCAGTCGGACATCCTGCGAGGGCTTCTGGACTGTGAGAGGGCACAGGCCAGGCTGAGGGGACCCCCCCCCCCGCCAATGCACAAATTTTGTGCACCGGGCCTCTAGTGTTGAATAAATGTGGAACAGCTTTATTAGAAAGCAGTGAGTTCTCTGTTTCTGGAAGCATACTCATTGACAGATTTCGTAAATACTGAAGAAAGGAATATTTTCAGGAGCATATACAACCATCTAAAATTTCATGGTTGAAATAAGATGAGGTCTTATTCTTTTATGATTATGGACATCTCTTTATCCTGAAATTCTTATAATTACTATTTTGAACCCCAGTGAAGACCTTTGCCTTTTTTCTTTGTTAGGCTTCATCTGGCTGTCTGAATGGCTCTCTGGTAATGAGTTCCCCCCTCTGGAGAAATTTTCTCACAAGTTCCACCCATGCCCACTTGCCAGGGTGGCTGTAAAAGGAATTCCTAGCCTGGTGGAAGGTAAGCGGGAGAAAGGAAATGAATTGGTGGCATGCCAGGTACTCGATACACATCATTTCATTTAAACAGACCTGTAAGTTATGCAACTTCATCTTCATTTTACATGTGAAGAAACTGCAGCGAGGTGATATTGTGAAACTCCCACAAGGCCATACATCTACCAAATGGTGCAATAGAGATTCATGCCTGAGCCCACCCTACAGGGCCTCCTCTCCCAACCTGTCCACTGGGATGCAAGATGACTGTACGGGGAGCCACTAAACTGATTAATCAAATCAGTCAAATAATCAGTTCCTTCAGTGATTTAACTGATTTATTTATTCATTTGACATCTTTGGTTTGCTTTGTAAAATGGGACAGGTGATTTGGGGATCTTGTAGAAAAATCCAAAGAAATCTCTTAGGTTCAGTTGGCAATAGATAAATTATTTATGGCACCATATCAGAGAGTTTGACTTGGTTTTTAAATAAGAATCCATAGAACCTAACAGATTGCTGTGTGTTGAGGGGACAATGCTATGAGGAGGGTGGGTAGATGCAAAGAAGCTAGTCCAGCAGCGCAAAGGCAGTCGAGTGGCTTCTTAAATTCTTAACATCAGAAATTGCTCAAGTTGTGAAAGTTCTTAGAAAGCATTTTTATTCTGCCCTGTCCCATTACTGAGTGACTTGTGTCCTAGAGAGTTGAACTGAGCTGCCCACGGCCACACCCAGATCAATGACAGCGCCAGATGCGCCAGCTGTCTGATGACTCCTCTTCAAGGATCCTCTCCACCCTCAAACCACCTGCCCTAATAAATAGGTGACCCCCACAAAGAGAGAATGAAGGCCTGACGCAAAGACCCCACATTAAAATAAGCGCCAAGTTGTTTAAGTGAGTGACATCTCTGGCCTTTGAAAGGTCTTGGGGGTAGGTCCCATGTTTAACGTATGGTTTTAGGTCAGGCTGCCTTCAGCATTTCATGGTAAAGAAAGACTCTCACTTGTGAAGCAGCAAACATCACAACGCAAATCTTATATCTATTTTGGCAAAAAGATGGCCAAGTGAATATCTACATGCTTTGGTTCTGATTTTGTTCGGGATTCTGTCCCAGTCACATTCTTAGCTGAGAAATAGATTATCAGGAGTCACCAATGTTCTTCCTGTCCCAGAGACAAGCATGCTTATAAGCAGAACATTTTATCTCCCAAAGGGCACCCCCCTAATTTGGTTCTCAAGGGAAAAAAACACAAACCAGCATTTGCGTTAACTTCTACGACGTTCTCAGCCATCATCTGCTCCACACTGCTTGGTAGCAGTTGAACATGGGGAGTGACTGTAAGATTACACATAGTTCTTTCTAGCTGACTAAAAATCTGTCTCCAGAGTCCCCCACCCTCTTTTCCTCTCTGCAGCTCTAGTCTCAGGCAGTACTCTCCGTTTTAAATAGATGTTACAGTAAGTATTTAAAAACACAGAGAGAGCTCTGTAATGACTGCCTTAAGAGTTGCCAGAGTCGTATATCTGTGGGGACAAACAGTTAGAACAACTTGCTTGTAACTTTATTTCTTTCCATAGATTGGAAACTGCTTGTCAATGGCTTACATGCTCAGTCTGTATACTTCTTGGCTCACAGGCCTGGCTACTGCTTCCCACAGAATGCTGACTCACATTTCCATTAGGCGAATCCGGGTTGGCTTGGTGGGCTGCCTTTCAGCCACCTAATTGCTGCTTTGGGTAGATGAGGTCCCAGTTTTGGACCACAGTTTCTGGAAAATTTGGCTGAGTTGAAAACTGTCCGATAAAACGTCTCCTCACTCTAATTCTAGCTCCTTCCGAGGAATCTTAAACCTCAGGAACCATAAATGAATTGAATTCACACGCTCAAAAAACCCCAACATGGTTCAAGTCTGATTCTGGAGTATAATCATCTGAAGTTGAGACTTTAATCAGTGTTCTGGCCAGAGCGGAGCCTGCAGCCTAGCCAAAGTCGTGGTGTGTAGGGGCTCTTAGGATCTGAGAATGAGACGCTCACTTGGGTGTTGTCAAACATATGCATTGCATTTCAGACCCTTCTCTTGAAATGCCTCTGCCTCCTGTGCAGAAGGAACATGAAACTAACATACTCCTCTCAGCTGTATAAATATCATTTGGCAAAAGATATGAGCTGGCGTGCCAACAATCAGAACACAGCCTTTCATCTCCATCACAGCCTCAGCGAGGCCGTCTGCCTATATTTGACCTTCTTTCTGGGCTCATTTGCTTCATTTTAACCAATAAAATGTTACAATGCAGCCGCATTAAAGATAAAGAGGGAGCTGACAGGGGCCTCCGGGAGAGCTACCTGGAGACCTTCAGGGATGCAAGGAGAAGCAATGGCTCCTCTGCCTGCTGGAGGCCCTGGGGCACTGTCTGATCTCTGAGCAAAATTAGAGAACCATATTTGAGGGGCTACCCACTTAAGCCCAAATTGAGGCCTATTTTTCAATCCTCCCTGCTTTGACTAGTTCCCACATGGGCCTGATTTCCCTTCATTCCTGAACTTCTCAAGACCACGCTCCTGGAGTCTCATCCGAGCATAGATGAGTCACACGTGTATTTCTATTCAGCACCCAGGGCAGAGGTTATCATACTTTCTTGGTTCATGATCCCCTTTTATCTCAGTCATTTTTTATGATATGAAAAAAAATCCATTTATTAAGCAGAAAGGTCCAAACAATTTAATAGTAGTAGGTTGTTCAGGGTCCCAAATGGACATGCCACTGTGCTAAAGTAACTCGCACTGCCCTGTGAGCTTGCTGTGGCACCCAGGGCCTTGGGAACACAGTTGGGTGCTGTACTGTGCACAAGGGGGCGTGTGACATGGTTACTTCCTGTCATAAAAGAGCTAAATAATCTATCACAGGAAGTAACGAAAGTCCAGTAATGCATGTTTTACAGCAAAGTGTCCCAAAGATGGGACACTATAATAAGAAAGGTATGTTGTTGATCAGGATGTTTAATTTTAGAAAAACGAAATCCACTCAAACTACTTTGAGCAGAAAGGGTTTATTAAAGAATATTAGGTTGCTTCCAGAATTTCTGGAAAGTCCAAGGAAGCAGCATTGGGTGCTACCCAGCCAAGAGAATTGTCTAACCGTACTGCAACGCGGTTTAGTGAAAATATCACTCTTGTCGCTCTTTCTGTCTTCCACTCACTCAGCCCATGTGACCACAGACACTCTACATAGCTGCCTCTGGAGAATAACATACCCACTTAGAGTAGCATTTACCTCAGAATGGCCAAGTCTCATGAGAGCCCAAACATTTACTTGGGAAACCTAGATCATAGGTAGAAACCCTGGCTGAGAAGGAATCTGGGATTGCCGTGTGTGTGTGTGTGTGTGTGTGTGTGTGTGTGTGTGTGTGTTGTGTGTGTGTGTTTCTCTCAGTATAAAAAGGAAGTACCAAAAAGGGCTAGGGTGAGTGCCACATGGTCTAATCTGCCACATCTGCCACGGGTCCGAATGAATACAGTGGTTGCCAAGGAAGAGTAAGAGGTCAGATTTGATTGTGGAACAATAGGAATCGCTCCATCCCTCATGGACATAGGATTTGAACTGGGAAATGGTGGTATCTAATAGCTAGACAGGTGGTAGCCAGTGCAAAAAATAAGACAAGCAATGGTGCAGAGGCAGGAACATGTATATTAGGTTGAGATAGTCATTTGGAGAATACCTGACCATGTAAGGAAGAAGGATTCCTAAGGTTGGGAACTTGGGTAGTGCCACATGGTGAAAGTCTTATACTAGATGGAGGAGTCTTGAAGTGCATGGTCAAAGTTCCCTGAATGTGTGATTAAAAACTAAATGGAATTTTAGAAATGGAAAAATGCTTGGGCATCTTCTCCATCTGTACTCTCCCCAGGTGACCTCCTCTAACTCTCATGGCTTTAAAGGTGTTCAAGTGCTAAGAACCCCACATTCCTGTATCCAACCCAGACCCCTCTTCTGAACTCTGGACTTATAAATCCACCTGAATACATCACATGATATGGACATAGATAGGAACCTCACACTAAACATGTCCAAAATGGAACTCTTGGTTTCCCTCTACTTTATAGACCTACCCACAGTCTATCCATCTCACTGACTTGCACATTCACATTTCCAGTTCTCAGGCTAAAAATCATGTGTTACTCTTGACTCCTCTCTTTCTCTCATATTGACTGTCAGTGAAGCCTGTGAATTCTTCAGAAGACACATAGAGCCGGACAGCTCTCATCAACTCCTCCACGGCCACCCCATTCAAAGCCACCATCGCCTCTTGCCTACGTTACTACAATATCTCCTAATTACCCTGACAGCTTCCAAATGTTTTCCATACACTGACCAGCGTGTTTTCACAAGTTGGGTCACACTATGTTACTTCTCTGCTCAAAATCCTCTAGTGGATTCTCATCTCATCAGAGTAAAAACCAAAGTCCTTACAAGATTCTATTTGGCCCTACACAATTTGGCCCCAGCTACTTCTCTGACCTCCCCTGCTACTCCTCTTCCTCCTTCTCATCGTGCCCCCTCCACAGGCAGCCTCACTATTCTTCAAACATCCCAAGCACACCCCTGCTTCAGACATTTGTACTCGCTGTTCCTTCTGCTTTCACATTCTCCTAGCTGATAGTTTTGTGGCTCTTCCACTTACTTCTCTTCATTAATCTGCCTAACTACCACATTATCAGAAAGCACTTCACTATTGCTCTGCATAAAATAACACCGGACACTCTATTTTTCTTATTTGTATTTATCACCATTCACCATATTATTTAATTTATATTTATATTTATATTTATATTTATATTTATATTTATATTTATATTTATATTTATATTTATATTTATATTTATATTTATATTTATATTTATATTTATATTTATATTTATATTTATATTTATATTATTTATTTACATTTATAATGTGTGTTGACTCTTCCCATAAGCTAAGACAGTGCCAGGCATATAGTAAATATTCAATAAATACTTGTTGAATGACTATAATCAAATCCATAATGAGGATATACCATAAAATAAAGAAATATCCAGTAAAGTGGTAGATTATTTTTCACTTCCATATCTCTGGGTCTCCCATCCTATCACTCAACCCATAAAAAGCTTGCTAAGGAAATCATGATAACCTATGAAACAATGTTCACTAGCATTAGATATAGAATAGCATGGATTGGAGACTGGACAGATGGTCAATTACACCTCCACACACAAACCCCTGACACTATGGTTCTTTCACATTCATCTTCTAACCATATCCTCATAACATTGCTGAGAATCAGCTGGCTGTATTATCCCCATTTTCAGAATGAGGAAAATGAGGTGTAGCAGGGTAAAGCTACTTCCATGGGCCACACAGCAAGAAGGTGGCAAGTGAGGACTCTGAATGCATCTGAGAAACTCCCACATTCCTGGCCTTTGCCCGCTAGGCACATGAACCCCGGTGAAAGTGCTTTGAATGAGCCTGTTCCCCATACCTTCCCTTTCTTATTCTTAGTGGAGGAGCTGCACCAAAGCTGTGATGTAGGTTGGATAGAAGGAAGGCCCTTCTGGTAAGTGCTAAGGAGGACCTCCCGAACAGGCTTCCCAGAGTATTGGGCCTTCCTTCTATCTAGGCTAGATCACAACTTTCATTTATATTTATTGCCAGATACCAGCCCCAGAGAGAGAGAAGAGGAAGGAGTGGGTCTCCTCCAGCGCAGCCTGCAGACACAAGCCTGGATACAGCAACTATTATTACTGCTCCGAGAACTGCAGATGGAAATCTAAAGGCTGAAAAGTAAGTGGTTCTGGAAAAGTTAAGATTGCTCCTGTTTCCAATTGCTCGGCACAGAAGGACAACCGAGAGGGACAGATTGTTTTCATTTGGAAAATGGGGGGCTGAGAGATGACAACAGTATGGGAAGTGTAATTAGGGAGGGCTTAATTGTTCCCGTAGGAAGCAGGGAGCTTTTAACATACAAAATATTACTCAGTGGCACAGAAATATTTGTGAAAGGAATTATCAGCAAAAGGTTGGAAATGCGGACCGCCCCTTATCCTCTGGACCTTCGGTGTGTAAAATGAATGGAGGGACTCGGGCAATTATCTGCACAACTGAAATGTTCCCCTTTTTCTCATTTACTGGCGCTCTCAGGTGGAAGGGCCCTGAGCTGGGTCATCATATCACTGAAAGTCTCTGTTTGCTTTGCATGGGTCAAGAGAACCATCGTGTGTTTGTACGCCCTGTAAAATAACTTTTGGTCCAGAGTCTTCATCTGAATGATTTTTTTCCTCTCCAAAATAAAGATACTCACATCTGACCCCTAGAGATTCTGATTTCGTAGATTTGGGTGAGACTGCAGAAATCTGTTTGAAACACTTTGCAGGGTTAATTTTGATTTCCAACTAACTCCGAGAAGCACAAAACCACACTGCCCTCCTAGTGTGTGGCATGCGGTTTATACAAATCCCAGCTCTCATTTGCTTTCTTACTATTTTCCTAGTGTTGAGCACCAAAAAATTCCAGGTATGTGCAAGGTCCAGTTATCTGGTTTTCTGTCTGTGAACACTGGACTGTTCTTGCCCCGGGATTGTTTTGCCCTCAACGTGGGAGAATTGTCATGGAGTGGTCTTTGCAGACTCAGCTTCTGACATCTGCAACTTCAGTAGAACACGCCTGTAGTCTAGTGAGAGGACATCTGCCTCATTTATCCTCCAATTTTAAAAAATTGTTACCCACATTGCCATGATTTTTCCCTTTTTCAATCTGATATTTCTATTCCCATTAAAGAATAGGATGGAGAGATCCTATTTGAGAAAAACACACACACAAATAAATAAATAAACAAATAAATAAATAAACAAACGAAAGGGTGCGTGTATGTGCCTCCTGAGGAAAGAGCCGATCATGAACAAGGGGAAACTCTGAATGGGGTTTCGGTCTTACTCAAAAACAACAACTCTCTTTCCTCAGCAAAGAGCACAATATTCGACCTTTTCAGGGGAGGATTTCGTATTCTTTTCAAAGCTGCATATCTGAAACCCACACACAGTGGAAACCTTCCCTCTCGCTGTGGCATCGAAGAAGGGGGAGCGTGCACACAGGCTTTCGCCAATGAAGCCTTTTCATTCCAGCCTCAGATGTGCTCTCTGGGGACCGGGGACTTACATCCGTGAAGAAGAGGGTGAGGGGCCATCATCCATTTCCATTAAAAGCAGTTGTTGAAGGCCGCTTCCCCCTTTTCTTTCTCATCTTCCCTATTTCGCAGTAATGCTTGCATTCCAATAAAACGAGGCTTCGTGCAGTAGGCCACACAACACTGTTCTTCCCCCTAATGCTGGTTGCCTTTCAAGTGGGTGGTGGGATAACTAAGAACATTTGTACTTGGGCACAGTCTCTTCAAAATCCATGAAAACCAATGATCCTGCCCTTTGTTTTTGTGGGGATATGTTTTTCTCTATGGCATTTAATTTCTTTGGGGAGAAGGCCAGAGGTCAGTTAAACATCACAATCACTCCATCGACACAACCGAAGTAAAACAGGAATAGAAACTCTTCCATTTAACACAGAGTTCTGTTTGACCTTATCTTGTGTTCTAGGGAATGTAAAGGGGAGGGGAGTGACAGATAAATGTTTGTATATATGTTGTTCTTCTTTGCCGTGACTGGCATCACACTGTGGGAGGCAGACTTTGGGAATGGCTGCCAATGGTCCCTGCCTCCGAGCATCCATGCCCTTGTGAAATATCCTCCTTTAGGATGTGAACTGGACCAAATAACTTGCCTCTAATGAATAGAACATGGCAAAAGTGACGGGATGTCATTTCCATAATTAGGTTACAAGGACGGCGACTTCCATCTTTCTAGCACTCTCTCCTGTGGGCACATTCTGTTGTCATGTTGTGGGGTGTAGTGTTGTCATACTGGGCAAAGAATGGAGGGAGGCCTCTGGCCAGCAGCTCAGGGCCATGGCGGCATCCGGCCAACAGCCTGTCAGGCCCTGAATCCTGCCATCACCCACAGAGTGAACAAGGATGCAAATCCTTCCTAGTTGAACCTGGAGGTGATTGTAGCCTGTGAGAGACCCAGAGACAGAGGTAAGCCATGCCTGGATTCTTGACCCATAGAAACTGAGAGATAATAAATGTGTCTTCAGCTGTTGTTCTGAGACCACTTGTTACAGAGCAATAGATAACATACACATGCATTGTTTTTATAAATATTGTCTTTGAACATGCACATACAGAGAAGTATACAAACCATTAGGGCACACTTAACTGGATTTTTATAAAGGAAATACACACATATAATTACCTTCCAGATAAAAAAGTAGGACATTGCCAGTATCCCAGAAGTCTCTCTGCACCCCTTAGGTTATTAACCCTCTTCTTAGGTGATCATTATTTTAATTTTGATCATTATAGATTCATTTGCCTTCTTGGGCTTTATGTATTTGGAATCATATACAGATACTCTTTTGTATCTGCCTTTTTTTCCCCTCTAATTCTTCTGTTTTCATAGTCATCCTGGTGCTTCAGGCAGCATTATTTCATTTATATTTATTGCCAGATATACAATGTTTTAATCCATTCTACTGTTGGTGGATAGTTGGTTTTTGCCTTTCGTGTTATTTTATTTTTACTATTTATTAGAAGTAATGCCACTACAAACATTTATATACATATCTTTTATACATCTTTTGCATTTCTGCTGTAAATTAAATTTTTGGATCAATGGATATGTATTTGTTCTGCTTAGTAGACACTACTTAATTTTTTTCCAATGTGTGCATGCCAATTATAATTCTATCAGCAGTATGTGAGAGTTCCATCCACCGATCGCACATGGTATTATCAGGTTTATTTTAAATTTTAGCCAATTTAGAGGATATACAGGGGAATCTCACTGGGGCTTTCTTTGCATTTTTCTAAAAATCAATAACATTAAGCACTTTTTCATATGTTTATTGATACTTGAATATTTTCATTCATAAAATATCAAGATAGACTTTTGTCCTTTTAAGCAAAATTTTTATCTTACTTAGTGTAATATCAAAACACATTTAAAAATATGAATATTCAACTTATTTAGTGCCATTTGTTGAAAGGTCATTATTTCTACCTCATTGTAGTAGCATCGTATGAGATTCCTAAGGCTGCTCTAACCGAGTGCCATAACTGCATGGCTTGCAACATCAGAACTTTATTGCCTCACAATTCTGGAGACTGGAAGTCCAAAATCCAATTGTCAGCTGAGCCATGTTCCCTCTGAAACCTATAGTAGAGAATCCTTTCTCGCCTCTTTCTAGCTGTGGGTGGTTGGCCAGCAATATTCGACATTCCTTAGCTTGCAGCTGCAGCACTTCAGTCTCTGCCTCCCTCCTCCCATGGTTTCCTCCCACCGTGTCTAGGTCTGTGATCAAATGTCCCTCTTCTTATGGCACCAATAGTACTGGATTAAGTGCCCACCCTACTCCTGTAAGGCCTCGTCCTAACTAATCACATCCCCCTTCCCAAATCAGGCCACACTCTGAGGGACCAGGAGTTGAGACTTCAATTTTTATTTTGAGGGAACAAAATTCAACTAACAACAGGCATTTTGTGATAAATCAGGTGATTATATATGCGTGGGCCTGTTTCTGGACTTTCTACTATATTCCTGGACTTTCCTTTTTTTTATTGGATTATTTTTATATTCTTATGCCATAACTACACTATCTGAATTACTGTAACTATAAAATAAATAATCATATCCTAATAGTATAAGTTCTCCAATTTTATTATAATTAGTTGATGTTCATTCTATCTTGAATTTCCTGTATGGGACAATTTTCTTTCTACCTGAAGAATTTCCATTACTATATTTTTGGTGTGAGTATGTTGGTAACCAATACTTTGTTTTGGTTTGTCAGAAAACAACTTTATTTCCCCTTCATTTTTGTTGAATATTTGTTCCAAATATAGAATTCCAGATTAGTACTTCATTTTAAAGATATAATGACTTTAACTTGGCTTCTATAATTTCTGTTGTAAAGTGAAATAGAATTCTTGTTATTGCTTTTTCAGAGGTAATGTGTGTCTTTGTTTACTTGGAGTTTCTCTCAGTCTTTGACATTGCACAGTTTCACTCTGTTGCCCACATATGAATTGGTTAGTATTTACCTTTCTTGAAATTCCTAGAGCTTCTTGAAGTGGTTTGATACCTTTCATCAATTTTGGATGAATATTTAAATATGCAATATATAATGAATATTCAAACATATGTCTGCCTTATCTTATTTCTCTTCAAATTGGGAAGCCCAAATATGCATATGTTTGACCTTTCCTCCATGTCCCAATCTGCCTTTTTTTTTTTTAACCATGTGTCAGGCTCCATGCTATGTGCTTTATATTATCTCAGTTGAATCTTCACAAAAATCCTATGAGGAAGGTACTACTAGTAGCTATACTTTCAGAAGAGGAAAACAGAGGCTCAGGAAGAGCTGAAAATGCCCAATGTCGCACAGCAAGAAGTTGATGATGTTGGAATTCAAATCCAGGAAGTCTGGCTCAGAATGAGCTTTCCTAGCTACTAAGTCACACAGCTCCTAGGGAAGTGCATGGTTATGACAATAATGGTAGCTAACAGCTCTACAGTACAGGGTTTACTATATGCCTGATATTGTTCTAAGCACTTTACATAGACATACTTACCAAACTGTCACAGTGACCTTGCAGTAGGTACTATTATTGTTGCCATTATACAGATGAAAACACCGAGGCTCAAAGAAGGTAGAGCTTGCCTCAAGTTTTACAGCTGCCAAGTGCAAGTCAGGATTTCATCTAAGGCATTCTGTCCCCAAGGCCCAGGCCCTTAACTACTATACCAAACTGCCTCCCACCAAAACCAGGGCAGAAATAGCACTTGGAATGGAGAAACAGCACAGGCAGGGGAGAGCATGGCGTCGAAAATCTGATCACTGGAAAAGTCCAGTGCTTAGCAACAGAGAGCAGAGAGAAAGGTGCTTTGGAAGGGCAGAGTGAGTAAAAAATTATGCGTTTGATATAAGACAAGGAAGAAAATAAAAGAAAGACATGGAGGACATACATATTAAATAAATCATGAATACGTACACGCAGTCCACAGCTTGGGAAAGAGCGCTCTTTGGAACGTGGTTTGCACGGTCCTAATATGGGGACACAGCTGTCAGCAGCCCAGTAAGAAGAACCAGAGGCTGTTTAATGCTGAGTCCTGGCAAGTCTTTAAGGTCAGGGGGTTCTGGCCACCATGGCGGTAGAGAGGATTTGGCTGATAATTGCTAGGTTTGAAAGATAAGTATCAAGAAGGCAATGCTGTGGTCAGGATGGTCCACAGGGGTCCGAGGGAAGCAGTGGGAATCTGCAAACTGGAGCGGAGTCAGTGGGGGTAAACTGCGCTAACGTGGAGCTGTAATTACCAAACCACTTCCCAGGCTCTCTCAAAACACAGAGATATATATTTAATAAGTGTGTTGGGGAGTTTACAAAAGGCGTTTTGTTTGTAATAAGTGACATTAGGCAAAGTTTTCCTGTCAGCAAATAGGACTGCCATTTCTATTCCTGTGTTGCTGCATGTAAATAAATCGCTTCTTTTATGCAACCCAGTTTGAGATTCCAGTAAACGCCGGGGATAAAGAGCTTGTTTTTCAGTTTTCTTGAAACAAACCACATGAAGAACCCAGGCACCAGAGTGGCATCTGGGCCCCTCCCCCTCCTGGAAATGCAGAACCAAAAAGGACTTGCAGTAAGAGGATTAATAAAGGAACGCATCCCGCCAATTAGCCCTCCTCAGGAAGGCAGAGTAGAAAGTACCCTACTTTTCTTTGGGAAGGAACTCCAGCATTTAGCATTCCTTATTGTTTGAAATGCCCAAATTTAAATCTTTCTCTTAAAATGAAGACTTTTCCATGTTCTCAGGGAAAACAAAAAGCAGGAAACTAGATTGCAAGTCCAAGTGAGAGTCCTCCTTAAATCTCATTCATATTCTCTTTCTACACAGCCTATATCATGGTTTATAGCTGTCTCTTTCTCTCCCCTCATTTATGGTCTATTGCCCCAAGGGCCAGGAGCATGTCTTGTTTTTGTTGTTGTTGTTTTACCATTCTATATCCACAGTTCAGTTCTGTGCCTCCTCCATAGTGGCTGTCAACAGTTATTTGATCAATAAACAAACTGGAAAAAGGGTAAGGTCTATAATTTTGATCTATCCTAGGTCTTTGCTTAATGCTGGTGCATACAATGGGCATGGATTTAATGTGTGCCAATGCATGTTAGATGTAGTCAGTAAGTCATCTTCTACTCTTGTATCAGCTAACTTCATTGCAACTCCAGGGATTGCTCCAAATCTCTCATCTGGGGTGGTGAGGCCCCTAACTAGCCTCCAGTTTTTCTCTTAACAGTCAACCTCACACAATTGTAATAACTTAAGCTTTAAAAATACCACATTCAAGGCTGGATTCGAGTTACTGGATTCGAGTTAGAGACGTGCTTATGAACTCATGATTAGCCTAATATGGTACTGGTGGATCTATATAGAAATAATTATAGATATGTGTGTATACATGGTTAGCATACATATGTGTATTTCCCAGATCTGTCTGCTGAGAGAAGCCAGTATCAATGAGCAAAACCACCACTCAAATCTTGGTTTTTGTTAATTTTTATTTTGTTAGATTCAGACTGCTGCCAAAATCTGTTCATGTTCTATTCTAATCTTGCTATCCAGTGAATTACAAAACTTTTTGTCTCCTGGTCATTTGTAGAAACTATGAAGCTATCCTTTTGTATCTCCATCTAAGACAGAAATATGTTAAGAGAAACAGAATCCAGCAAGAGTCTCCAGTACTTGGCACCAGAAACACCCACCAAGACACCAAATGACCAGTCAGGATTCTTTATATCCATTATTTTGACCAGTTGATGACATTGAAATAGCCTGGTGACCAAACCACATATATTTTTCTCCCTCATTTGATAAGCTTTAATGAAAGAACTCATTATATGGATTTTATAGAGCTCAGTTATACCACATTTCCTGAAATAAGTCTGGTAATAACCTCATCAACAAAAGAAATAGAAGCATCTTTGGTATAGTTAGAAGAAGTGAATCTGTCATCTCTTGGCTTAAAACTTTGAATAAAATCCACTCCAGTTCCATGGTTCAATGCTATTCATTGGTTACTTAACATGTATCTAGATGTCAACTTGACACTTCCACTTTTGTGTTTAGTAGGCATCTCAATATTTATCATCTCTGTATTAATTAGGTTAATTTTAGCTCTATATTCATTAGGTTAATTTGAGGAGGAGGAGGAGGAGGAAGAAGGAGAGAGAAGAAGAAACCCAAAACATCAGCAGCTTAGTGCAATAGAATGTTATGGCTGGTTTATGTAGCTATTTAATACATGTGTTCCTTGGTTGTAGGGGGAGCTGTCTTCCATGTGGTGATCCAGGAAACAAAGATTATTACTACTGTTTCTTACTATTCTTGGCAGCGTCGATGTGCTCTGTATCCAGCCAAGGCAATGGAAAGACAGCACATCTATTCCTTAAAAGCCTTGGCCAATACGAGATACATCTCATTTCTACTGATATTGTGTTGGGGAGACTGGCCACACAGCTATACTGAGGTACAAAGGAGATTATGAAAGGTGGGCTTTGGCTGGGCAGCTGCTTTCCTGACATATCCTATCTAATAAAGAGGGAATATGCAAATTGACCATCACACCATCACAAAGATGGCGGCGCCCAGTCACCTCAGCCCCACCAGAGTCCCCCAGTCCTTTCAGCCTCGTGGTGGGGAGGGGTGGTGGAAGGCATGTGGTGTGGCTGGACCCACCCTCAGCCCCCCAACCACCCAGGGCTGGCCCGAGGCGCAGGAGCCAAGCCTCGGATGGCAGCTGATCAGCTGCTCAGGGCCGCCCGAGGCTCAGGTAATCAGGGCTGGCTGAGGCTTGTGCTGCCGGCAATGGCAGCAGCAGAGGTGTGATAGGGGCGTCGCCTTCCCCTGATCACCAGGTCACCTCCCGCCCCTGAGGGCTCCCGGTCTGTGAGAGGGGGCAGGCCGGGGTGAGAGACCCCCCTCCAGTGCATGAATTTTCATGCACCGGGACTCTAGTATGAAAATAATATCTAGCCTGACCAATGTGGCTCAGTAGTTGAGCATCGACCTATGAACCAGGAGGTCATGGCTTGATTCCTGGTCAGGGCACATGCCCAGACTGTGGGCTCGATCCTCAGTGTGGGGCGTTCGGGAGGCAGCAGATCAATGATTCTCTCTTATCATTGATGTTTCTATCTTTCTCTCTCTCTCTCCCTCTTCCTCTCTGAAATCACTAAAAAAAATTTTTTTAATCTAATAATTTTTAATCATTTGATATTTTCCAATATCATGCTAAGCACTTTACTTACATTCTCTCATTTAACCTCCCTACTCACTTGTGATGTAGGCATTACAATTATCCTTCAGTTTACACAGGAAGAGACCAAGGCTCTGGAAAGTTGAGTACCTTATATAAAGCCACACAACTAATAAAATATGGAGCCAAGATTTAAATACAGGCAGATTGACTTCAGGGCTTGGTCTCTTATCCTCTTCCCTGTGGAATTTATGGAAGTTCTCTAAAGATCTGTGAAGGAACAGGGAGTGGTAGCTCAGGGACAAGCTGACTTGAAGGATATAACTGTCACCAAATACTGGAAGGCCTCTCTCTCATCTGAAGGATGAAACTTGAGCCAAAAGACAAATGTGTAAAAGCCATATAAGGAAGCAATTTTATCCAAATAAAAGGAATGATTTTCTAACAAAAAGAACTACTTAAGCTAGTAAAGACATTCTTGGTAGTCTTATCACCATTTTAAGGTATTCAGTAGAGAGAGAATATGGAGAATGAGTTAGAACTTTAAAAAAAAAAAAAACCACAACCATTTCCCAATTATTAGATTGTGCAATTAATCTACTGGGATATTAACAACATTAGTTTTTAAATGGAATAGAAAAAGTAGAAGAGAAATTATTTGAAGTGCAATATTTAAAACTTTTTATCTGCTCTGTGTATATGTATGTGCTCATTGGGATGTTAAAATGTATTTCTTGTGGGTCATTAAGTAGATGTGAAAACTGCTGGCTTAAATAATTGGTTTCCAAACCTTGTCTGCTGTCTCTGGTATTTAGTGAACAGAAAAAAATATATATATATATAAACAACGTAGTGTTTTCCATTAAGCTAGATTTATTCAACATAAATTACCGTTCTTTAGTCTGAGATTGTGTCCTTCTAAATATGTCAGTATTAAAATGTCCCTTCACTTTTTAAACGGCGGGTGGTAGACAGTGCTGCCAAACATGGCCACAGCAGTACTGCCCGGGCCACATGGCTTTTTGCAATGTGACTGTGTCATTCTATCTGTTTTCCCTCCCCTGGAATCTGGGCTGGCCCTGTGACCTATACTCTGTAACAGAACAGAGCCAAAGTGATGTTTAACTTTCGAGGCTGGGATTTAAGAGATCTGTAGCTTCCACTTTCATAGAATGTTTCTTCTTGAAACCCAGCTGCCATCTGGTGAGGAAACCCAAGTAGCCATGTGGAGGGATCCATGTGGAGGAGAAGCAATGGCCCAGGCTGACAACCCAGCTAATGGCCAAGCTGACATGTTAGTGAGGCTCCTTTCAGTCCTTCACCATCCTAGCTGACACCATGTGAGGCACGCCTTCTCGGCCCACGTAGAAATTTGTGAGAAGTAATACATGTCTGTTGCTGTGAGACATTAAGTTTTGGTGTAGTTTGTTATGTAGCAGTAAGTAATGAAACCAAATGGTAACAAGAGAGGCTAGCCTATTGCCTGGTAGTTTGTCTTAATGTCTGCTCTTGGCAAAATAAATCCAAAAAGGCAAGTTTTCCCTACTGATGGGTCACCTGATATATGTCCTGTGCTTTAAAAAAAAGCTTTTTAGGTCTATGAGATTGGGTTCATAGGAGCCCCTGGACTAGATGACCTTCCTTTAGATCTTGACATGCTGGGAGATGTCCCCTCAAAATGCTTAGATTGCCCTCGCCAGATGGAATCAGTGATGGCGAACCTATGACACGCGTGTCAGCACTGACACACGTAGCCATTTCTGATGACACGCGGCCGCGTGCCGAGGATGAAATATTTGCTGCTCCTGAGGATGAAACATTTGCGACTAGAGTCTTGGAGTTAGTTTTTTCCTCAAAGTGACACACTACCCGAGTTATGCTCAGTTTTTTGGCGAAGTTTGACACACCAAGCTCAAAAGGTTGCCCATCACTGGAATAAATAGTGCTTCCCATTGTCTTCTCATAAAACTAGGGCCTTGTAACTATTTTACTGTTTCTCACATCATTTTATAAGCATCTGCACTTTCACTTGGTAAAAACTGCATAAGGACAGGGAGCTCTGTCTTACTATTCTTATTTTCTCAGCATCTTTATTAGTGCCAGATGGATAGTGTATTCTTAACAATTGAGTGGAACTGAATTTAGCTCCTTTTTAAAAATTAAATTTTTTCATGCATCTTCTGTTGCTCTCAATTACCAGCATGCTGGGGGAGAATATCCTGTCATATACATAATGCTTATCTAAGGGAACTATAGTAAGAAGACAGTAAGAGTGTTGAAGAAGGGGAATCACCTGGCCCTGGAAGGAGTGGAATCGTCATAGCTGAGCTGTTAAATATGTCCCCCAAATATCAGTTTACTGTAGTCCCAGACACAAATGGGGATAATTCTATGTCAACACTGAAGAACTTCTGAAAGACACTGAAGCAAATGATAATTAGCAAGAGCCAGTTCTCTCAATCTAAAGCTTCCTGTTGGCACAGAAGAATCCACAAATGGAAGTTTGCCCTGTTGATAGATATTCCTGATGATGTGGATGCTCATTTCCTATTTTTTACATGGAGCCTAAAATAGAATAATTTTTCTGATACTCTTAGACACTAAATGTAATTGAACCACACATTTATTACACTAGAATCATCTACTGATTATACCAATTATATGATTTAATTATTTGATTTAGCCAAAACCAGTTTGGCTCAGTGGATAGAGCGTCGGCCTGTGGACTGAAAGGTCCCGGGTTCGATTCCGGTCAAGGGCATGTACTTTGGTTGCGGGCACATCCCCAGTAGGGGGTGTGCAGGAGGAGGCTGATCGATGTTTCTCTCTCATCGATGTTTCTAGCTCTCTATCCCTCTCCCTTCCTCTCTGTAAAAAATCAATAAAATATATATTTTTAAAAATTATTTGATTTAAGCACCTATATTCAAGTTATGGAATACATAGTTGAGCAAAACATTTACTGTCATTATTCACTTCTGTGAATTCCTTCCTATTGATATAAGGTATACTTGTCAGATTCCTGGCAGTTGAATTGGCGGGGGAAATGAGGGAGGAGGGGTGTGTTGAATGTCATTTTATGTTCACAAATATTTCTCTTCCGAATTTGTGTCTGTGATAATAACCTTGACTTTACCACTAAGTATCCCAAAAATGTTTTATCTTCAGCTGCATGGATTTACAGCTGCCCAAATTGCTGAATGTATGTATATAAAGCTGCATTGAATCCTAATTTTCTCCTTAATTGAAAATGACTAAATTTTGCCATGGTTTTAAAATGATCTTTTGTAAAAATTAAATATGCTAGTAAATTGCAAACTGTTAAGACTCTTTCATCCTTTATTAAATGCAAAAGATTCACTGGTTTGATCTAAAGTTTTAAGATACCAAGAGAAAAATGATTATGGAATGGAGAACACTTTAATTATGTGGTTTGTATCCATATTATATCAAGAGATCTGAGAGCATCATTGCAAGGTTCCTCCCCAAAGAATTCATTCATAAAGAAACCAAAAGAAGAGGAAGTGAGAGGTCATTGGGCAATTCTTACTTTTGTAATAGACCCTAGGTTAGCTTTGACTTTCTTGGATCTGATGATTCCCCGTCATAAGAGAAAACATCTTTAACAAATTAGGAGCCTTGTGGTGGTTAAGTATAGAAATTCCCTGTCTCATTTGATGAATTAAACAAAACATTTTCTTAAAAGAGAAAAAGAAAACATATTCATTTTAGATGTTTAATTTTTTAAATTTTCAACCGCATTTTATTTGATCTTAGTACTACTGATGTGCTGAAATCAAGCATCATTTCCACAATCTGGGTTCATGAGTTTGGAGGTGGGGATTTCTGAATATATTTTTAAAGATATTTTATTTGTGCATAAATTCTGATCTAGTACATGATAATCATTTTTGCATAGTCAGGTAAATACCATTACTTTTTGTTAACATTCTTTTGGTTGATGCCACCACATATCTTATACATTAAAATTAATATTATATTGAATCAAGGAGAGTGGAAAAATAATTCCAGAAAAAGTGAAAATGAAGCTGAAGTGCTATCTGTTGTGGAGTGGTCACCAAGGAGTTTCCATAGAGGGGTAATACATAACATGCAAACATGGAAAAGGCAAGTGTCCTATGATTTTCATACCCACATGGCTCATGTAAGATTCGTCTGTAACTTTAAAAAGGGCAGATAGAGACCACAACTGTTGAAAGAGAAATTCTTGATTGGGAATTCATAATAGGGTGACTGAGCAAGGTCTAATCGACCATCATTTTCTTGAGCACTAAACACAAACTAGCAAGTACTTCAAGAACCGAAGACTCTCAGAGTCCTTGGTCTTCCTGGCTCTTCCTCCCATGTTCTGCAGGCTCCTCCCTAGAATGTCCACCACCTTCCCTTTGCTCCCTTCCCTTGCTTCCCTTTGGTGCTGCTCCTTCCCACTATCATACCCCTCGACACACAATAGCTACACAAATGATAAACTCATCCAGTGCTGCATTCACCGGGAATTTGAATTTGGGTTTCTAGAAGCGCCAATGGCCTTAAACTCTTACCCAGATCCTTGATTTCTGTCAGCACAGCTCCCCCGCCCCCCACCCCACAATGCCGGTTCCCTCATTTCTCAGCACTCCCTGTTCTAATAGTTTCACAGAGCCCTCCTAGAGACCCAGAAGTCACAGAATTTAGTCCAGCCTCCATTTCCAAGGAATGTCAATCACAGTGAGGCTTCCAGGCTCCAGTTCAGCACCCTGATACCCCCACACCCCACCCCACCCCCGCTAGAGCTCTGCAAGGAAGGCCCCAAACTCTCATCCTCAAAGCAACATGGTAGGAACTAAGAACTCTCACTAGAAAGTAATTAAAAGTTCTAGGTTCCCCAAAATCATGTAGTGATTCTGCTTCCCATCCCCACCTACCAGATTTCCACCATCCCTGTGTTCAGTATTGCACCCATATCCTGTAGGACCCCCCTCCCCCCAGCCTGCATCCCTGGTAAAGGTGGTATAAGCCATATGCAGCTCAGAGGAAGAATATATATGAATTTTGAGACAAAAAGTGGGAAATGACAAGCCAGTTGAGTCAACAATGTGAATTTGGAATACAAGAAGGATGATAAAGACTAAATAAATAAAGGCAAAGATAGCTGACTTTGGTTTTAAATGACTACAAGGATACACCAGTACAGAACAGTGCTTCTTGCTGAATGAAAACAGGACATGAGCAGTTTAGTGAGAAGAGATTTGGGCTCCAGACAAGGGAAGTGTAGTAGACAGATAGGATATAATTATGATATGATTTTAAAATTGCAGGGTCAACCTAGGATAATTTCCCACAGTGTACTCAAGCCATGAGAGGTAGCTCTGTAAGCAAGAGCGATACAGTAATAAAACATCCGTGGTGAAGGGTAATTCTGCTTTGCTTTCAAAGCTCAGCAAACAGCAGAGTCTAAATAATTGAGTGACTTAGAAGCTAGAGCTGTGTTTCCCAATAGCTGGCCCCGGACACATGCTAGGCTTGTTGCAGGGGTTTACGGGGCAACTTCAGAAAATAGGAATATCTGGACTCTGTATCCAGAGATTCCCATTTGGGTGGCCTGGGATGGGAACAAGAAATCTGTATTTTTTTTAAAGGCTCCTGGTTGATTCAAATGTGCAGCCAGAATTAGCACCCACTGGGCGAGAAGCCACAAATTCTGAGCCCAGTGACTAATGTCTCCTGCTAGATTGTTGACTCAGTCTCAAAACGTCCACAGAATGAAACAATACTGGAGCAAAAGGCATCATGCGTAGGTGTGTGAATGTGCGGGTGCTTATAGTTGGAGGAAGATGGACTGTCTAAAGAGGATATCATTAAAGAAGAATAAAGCGCCAATAAGCAAGCCTAGGATTAGCTGACCAGTGCAGGAAAAAATGCGAACTTGCATCAGAAAAGAAAAAAGACCCTCTGCAACAGCTGCTAACAAAATTTCAAAGACATTGGTGAAAGATAGAATGGCACCAGAGCTTATGCAATTGAGTCGTCTATCACTCGCTTCATCACGCCTCTAGTCCCTCAGTCCAGGTGTCTACAGTTATGTCTCCCCCACCTCCCCACTCACCCTGCCTTTCACCTCCTTCTCTACTGACACTGCATTTCCCGTTTTCAAAATCCATTCGGCATTTTCCTGTTTCTCCATTAAAACAACAACAAGCAACTGATGAGGAAATTTGCACTAACGTGCCCATAGAGTGGCCACTTCCTTTGGTGGAGTCATGCAGCTATGTACAACCCAAGGAATCCGCAAGGAGGGAGGGCCATGATCCATCCCTGGAGCAACCACCCAGAAGCAGAGTTGGCCAGCTCCAAAGAGCTGCTCTGAGGCCCCTTGTGCTGGAGGCAGGATTGAAAAGACACTGGAATTTAAAGGGGAAGAGATGAGAGAACAACTTGGAGATTTCCAGGTGGCCTTTCAGGAGTTGGAGGAAATAACCAGCAACAGCGCAATGAAAAGAATTAAGTTCAGAAAGGAAATATCTCAACAGCTTGAGACAGTGGCTCCAGTCGGAAGTGTGCATCCTCTATCGCTTCACCCAGGGACTTTTTGAAACGCATGTCAAAGAGAGACTAAACACGTCTTTCAACCCCCTTGTCTGAAAACAACAAAAGCATATACGGTGATTTTTCTGTTAATTATTGGATAAAGGAGGGATGCGGTTGGTTCCATTATGTCTGTCACGGCCCCTTCTGTTTGGCATTGTGGTAATTTGCTGGGATCTTTGTCTCTATGTGAGGGACACCCCCGTCCCACCCTGGTTCCCACCAGGCTCAGCAGTCTGTTTCCTCTTTGTCTTCCTTCTGAACTACCACTGCGTGCCTTCCACCTCCCCGAATGTGCTGTCTTGCATTATTCAACTAAAAAGATGCTTTACCAGCACCAGCGTCCTCAGATGTGGTTCCCTCAAATAGCATCCTACCAGCAACTAAACAGTAACTGGCATCCATCAGCCTCTGAGGAGCGGGTGAGCTCTGAGGACGAGACCGCTTCAGGCTTAAACAAACAACAGTAAGAACATGTGCAGATTCCAGAAGAACACACACCAAATCTAATAAAGGCTCGGTGCCGCAGAAGGCTGTGTCCATGGACCAGGCTGGGGTTCTTTTGTTCTCCTCCTGATTGTCTTGTGTAGGTTTGTCTCTGGGAGTCCTGGTCCCAAATCTACACTTCCTGGGAGAGGGAGTGAATTCGCCTTTGCTTGTGCCGCCTCTTGGTAGTTTGGAGCTGGAACTGGGCAACTAAGGGACTTGTTAGAGTATCGCTGGAGCAGAGCCACAGTTGTGAGCTCCAGCCCATGGAATGGTTAGGTTCGGTGTCTCCCAGCCCCAAACCCCAGTGCCTGGGCTGGGCCACAGGGACATTGGATTAAGGGCATTCGTGAAGTTTCCAGGTAGCAGTGCCTGGAGATAAACCTTAAAATCCATGCTTCACTGTCAGTAGCTAAAGAACTTCATTAAAACTAAGCAGTAGCTGTACTGACAGAGTCTAGAGAGGAGGGAATATCCATGGGCATCTGGAAGGCTTCGCAGGGAAAGAGATGTTTGAACTGAGTCTAGAGAAAAGCAAGATAGCATTACTGCCCGGAGAGACAGAAACAGAGCCTGTGCCCAAAGCCCGGGGCATGAAATTCTGTGATTTTCATGAGAATTAAATCAGCTTTTCTAGAATCATTCACATTTTTTGTTGTTGTTTTTGTTTTTGGTTTTTTTTTAGCACTACATAGAGATTTATTTATTTATTTATTTATTTTTTATTTATTTTAATTTCTTTATTGATTAAGGTGTCACATATTTGTCCTCATCCCCCCATTCCCATCTCACACCCCTCCCCACGGATGCCCCAACCCCCTGTTGAACTTAACCGTTGGATAGGCTCATATGCATGCACACAAGTCCTTTGGTTGATCTCTCCCCCCTCCCCCCAACCTCCCCTATCCTCCCTCTGAGGCCCGATAGTCCGATCGATGCCTCCTTGTTTCTGGTTCTGTTCTTGTTCATCAGTCTATGTTGTTCATCATTTCCCCTAGATGAGCGAGATCATGTGTCACTAGAGATATACTTATAAGAACTGAATGTGAGACAAGCAATAATTTTAAATAAAAGTCTAAACAAAATTCAGACAGTGTAAGGAAGAAAACCCTCACATTCTGTCTTTGAAAATGCACAGTTGTCCTAGTGGAGGGGAGAGGGGAGAGCAGAGGGAAGGCACTCAGGTTCACACAGGCGGTAAGCAGGTCTCTGTGTGGGGCGGCCCTTTGACTCTTGGAGGGGCAGTGGGGAAGGCAGGAGAATGGGTGGTTTCTTTTCTCTACTTTGGGAATGAGCCTGCGGCAACCGACACAGCTCCTTCCCACTGACGATCTGAGCGCTGCCCACGGCTGCCCCTTGCCCTGGTTTCCCACGCTGTGCCAGCCCAGCACTTTGGGCTGCTCACTTGACCGTGCCCCAGGTCTCCAGCGGGAAGGGCACGGGCCCAGGGAAAGGAGTAGCAGACCTAGGAGCTGCACACAGACCAGCTACTTGTGTCAAAGGGAGTGAGTCCTGCCAGCAGGGATACCCAGTTACGGTGTACTGTGGGAAAGGGCATTGGGCAGGGGGCCTTGACATTTTGAGAACAAGGAGAGGAGGCAAAGAAGAGGGAAGGCTCCATCTGGTCATCGGCGAATGCCATTTTTCATCTTGCTTTTCTGTGTAAATCCGGCTTCCTGTCCTTGACCCTACATTACTTGATCCTGTCGGGAGGCAGCTGCCTCTGTAAAGCCCTGTGCTGCTCAGCAGATGCCTGGGGTGGGGGTGGGAGTGGGGGCCAGGAGGTGGCCGCCCTAACTCCAAGTTAGGCCGCCTCCGGGTGAGCCGGGTGAGCCATGGCAGCGAGAGGTCCTGTGAAAATCGTCTGGGCTGCCTCGGCTGGCCGTCCTCCAATAAGAACTGCTCACAAGCCTGTTCCCAGGCCGGCTCATTCCAGAGGGTCTAACCGGGAACACAAAATGCTAGGCTTTTTTTTTTTTCTTTTTTCTCCACCAACCTCAAAGAGATCCTTTTATGGACAGACCCAGGCCTGCCTCTTTAAAAAAAAAAATTCCTGTTGAGAAGCTGACCTCCCTTGACCTGGGCAAAGCAACAGGTGACCCCCTAGGAGAGTGGGCAGTTGTCAAAGCAGCTCTTGTCTCTGGGGTCTCAGGGGAACTGAAGACAAATGAAGCTTTCAGCCTGAAAGGACACAGGCGTTGCCTCGTTGCCTCGGGACATGCCTTTGAATTTGATGGTGTGGCCAGCAGTGGGACTCTGAGCCTCACAGAGAAGTCCTGGCTGGTTCTTAAGCTTTAGAAACTCACTGGGTTTTGTGTGATCAGGAGAGCAGAATGTGTGACTACCTTTTGGAAAAAGTTCTTTGGGTTTTTTCTCAATATAGATCCAGAAGCATTTGGCTTAAACACTTACCAGCAATGCAGTCTCCCCCGTAGATAGCTGTGGGGGAAAGACTCGGAGTTAGGTCTGGACTTGCATCATCACTGACTGGGTGAGAAAGAGTGCACTGGGTAGAAAGGATTTTCCTTTTCCTTAAAGACTGTGGTGTCTGGGATTTTTCAAATCTTCCAGAAAGCATTAATTTGATGTTGTTAATTTATTAAGCCATTAATTAAGCATCATCATATGAAATGAAATTATTCAAAATTGGCTCCAGCCACCACTCAAATGTCAGTAACTTGTGGTTCAGATCTTGTTTCAGGAAAGCGCTAACAGTCTTGGGTCTATATAACTGAAAACCAAAAGGTGTGATTATTTGGGGTACAAATGCATTTGAGTCTGTTTTAATGGCCTTCCTTAGCCAGGTACCTAGGTCTCCATCTTTATTTTATGTTTGGAGTGGTATAAAGGATGGGAGCTATCAAAATTCTGGGTTCTTTTTCTACATCAGGAGACTTAGAATAGATGAATCACTTGTCCCTTTGTTGTATTTGTATTCTACTTTCAAGTACTCATTTTATTTTTTATTTTATTATGTTCACATTTACTATATATATATATTTTTAATTAATTTAACATGTATTTAGCACTCATTTAGTGTCTTGCACTAAATTAATCATTCTAATTTGGTGTTATAAGTCCAGAAAGAGACACAATGGTTGTCACAAGTGATCTGCCATGTCTAAGGAAAAAACAGAAATGGTACCACACAGAGTTCTATAGACTGTAGCATTTAGGCACATATTATTCCATTCGATTCAAGAAGCTGACTTTGGGACTTTGTGTTAACCCAGAACCAGTCAGAAGTAGAGTCAAGACTCAAGCCCAAGTCATTTCATTCCTCCTCTTGTGTACTTTTGGACATTGGTAAGGAACCTAAGGAAAGTTGTTGGCAACTCAAAAAAAAAAAAAAAAAATCACTGTGTTCTCACAGTGCTTGCTTGCATGAGAAAAACTGAGCCTGGTTTTGAGTGGCTGGTAGGCCCTAAGTCTGTGTTTGCATTTGTGAAGTGGAGATACTTAGAACTAACTTATTCTGCAGCTATGTCTCTGGGATAACATAATAATGATGATCATTTACATAGGTATTATAGTTTACTGTTTATGAAATTCTTTAAAATATAAAAGAGCTTTGAAAGGAAAAACTGTACAATTTCCAGTGATTATGCTTCTCTTCTTAGAGCTTCAGTTTTCACAACAGCAAAAAAGATGGCTCATAGCTGTCTCAAATATTTAACAGGATTTTGGAAAATCATTCAGTGTCACCTAGATAGCCTTTTCTGAGCTAGAGATGTTCATTAAAACACACACACACACACACACACTTATTGACCAACTATTATCTGCTAGGAATTGTATTAAGTACAGGAAAGGTGAACGAAACTGGATCCTTTTCCTCAAAGAGCTTATAGTCTAGATGGGGAAGCAGACTTTATAAATAAAATAAGATCTACTGTAACAAGTGCTAGAAAAGATTGAGACAGAGCTTCAGGCTGAGGGCAGCCAGAGGAAGCTGTTCCAGATTAGGAATGAAGACAGACAAGGGGATAGAAATGAAGACAAAAGGCTGGAGATGCAAAATATATATTTCTTAAGTAGATGACACCCTCAGTTTAAAGGTAGGGACTGTTTGACACTTGTTTCTGTTTTTTCCCAGATACCAATAATTGGTATTCAGTTTTGGACATGCTGAGTTTAAAACATCTTTAGGTCGCAGAGGTGGATTTCTAGCAGGCAGTTGGCTAGACATTCCTCAAAAATTAAAAATTTGAAGATAATCTTTCTATAGACAATAGATATAATTAGGGTGTGAATAAGATCATGCAATTGGATCATCTTTAAAAAGAAGGTCAATGACAATACCTAAGGAACACAAATGTTTGAGCAGAGTATTAACAAGGAGTCCACAGTGCCAATTAAGAATGTGATTATAGGGGGAGAAAAAATTCAAGAGTGCTATTGCGGACACTAAGATAGGAAAGAGTGGCAGGAATGAAGTCAATAATGTCCAATGCTGCAAAGAAGTCACATAAGATAAAGATTGAAAAAATGTCACTTGAATATGACAATTATAAAGATGTTTATAACCAATCTTAGGAAGAACAATTCTGGTGGAATGGCAGGTAGAGAAATTGCACTGCAGTGCTTTGAGGGATGAATTGGGGATAAAGAGGTGGAGACAAAGGTATAGGTCCAATTTCAAAGAGTTTGTCTAGGAGAGGGATGAGAGCAATGAGGCAGAAGAGTAGGAAAATGGACTGGAGAATATTTTTTAAGATAGGAGAGATTTAAGCAGGCTTGAGGCTGATAGGATAGATCCAGCAAGGAGGGAAAAACTGAGGATGCAGAGAACAGAGGAGACTCAATGAAGCAAAATTCTGAAAGAGACAATGTGGTAGACAGAATAATATAAAGATATCCATGTCCTAATCCCTGGAACCTGTGAACATGTTGCCTTCCATGGCAAAAGGGACTTGCCGATGTGGTTAAGGATCTTGAGATAGATAGATAGTCTGGATTCTGAATTGGCCCAATATAATCCCACGGGTCCTTATAAAATGGAGGCGGAAGGCTCAGAATGAATAGTAGATGTATTTTATCTATTCCTAAGCCCTCAATTGACACCTCCAGAGGATGGTTCCACATTTATGTTTCCAGCTCAGATCTCTTCTCTGAATTTCAGACTAGCACACCTTGTGTAATTTCCTCTGGGAATGTTTCTCAGAATCTTCAACCAGCTTACAGTGTGCTCTATATTACTTTGCATTTTTCCACCTGCTTTATTGTAATTTTATTATCTGTATTTTTCCCTGGAATGTACTCTGTGAAGGTAGGATCCCCAGAACTATGTGTGTCTTATTCATCACTTTATCCACAGTACATAGCAAAGTTCCTAGTTTGTAATTACTATTTAATGTGAATTGATAAACTTACTGATTTTAATTTAAGCCATTGTAAGAGTTATTTATTATGAAGGGCACCCAAATTAGTGTATCTTTTACCTTTCACAATATGATGGTCCTTTAATGACTGCTACTCTTGTGAAATTTATCGTAAAACAAATTAACAGAAAATAAAGCTAGTAGTAACAAAAAAAAAGACATAAAAAAGACAAGATCTGATTTTTCATTTTAGGTTCAACAGACTTGATATTACTTTGTGGGATAATTATAAAGGTTTTTAAATGACTATCCCAAATTCCTGTAATTTTCCTGTGAATGAAATAGTTCACAAACCAGCACTAGACGGCAGACAATACTTGTGTTATTGTGATTAGCTAGTTATTAATATTAATAACGAGAAGAGAGAAAAGGGGAGGCCAGGCATTGTAAGCAGGTCATCTGGGCAGCTTCACCAGGAAACTGCAGCTTCATGCTCCCCAGGGAGCATGGGCCTTTCCCGGAAGTTCACTAGGGGAAGGGGTTGAACAAAAGGGGAGATGGGCGCATGTGCAATGAAGTCAGGGTGATGCAGGGGAGGTGCTTGCCTATCAGTCTAGCCTGGGGAACAATGGATTGGCTGGTGGGACCCCATTAGAAGCTTGTGAAGTCTTGGAAACTTAGTTCATTAGGTTGAAGAAACTCCTGGTTAAAATCCCCGGACAAAGAGTTCTCTCTCTCTCATTTGCTCTTGCTTGCTCTTGTTCACACTTGCTCTCTCTGGCACTGTGACCCACATTTGCCCGTGTGCTCGCCTGTTCTCTCTCCATCGCCATGTGGCCTGAAGCAGCCGCCTGGTCCATGGTCATGCAGGCTCCACACGCAGGATGTGGGCTGGGCTGCAATATGGAACACTAGTTCTGGGCAATAGCCTTACCTCTGGCTCTGCGAAGACAATATTGGGCTTCTTCCATGGCGAGACAGACAGAGATGGGACCTTGGAGGGGAACCCCCTTGATTTTGCATCATCAATAAAGCTTCCCACAAAACCCCATCCTCCCCTGGGGGCCTCAGGAAATTCTTTTCTTCTCGGCACCCCAAGAACTCCATTTCCACCCCTAACACTTGGAGTAGTGCTGGATGGGAGGACAGCGCTAGTCACAACTCTTGATTTTTTTTTCTTTTTTTGCTTCTCTTTTGGATCATTTTACTTGCTGAAGAACATTAGATAAAAGTCCTTTTCGCTTGTTGGTTTCTGCAAAGCAAGGAAGGGAGCTGATGGTCCACTGTCACCGTAGTCAGTGAATTGAGCATCTCTCATAGTTCAACCTGCAGTGGCTGTAGAGAATACAGATGTCAAGGATGGTGCTCTGTGGTGGTGTGGGCGAGCTTCAGTGCGCATGTGTACAACCCTTTGCCTGTATGTGCTGAAGCCTTTGCTGGGTGACTATTACGGGGTCCTGGATAGAATGACCACAGAGTCAGTGCCCATATAGTTCAACCTTATCTTTGGCACTGAGTGCTTTAAAACCAAAGACTTTCTGAAAATCCTCCCATTGTTTATCAGTACTGTCACCAGAACTACTTAAATACTACAATTTATACAACCTTTAGAAAACTCTTGCACTGTCTCTATTAAACATAGGAGAACTGCAACTTCTCATGGGATTGCCAACTGTTTGTTTACTTTTTCTAGGATCAAATACCCCTGCACTCTAAGAGTTCAGTGCAACCGTATCTCCTGTTTTCCCAGATGCTTTTTAGCATTAAAAACTATGGAGACGGTTCAACCTCTTCCCCTTGTCAACTTTCGAGTATTTCTCTGTTTAACATTTGAAGAACTAAAAAAAAGCCCGGTCACATGTTGGAGCCTCAGTTTATCTCAGGCAGAAGTTACTGGATAGAAAGCTTCCCTTTAAATGTCTTGTTAGGGCTGCCAGATTTAACAAATATAAATACAGGACACCCAGTTAAACTTGAATTTCAGATAAACATCAGAAGCATTTTTTAGTATGGACATGGGACATGTCCCTTGCATGGGGCAAGCTTACATTAAAAATTTATCCTCTGTTTATCTGAAATTCAAATTTAACTGAGTGTCTTATATTTTATCTGGCAGCCCTGTCTTGTGTAAATTACTTCATTTAGATGGGTCCTTTTTCCTATGGTATCTCTAGGGGGTATTTTTGGTTTTGGTTTGCTTCTTTGTTTTTAGACTCTTTTCTTCACTATTAGAACACAGTTTTTAAAAGGCTTTCTGCCAATCCTCAGTTCATGATCAATGACATCATTAGCATCACCATAGCTCTAAATTATGCTAAAACAGGATTAGAACTACTGACAAATTGTGAAGACAAGAGGCTCCCAAGGAAGTTAGGATCAAATTATGATCAAGAAAGGAAAGGAAGGAAATGGCAAACGTAGCTTGTAGATAATGCTCAGCATAGTGAATGCTCTGTAATGGAGTCAGACACAGAATACCCCTGGGAGGCGGATGGGCACTCAACCTCACATTTCACAGATGGAGAAACCTGAACACAAAGAGAGTGAGTGACTTCTTGAGGGGGGCAGGAAGCAGCTGTGTAAAGGAATGGGGGAATAGAAGAGAAAGAAAATCTTCCGAAACCCAGTCTTACCTGGCAGGCTGGGAAAAAGGCAATTGCTGAAATGTGGCTATTTTACTACAATTCTTTTCTTCTAGACAAGTGGAAAAGTTTTATATCTACCACCCATCCCACCCTTTATATGCACAAATCACGGAGCCAACATGTTCTAAAAATTTGAAAGGCATGTTAGAGAGCATTCATCCCAATCTCTTCATTATATTGATGGAGGAACTGAGGCTAAGAGGTTGAGTAACTTTACCCAGTTGTATAATTTATAGGACTCCACCTGGTCTAGGCCCGAGGATTTCTACAGCTCAATGTTTTTATACACCGCCCAAAGTTTCTGCTCCATAATAAAGTCCAGTCCAGTCCAGTGTCCTGTGTATTTCAAGCCAGGCAAGAATCCATGTTTTAAGTCCATTAAAAGTGAAAGTTGTTGAGATCAACCGACAGGAATTCAGATAAAAAGGTTTTCCAGCTCTGTGGTCCAAACACTGAACTGCGTAGAAAAGCCCTATTGTTCAGGTCACTCCATTTGGAAGCCATGCTTTCCCACAGACAAAAGGGCTTTGCTTAGGTTTTTGTTTGTAAACTAAACTTTAAAATAACAAATTAGAAAAGGTAACTCATTCAAAGCTAAGGAAGTTTAAGGCCAAAGGATCTCAAGATCAAATTATAAAAGCAAGCCTTTAAGGGCCCAGCCTGCTTGGCTCAGTGGTTGAGTGTTGACCTATGAACCAGGAGGTCATGGTCTGGTTCACTCTGGTCAGGGCACATGCCCGGGTTGTGGGCTCGATCCCATGTGGGGCATGCAGAAGGCAGCCCATCAATGATTTTCTCTCATCATTGATGCTTCTATCTCTCTCTCCCTCTCCTTTCCTCTGAAATCAATAAAAACACATATTAAAAAAAATAAGCCTTTAGGGTGCTCGTTATAGATCTTCGTACACATTGGCTGCCTAAAGAAATAAAACAGTGCAGCCAAAAGCAAATTTCCTTTAAGCCCGTGTTCTATCATTCATGAGGAACTTGTGAGGATGGTTTATAAATGCCAACTACTGTGATAGCACCTCGAGAGCTCACTCCGTAGGTCTAGGGTGGGGCCGGATGCTCCACACTTTTTTTCTTTCTTTTTAAAAAATTTTATCTTTATTGTTGAAAATATTACAGATGTCCCTCTTTTTTCCCCATTGGCCCCCTCCACCCTGCACCTGCCCCCACCCCCTCCCCAGGGCTTCACCACATTATTGTCTATGTCCATGGGTTATGCCTATATGCATATAAATTCTTTGGTTAATCTCTCCCCACCTGCACACACACACCTGCCTTCCCTCTGAGATTCATCAGTCTGTCCCATGCTTCTATGTCTCTGGTTCTATTTTGTTCATCAGTTTATTATGTTCATTAGATTCCACATACACTTTTGATAGCTTCTCGGGTGATTCTGATACCAGTGAGGTGGGTCTCTCTCTTTGCGAAACACTGCTTTAGCGTGTGGGCAGCTCTCTAGCCCCAGCTAAATAATGGAATAAAAAGTGCTGTGCCACTTGGCATCATCCTATCTTAGATTCCCACACTCCTGGCACCCCCTTTCTATGACTGTAGTTCGTTAAGAATAGAGACAGACAAACATGGGCTTAGGGCCTGACTCAGCCTGCACTAGCTTGTGATCTAGCATAAACTACAAAACGTTCAATCCCTCCTTTATTCACTCAACAAATATCTATGAAGCTTCTGGGCATAAAATTTTGAACAAAGCCTCACACAGTTTACCTTAAGTGGAGGAGAACAAGCATATAAACAAAGAAACAGGTAAGTAAATTTCAGAGATTGGTGAGTAAGACTTCAAAAGTGACACAGGATAATGAGATGGAGAATGACCCAGGGATCAGGGAGGGACAGGCTACTTTACTGGATGGACAGGTGAGGCCTCTTAGGAGTGGTGGACAGTTGAGCAGAGACCCAAATGATATGAAGGATACAACCGTGCAAAGGGTGGGGGAAAGGCAGCAGAACTGTGTGTCCCCAAATAAGCTGTTACTGCCACAGGCAGGAAGAAGACTGTAAGACTGAGCAATGCTAGCGAAAGGGAGAGTGGAAAGGATGAACCAGATTACCCAGGGCCTGGGAACCAAGATAAAGTGCTTTGACTCTTTTCCAATTAAAATGGAGAGCCATCTGAGCATTTTAAGCAAGCCGCAGTCTCTCATAGTAAATTGGTTAGGGCAGTGGTTGGCAAACTACGGCTCGAGAGCCACATGCAGCTCTTTGGCCCCTTGAGTGTGGCTCTTCCACAAAGTACCACGGCCTGGGCAAGTCTATTTTGAAGAAGTGGCGTTAGAAGAAGTTTAAGTTTAAAAAATTTGGCTCTCAAAAGAAATTTCAATTGTTATACTGTTGATATTTGGTTCTGTTGACTAATGAGTTTGACGACCACTGGGTTAGGGTAACTGCTTCATAGGGGTGAATCATGGAATGCTTAGTTCTTAGTAAGGGTTGAATATATGGCAGCTATTGCTATTCTTTTTAAAATGCTGCTCACCTCATCATTCTTTGTTCATCGGTGCAATATTACCCCCACAGGACATCTTATCTGTCTGTAACTCATCATGTCGCAGTCAACTAACAAGTCTGAGAAAGCAACTTCCATCACTCTGTGTGGTCTGGGAAGCTCCTGGAGAATGTGTGCGGGATAAAAATGGCTTCCCAGAGGAAAGCCATAATGTTCCTGTTCTCTCAGAGAGGAAGGGACCACAGGGAGCATCCATTTCCAACTGGAAAAACGGGCTAAGGGTCTAATAGTCCAAAGCTGAAAGTGTGAGTTGAGTAAGTATCTTGGGTAGGATGACAGCTCATATACGCCCCTGACCTCCTAAAGATCTCCTTAACCCCACATACAGGTCAGGCAACAGCAACCTGGTTTCCCTAATCTTCCAACCTGAACCACACTAATAATGCCATGTTTTCATCTTCTATGAAGACACATGAGTGTTTCTGATACTATCTCTAGTTGTTATTTTAAATAAGAATTAAATATGACTGATCCAGAAAAATCACTGGTGGGTCAAGTAATATATCCTAGGCCAACAGATATTTTTTGAGGGTCCATTACCAGCCAGGCTATACATGTAATTTGGTATAGTTGTTTTAAACATTTTTTAAAAAGCAGAAGCAACTTTCTTCAAACAAAACCCATCAAGGCAATCCAACAGGAAACACCTTTGGTGAAAGCAGGGGTTCTGGCCTGAGCTGGGCCTGGCACACTGGCCATTGCTTTCCAAGGGGATTCCTGACAGGCTTGGAGGAATCTGAGCACATTTGAAGACTAGTGCCCTGGGTGAAAATATTCAGTAGACCTCAGATACTGATAGAACATAAATAAAAAATGCTTGGGGATAATGGTCCCAATGTTCATTCCTCATTTCAACCTTTTTATATTTACCTCTTTAGTCAAAGTTCCTACAATATGCTGCTCACATAGCTGTCCTTCCATCTCCATGAAGCCCGAATCCCTTTTCATTCACTCATCACTACAGCATCCTATCAATAGCATCTACACTAAAAAAAGAGAAATATGTAAATTGACCATACCACCACGACACCCACCAGCCAATCAGGAGTGAGTATGCAAATCAACCCAACAAAGATGGCGGGTTAATTTGCATACACAGGCATGGAGCGACGACTGAAGATGACTGAAGGCTGAAGAGGCTTGGCTTCTCCACTGCGGCCGGAGCAGAGAAGCCAAGCCTCGCTGCGGCTGGAGCGGAGAGGCCTAGCCTCAAGGCTTGGCTTCTCCACTGCAGCCGGAGCGAAGGCCTGGGTCCCAGGTGCTGGAGGAAAATCGCTGCTGGCAGCCAGGGGAAGGAAGGCCTATTCTTGCACGAATCTTCATGCAACGGGCATCTAGTGTAGGACATAAAGGACCAAAAGTCCCATCAGGTGCAAGATGCAAGACTCCTTCCCAAATGTGCATGGGAGGTGGTCACCCAGCTCCTAATATACCCCCATCAAGTTGGACTGATTTAAGTATGCTAACAATAAACATATTAAAATGTTAATAGTTTATTTGAGCAAAAATCTATTTGAATTAGGCAGCACCAAACCAGGAGTTGCTAGGAGTGCCACACTGACAGGAGCTGCAGGAAAAACTTTTATAGAGAAGAGGTGGAAGCAAAGCAAGGACATTATTTGATTGGCTATATCGCTTAAGAGTTTACTTGGAAAAGCCTAGTTGGCTCTTTGTGATTGGTTGTCTTTAGGTTTCAAATGAACTCTGAGGCCTTTATAAGCTTAGGTTTTGGTTTGCTTACTTAGGCTGCTAAAACATTAGAACCTTCTCAGTCTAAAGGCCTTCTTGTTTCATTAATATAACATGGGGAGATGCAGAGAGCTGCAATTTAATAAAAATCTTGCTCCCACTTACCAAGAGTGGGACCTGAGGCAGATATCTTAATTTCTCCAAGTTAGCTGTTTTCTAATTCTATAAAAGACAGGCATTATTTATAATCTGCCTTATCTAAGAATGGTATGTATAGGTACTCAATAAATACTAATTTCCCCTTTTCACTCGTTTCAATTGAGTAGCACCGTATTTCCTACCTGGGAGCCTTCAGGGATGGGGGAAGAGCTGGAGGAGGGCTCTGCCAATAATTGTAAACTACATATACCCACTCTTTTCCCATGTATGCAGCTGCTATTGAGCAAAGAAAATACAAACTCATTTAAAGTGATTACCAAATGCAAGGTAGCCCATATACATATAATTCATTCTCACTCATAGAAAAGGCCACAACATAGACTGATATTAAGAGGTTCTTAAACTTCCGAAGAGTGGGAACAGCTTTGGGCTGAAACAAAGTGCAGCCATGATGCTCAGGCACTCACTTTGAATCCTGTTGACTTTTCAGTCCCTTCCCTGGGATGCTTCTCCCCATCCTTCATTATTCGTTATCAGTGGGTAGATAAGGACAATAGCTTTGCTTTTCTTCACTTCGCCTGTGGTGTTTCCTGGCTTCCTGCCCTCCCCTTCCCTGTCCAGGGCCCTCAAGAGGATCCCCTGAGCGGGAGAGTAGGCCGGCCACTGAGTCACAGGCTCCATCTGTGGCGAGGCTGGCCCTGACCCGTGGGAGACAGCCCCTGTGGCTGCATCTGATTGCTAATGAGCTTTCTGGTGGCCGAGCCTTCTCATCAGCTCCCTTTGTTTTTCCAGGCCGCCCTTGTAGACTTGACGCTTGTTTTCCTTGCCTCCCAGGCACTCCGAAGTTTTTCCTCTCTGGGCCTGGCTGTCTCCTTTTCTTTTGAGACTGTGTGGGAGCTAAATTTAAACTTGATTAACAACATTTAGTCCAAGGAGGTCAGGATACTATTTTCATGTTAAATGCTGCTCTTTCTGGTACCCTTTTGTTTTGTTTTAAGACACAATAGGAACACTCACAATGGGAGCCCCTCTGATTTAGTTGCTATGGTGTGAGGGACAAAAACCAGCATAAACTGTTGGGTGGTTTCATTCTGATCAGAGATGGAGAAGTGAACTAACACCCTTTCTGTGAGAACCTCGTTGACTGTTGAGAGCTATAGATGAAAAAGCTAACAAATACTATTAGTGATCGCATTTTGACTCTTTACTTCTGAGTAACCTCTGCTAAATATGTGGGACTCAGCGGCTCTGGAAAACTTGATGCCCTGAACATGTCAGGTCCACTATTAGGGATCTCCTTCTGCACCAAGAGATGTTTCTTTTCTAGCATTTTCTAAGGCCTGATTAAACCATTATTCAGCATCTGCCTTCTCTACTGGACTGTAAGCTCCATGAGAGGAGGCACAGATTCTCTGGTTCTCCACCAAGGGAGCTAAACATATCAACAGATAATGGCCAGACCACATCGGACAACAGAATTCTGGCCTCGACCTCTGCAGCAACCAGTTCAGAAAGGAAAACTATAGCTTCCTGATCTAAATGGTCATCAGCATTGTGAGGGCTTGGTCGATGACTGCCAGTTTCTCTAATTTTGTCTCCACTTCCAACTCAGTACCAATCAGAGAAAGCAAAATGTGTTCCCCAGGCCTATCACCTGCCCCACTCCTATTTAGCCCACCTCCAGCTTACTCATGCCAAGAGACTTAGAGCTTACCTGAAGCCTTCTCTTTTTCACTATGCTTTCCACTCCCTTGTATGCTTTGAAGTCTCTACTAAATACAAGTGATGGTAGTTGACTCCCTTGCTCTTAATAAATAGCCTCTGATTATTTTCATGTAGATTGTCTTTGTTTATTTCCACACCATATTATCTCTTATACTCAGGATAGTATCTAGCACATAGCAGGCACTCAGGAAAGATTAATTGAATGGATGAATGGATGGATGGATGGATGAATGAATATACATCAATCAATTGCTGAACAGGAAGTTCAGGAGCCAAGGGGATCTGGGTTTTTTACCTTAGATCTTTTAGTATCTTACTGGTGACTTTGGAAAAGCCACTTAAAGTGTCCAGGTATCATTTTTCTCAAGATTTCAACCAGCAAGTTTGAACTAGATGATTTCACTTTTCAAATATCCCTCATAAAACCTCTCTCATGAGCTCAGACATCCACCTAAAGTTCCCCATATTGTGCTTAAAAAAGAAATGTACTGAGTGCTTTCTCTGATAATCCACTTCTATAAGGAAAGGATAGCTTTTAAGAAGGTATGTTTGTAGAAGTAGACTAGGATGGGAATAGTTGGGAAGTCCTTAGTGGCAAACAACAAACAACTTCGTGTCAAAAAAATGTAAAAGATGATGATTCAATATCAACAGAGTTTCAAGAGAAGAATAAAGAAAGTACATTCTGGGGGAAATTCTAATTTGATTAGTATTCTCTAAAGTTTATTCTAGAATGCAGCATCATAATTTTGTGTTTAAAAGAAAGTTCAGAGTGATTGTTTTAATTGCAGCATTGTAAAATGTTAACAGTGACTTTTTGAGGTATCTATTTTATTTTCTCATTATAAATATGTGGGAAATGAATGAGGTAAAGGAATATAAAGGATGGTGAGATTTTCAGCAATCTAGCTTCTTCCCAGGGCAGGCTCACTCCAGATAGAAACTATTATAATATCAACTAGCCTTATGTAATCATCCTCCACATAAGTCTCTCATTCTGCCCATAGGATCCCTTCTCAGCTGGCACACTGTTCCCACAACCACTTTATGTCAGGGCTCTGAGATCCCATGATGGCCACCTCAACCCTCTGACCTGGATTGAGTAAAATCACCTGATAGGGCTCCACAAATTTTTTCTTAGAAAGCAACCACTTTTCAGAAGGGCGTCCATTAAGCCTTTCAGTATACAACCTTACATACAATCTAGCCAAGACTTAATTATCATGGATTATAATGGTCCTTTTGCCATTTCTTTTCTGTGAGACAAGGCCAAAATGCAGGGCTTACAATCAACAATAATCTCTTCCAGAATACTATATTTGGCCAGAATGTCCACCATCATGGAAAAATGTGATGGTTTATAAAAAGGACACAAGGGAGAATGATTGTTTTGGCAGCTAAGAACACAACTCAGGCCCAATCCCCACCTCTTAGAAGTAGAACAGGGCAATCAGAGCAGAAGGCTCAATGAAATACAAACAATAGCCTGAAAAGACATGAATCACACCCCAGTATCTTTTTGCCTATGAGAATTCTCTATGTATTTGCTATATGTAAATACTTGCATTGTATTAATCAAGGAAACTGGGACTCTGAAAGTGTGGGTGAATATAATTGCAATGGGGAGGAGGAGGTAGAGGAGATATCAATATATGTGGGCACAGTAGGAGGTCTAATCAGAACATCACTTTGGTAAGAAAGTATGGTCATGTGGTCTCCCACCACCATGACCCTCATGCCATCACTCTATATATTTTAATTTTGGTATGTATAGTTCTACATATTCTTTTTTAAAATATATTTTTATTAATTTCAGAGAGGAAGGGAGAGAGAGATAGAAACATCAATGATGAGAGAGAATCATTGATCGACTGCCTCCTGCATGCTCCCTACTGAGGACCGAGCCCCCAATGCGGGAATGTACCCTTGACCGGAATTGAACCCAGGACACTTCAGTCCGCAGGCCAATGCTCTATCCACCGAGCCAAATCAGCTAGGGTTACATAATTCTTATGTATCATCTATTCACAAATATGTTTCAGAGTTGGTTTAGATATTTCTGCTGCCTCTTAAGTAACTTGAGGTCAACCTTTGTATCTAAAGTATTTTCTCTCTTTCTCCCCTGAATTACTCAATGATTTGTGGTTTTTAATAAATGTAACTGAAAAATCATACATTTTTCAATCTCATAGAATTCCTTATGAGGATAATGAAAGTGTTATGGGTGTATATATAGCTATCAATATGACTGTGCAAAAATAGTCTAATCCACATGGTTGTGATATTTTACTTACATCAGGGAATGTATGTTTTGAGGACAAAGCTACCAATTTTCATCCCATTTATTAATTGGTTTTTAAAACAAATATTTATAAGTGCCTAAATATTAAACTTAGTAAAATAAAAAAATAAAAATGGAGATTCAAAATACTAAGGCAACCATTGACTTCTTTGTACTTTTGTTTTTAACTCCATTTTGTTAGTTAGGATATCAGTTATCTATGATTGCATAGCAAACAACCGCACAACTTCAGGACTTAAAATAACAACCACTCTTTAGCTCACAATTCTGTGAGTTGGCAATTTGGGTGGATTCAGCTAGTGGTTCTTCTGGTCTTAACTGGGCTCATTCATGCATTTGGGTAAAGCTGCCATGCTTTCTGGGGAAGGGACTGACAGTGCCAAGTCTCAGAGAAGTACATCACTTTCACTACATTTTATTGGTCACTCCAAATGACGTGGAAGCCCAAATCCAAGGGGTGGAAGAACAGACACCCTTGATGAGAGGAGCTGTACAATCACATTGCCAAGGTGTTTGCAGGTAGGGATGGGAATAACTAAATAATAGACAAGTTGTTTTTAAATAAAAATAAAATTTTAATAATACATATTCATGATAAAAGTTTCAAAAGTTCAGGAGGGCATCCTCTGATATCCCAGCTTCACATAGCACCTTCTTATATATCATTCCAAAATTATTACATATATATATATAAATATATATATATATATATACTTAAATATTTTCCCCTGTCACAAATTAAACATTATTATGCATACTGCTCTGAATTTGCTTTTTACTCAACAGTTCATTAGGAGTGTTTTTTTCCTAATGTTAGATATAGCTCTAACTCATTTAATTTTAATGGCAGTATGCTATTCCATTATATAAATGCTCTATAATAACCAGATTCTATTGTTGAAGATGTTTTATCTTAAAAACTCTTATGGGTTGAATTGTACCCCTCCAAAGTTCATATGTTGAAGTCCTAATATCCAGTACCTCAGAATGTGACTGTATCTGAAGATAAGTCCTTCAAAGGTATAAATAAGTTAAAATGAGGGCATTTGGATGGGCCCTAACTCAATCAGACTGAGATTAGGACACCAGAGATCAGCACAGAGGAAAAACCATGTAAGGACACAGCAAGAAGGTAGCCACCTGCAAACCAAGAAAAGAGGCCTCAGAAGAAACCAAACCTGCCAATATTTTGATCTTGGCCTTCAAGCCTCCAGAATAGTGAGAAATAAATGTCAGTTGTTTAAGCCACCCAGTGAGTGACATTTTATTATGGCAGCACTAGTAACTACTACACAAACAATGCTACATCTTTCCTTATGTGTGATTATTTGTGGAGCTTCAGTTCTCTGGTGTAAAAATGCTGGGTTAAAGGGCCTGTGCATATTTTTTTTTTTTGGCAAATACTGACAACTTACCTTTTTAAAAATATATATTTTATTGATTTTTTTACAGAGAGGAAGGGAGAGGGATAGAGAGTTAGAAACATCGATGAGAGAGAAACATCGATCAGCTGCCTCCTGCACACCTCCTACTGGGGATATGCCCGCAACCAAGGTACATGCCCTTGACCGGAATCGAACCTGGGACCTTTCAGTCCACAGGCCGACACTCTATCCACTGAGCCAAACCGGTTAGGGCTGACAACTTAACTTTTGTAAGATTGCACTAATTTGTATTTTCACCAATTGTGTGTCAAAAGAATACATAACTGGCAATAACCCAATTTTCACACCATTGCTAATAACAGTCTTCATTTCTAACATTCTGACAGAAAATGTCTTATTATCATTTTAACCTGTGTCTCTTTAATTACAGGACAAGTTATGCTTATTTTTATATGCTTCTTATTCATCTGTACCTTTTTCTATGAACTGACTTTTCATGTCCTTGGCTAATTTTTTGAAGTGTTATCTTTTTACTATTGATTTATAGAAATTCTTTGTATATTAAGAACATTGGCCCCCTATCTGTCATCTGCATCTTGAATATTTGTCTAGTCTCTCCTATGCTTGATCAAATTCAGATTTCTTATTTTTTTATGCAGTCAGACTTTTTTTTCATTTTGGAATCGTGGTTTTCTGTCATCTTTAGAAAATCTTTCTCTATTTCATATTTATTTCTTAAAAATCTAGTGCTTTTATGGTTTTAATTTCTCATAGTTAAATCCCCACAGTAGTGGAAAAGCCATGGGCTCTTTACAAACATACATTTAAACCTCCTAGCTTCAGAACCATGAGTGAGGGACATTTATGCTTTGTCCAATGATAGGCCTCTGAAGTACAATATTTCATGTCAACATGGGGCAAATGACCCAAGTGATCATATTCCAAATTATGGAAATAATCATTGAAAGCCAAATGGCTTTGCTTCCAGTGCAATACTTCAAAGATCAGTAAATTACATAAATAAAAACTGAAAAAACTCATAAGGATAGATGGAAGAGAATGTGCCAAGATTTTTTTTTTTTAAAGTAACCCAGTTCAGTTGATAAATGTTTTCCCATTTTATCCCATTAAACCATATACATGAACATTTACTGCTGTGTTATTTCTCAGGTGCCTGCCAGCTTCCACACAGACTCATTGTCATAATGAACTTAGAATTTCTAGTTCTTATAACATGGTTTAAAAGATGGGATGCAGGATCTATCTTGGAATATAAAAGCTCATCTCACGATTCTGGGCGTTTTCTTATAGTTTAAATAAGATATAACTGGCTCCTTATAAAAACCTGTGGGAAAAAAAGAAGTTTTATGATAATGAAAATAAAATTGGGTTCAATTTTTTGTTTCCTTTTTAACTGGGTTGCCCTAGAGAGTGGTTTCATCACTGCAGTAGCTGCATTTCCAGATGCAGGAGCCAACAGCAGCCTTTTGGAACCTGCATGGACATGCTGGCCTCGGGGCCGGGAAAGGCAGTGAGCAGGGCTCGCTCGAGGCCACATCCTTCCCACTTTACAACCTGCCTTAAGCCCAGGTGTCCTAGGGTTTATGAGGCCGCGTGGAAGAGGGACTTCTGTCCAAGAAATAAGGACACTGTTTCTCTCTCTCTCTTGTTTTTCTATGTCAGCCACTCCCCTGGCCCCACTTGTATTTTTGAGTACTATAAACTTCTCAGCTTCTCCCTTCCTCCTGAGAGGAAAAAAAGTCAATTCCAAAATGACATATTAGTCCGACATTATTTTCTCCACAGAGTTCAAATATATGTATTTAAAATTCTTGTTTGTGTAGCTCTTGGACAGATAGATGGCAAATATTAAGTTTGCAACGAGGAAAAGCTGCCGAAAAGACAATCCAGAGATTTTCATGAGAGAAAAGTTACAGAGCTAATCTGAGATGTTTGGATGTTTTCCTCTATATTACATCCCATTACAAAATTCCTGCTAAAGTATAGGCTCTCTGTTCTTGTACGCACAAATCGCCCAGAACACCTCTTACAAGTTAAAAATTGGGGTAGTAAACATAAAGAAAGGAGGTATTATAGCGTCCTCAATAGTGCACTTCTAGAATTTCTAATAGGATGTGGGTAAAAGATGGATGTTAGAGTGTTCCTTTCCCCTAAAAAATTTTCTAAAAATACACACACTAATAAAAACACCCCAATGATTTATTTTAAAAAAAATGACTTAAAAAAAAAAAAAAAGCCAAGTTGAGAAGTAGAAGGCCCTGGGTCTTGATGATCATTAAAGGGAAGGATTGCAGTCTGGTCAAGATATAAGATCTTTGGGATTTTTAAGACCAGCTGGTGAAGCCATTACCACAATGCTGGGTGTTTCCCTGAGTCATATTAGAGAGCTTAGACCAGTGCAGTCATCAAAGACACTGTCCCTTCTGGCTAATTCTGCTTGTAAATATATCACAGCTACTCCTTGGGGCTACAGAAAAATTTGACTTGCTGTCTGGGTTATTTTAATGAAATGCTGACTTTCAGTTCATGATTCCTGGAACTATCCCAATTGCTAATATGAAGAATTAGGAGAGAGACCTTCTAAATATATACCATCAGCTCCTAAATATACATCAGTATCTGAGAAAAGCTCCCATTGACTCTCTGGGATGAATTTGTTTATGTCTGTATCTAAGTAAGAGCCAACGTATGGTCTTAGAAGGAATTATCCAGACTCTGGGATCAAAGTGTACCTTTCTTATATGTAAACCAGTTCCAGCAGGCCAAACAATCATAATAGGTTTTGCTGTCTTTTAAGAGCCCATACAAAGATTTTAGAGTTTAGACCAATCTCAGAGATCCAAGGAAGCCAATGCTAGAAATGGGACTAGAGGGAAACACTTTCGCTACGCGTGCATAGATACTTGTGTGATTCTAGACAAATATTCAATCTCTTTAGGGTCTCAGTTGTCCAAAACTCCTTCCAGCTTTATTAGTCTGTTTTGTAATCATCCCCAAATTAAAATTTTTAATTCCAAAATTATCATTGAGTACAAAGGGTGAACCAGTTATGTCCTGGAGCTGTCAGGAGTCAAAAAAACCTGGAGAATTAGATATGATTCCCACTACTCAGAATTGTGCACCAAATAGGACATACAAATGAGAATCAATGCAATAAAATGCAGATGAAGACACAAAAGATAGTAGGGAGAATAATTATAGAGAAAATAATGTCACCAGAAAAATAATAAAAAAAATTTCATTCTCAAGGGATAGATTTGATTTTAATTAAAATGTTAAATACATTATGTTCCTCCTCACTTAATTTCTTTTCTCTGAGACCTTCCCACTGGTGTTACTGAAATGCTAAAACTATCATGCAACTTTAAAAAATATATATCAATTCTTTGGGGAATAGTGATAATAGAGTGATTTATTTCCCTGAAGTACCAGCAGCTTTAGCAAAACTGATGTCTGATTATTTTTATGTTTTATACAAGTTTTAATAATTATTTTATAAGTATTTTATCAAGTTCAAGAATGTGAAATATTGCCCTAGCTGGTTTTGCTCAGTGGATAGAGCATTAGCCTGCGGACTGAAGGGTCTCAGGTTCGATTCTGGCCAAGGGCACATGACTGGGTTGAGGGCTCAAACCCCAGTAGGGGGCATGCAGGAGGCAGCCTATCAATGATTCTCTCTCATCATTGATGTTTCTCTCTCTCTCTCTCTCTCCCTGTCCCTTACTCTCTGAAATAAAAAATATTTTTTTTAAAAGAATGTGAAATATCTCATGTACCTAAGAATTTATGTGTGCATTGACTGCATGTAACATGCACATGTTTAAGTGGGATTTACTGTCTGCATGTCTTTAGCTGGGTGAGAGAAAACTATGAGTGTCAGACCTAGTCACTCATTCTGCATCTCACATGATTGGGTTTAAGACTGATGTTTAAGACTGACACTTCATCCAAGCTTGCTCGCCAATAAGGAGACGAAGCTGGTGTAACATCCAGACTGGAATGGGAGCAAAGAGTGCCTGGGTCCCCTTGTGGACAAGGTGACAGCTGAAGACCGTATGTGCCACCCAGGAATGCCTCTGGTCTATGACACACCACAGCCCATACCATAAACACTGAGAAATTAAAGGAAAAATTTTTTGCTTATTGAAATACTTATAATTAGGGTGAAAATGTGCTTTCATTGTTTATAAAAATAATACATTCTAAGAATGGGGAGAGCTTTAATTTTGTCACTCCTCACTAGATTTTTTTTTCCTTATATTACAGAGAATAATATAGGGGAAAATGGGAACTAATAGCATGTGTTCAATTGGATGACTTGTAATTGGAGAAAAGACCAATTTAAGGAGAAAAAGAGTTACTTAGTTCATGGAAGAACAACTTCATAGTCATTGGAAACTGAACAATATTTAGTTGACCTTTTAGAAGCAGGAAAGCATCCATACTTTCATTCATGGCTGATCAGTGGAATGCACTACGTATTTTCACTGTTTGAAATTCATTCCAAGGAATTAATGAGAGAAAGCCAAGAATTCCAAAAAACTCCACATTATTTAAAACTAGGAGCAGCACTGGGGCTCGAAGGGCATCTGTGGAGTGAGCAGGGGTCCCTCTGGCAGGTGGGGTCCCTGGGCCTGGACTGCGGGGATCAGGCCGAAACCGGCAGTCTGACATCCCCGAGGGGTCCCAGAGTGCGAGTGGGCACTCTGCAAAGTTACTGTCGCTAGGCAGCTCCAGCATTGAGCGTCTGCCCCTGGTGCTCAGTGTGCATCATACCTACTTGCCAGTCAGCCAGTCAGCTGGTCGCTTAGGCTTTTATATTTATAGATAACAAGAGGATAGAAACAACTAACTTCCCTATCACACAGCAGAATGATTAAATAAACTGTGGCATATGATGAAATATTATATAGTCCTTAAAATTAAATTTTTGACAATTTTCACTGATGTAGGTAAATAATTATATAGTTTCAAGAAATGAATCCAGTATTATCACAGATATATATGTAATCTATATGCAGAGATGTAAATGTATATGTATAAAAAGACTAAAAGGTTACATGCCAAAATGTTATATGTTCATTTTTATAAATGGACAAAAATATGAGATATTTAAATCTCTCAATTAAGAAGGGATAAAAAGAGCAAATATATAAATCTATGAAGTTACTCAGACATCTATATGGACAAAATCAACACTGCCTTTTTCTCTTTGAACTTTGCACATTTTATATATAGAAAAAAATCAAGATTATTTTAAATTATAGGTATTATAGAAGGCCCTGGCCATTTTAGATAAGCATGTTACTTTACATAACTTTAATCACAAGTAATTGACAATCATATTTTAATTACAGATGATTCAAGAAGTTTTCACTATAAATGAAACTGAGTTTTTTCTCCTAGTTCATTTTTCTTTTCTTTTCAAACACATTGTATACACATAGATAAGATAAAAAATATTGTCAAGATTATGTTTTTGTTTTTTAGACAACTAAATGTAAATTTAGATATGACCCTGATTAGTAAATACTCTGAAAAATTATTTGGTGTGATTTTTTTAGCCGTAATCTGCATGTTACTAGTTCTAAATAAAGCAAATTTCACCAAATCTACATAAAACCAAAGGCCTACATAAATAGAAAAGACCGAAATATGAGGTTATGAAAATGGATTATTGTGGATTAACTTGAACTATTATACACAGCTGAACTTTTCTATTTCTCTGAATCAACAGCATCACTTACTTAGTACCTTGTTTTAAAATTTTGTCCCCATTAACTTTGCTTTGACCAGAAAAAAGCTAGTCACCTAATTTTTCAGTTACTTAAGGTCCCAAAATATTATTTTTTAAAATAAAAAATAGAAAAAAAATGAAATTTGAGCTGTATCTCTGCCCTTAATCTCTTTATCAGAAAAACAACTTAACATACTCTTCTACTTGTTAATGAGCAATCACCCCAAAATAAGAACATACTCCCCCACTGTAGCCAACAAAGCTTCTGTTCTAAGAAAAATATTTGTCTCCTTGTTTTGATTATTTTTGTCATTTGCAGCCTGTCTCCACTGAAAGAAAGCTTTCAATTCCCCCTCAGTCCACAAAATACCCCCACTTCTTTCTCATCATTATGGGTTACCAGTTTATTTATCAGTTGTGGCAAATGGTAACCCTTTACACCACACTTAGCTAAATATTGTTTGCTTTAGGAACAAAGCACAGAGGACAAATATTCCAATGTGGTTTTCCATTTGGGGAGGGAGTGGGTCTAAAACTTGAACTCCAGCTGATTCTCATCCTCTTAGCCCCATGTAATGCAGCAGCTGAAGCTTCAAAGAACCCTCAAGGCTCTGAGGAGACACTTGACTGGGACTCACACAGAGGAGGCAGGAATTAGATTGGATGCAATTAACCTGAGAAGTCCATAGCTGTAGGGCCCCTGGCAAGGAGAAAGTTGGAAAGACTACAACAGCACCCTGAGTTAATTATTACATAAACAGCTCATAGGGGAACAGGGACTCCTCTTTTAAGGACCCTCTGCAAGGGGCTTTTCTTGGTCAGGATTTATGCTGATTTCAGTAAACTAAATGTGGAATAAATGTTAACTCAAGCAAAATAATAATGAAAATAAACTACCTCTATCCTAGTCTACCCAATATGATTTTTTTTAAAATCACCTTTAAACCAAAAATATTAGTGGGGGGGGGGGGGGGTGTCGAATGGTAAAAGAGAGAATGCATTCTATTTAATTTTAAAAATACATAAGTTTTGACCCACTGAATTGATTTCATGATGGATCCTCAGTTGGAAAAACACTGGTGTTGGGAGGCCCATTTATGACTGAGAAAAGATCTGGTGCCTTGAGTCTGTGAGTACCCCAGATGTGTACATTTTTAAAGCTGAGTGTCCTGAGAAAGAGGAAGTATGGGTTTGGTTGCAGGGCCACCAAAAAGAAAAACCTATATTGTTTTCACCAGCATTGTATTTCCTGGGGTCAGAAGCTGATGTACAACTGTGTGGACTATTTTAATGGTCTTGTCTATTTGTTTTTCTACAAATCTATCAGTCAAGTTCTGATAGCACTATTATTTCAGGCTTTTATTTTTACCAATGGAAGTGACAAAAAGCATGGTACACATGGGTAGAAAAAACGTTTGGGTGTTGGATCAGAGCACAGGCGATGGAGTCAGGCGGGCTTTGAATCAAATTCTGGCCCTGCCATTTACTAGGTGGTTATCCCAGATACTGCCTTCTCATCAGTTTCTTGTGAATCTGTGGTAGTTCGACCATTATCTCCTCTGTTGTCACCTAGGGGCCAAAGTCTGTTGAAACTTTCTTTAAGCAGTATAGCATAGTGGTTCAGAGGCAGACTACTGGGCTTTAATACCAGCGCTTGACTTATCAGGTACTTGATGTTTAACTTCATCTGAAAAAAGTAGGAATAACATTTTTACCTACCTCATAGGGTATTTATAAGGATTAAGTGAGTCAGTCCTTGATACAGACTCAGGTACATATTATATGATCAACAAATGTGAACTAACTATGGAAATTCGATCTTTGTTCTATAACTATTGACAACCTTTTGGGGTAAAGGAGGTTAATGTTTTTTCATATGATTTCTTATATGTCAGCCACATAAATCTCTTTCTCTTTCTTATTTCCTTGAATGAGTCTTCACCAGATTAGTCACACCTCTAATGGTATGAGTCAAACACCTAAGCATAGCAGCAAGATAACATGTGAGTATAGAGCCAGCCAAGGAGATGGGGACTTCAGTCTTCTATTGTCATCTTCTAAGGCCATGTCAAGCCTTCATCTATTATAATATATTTCTGAAATTATTTCTCAGGTATTAATCTTTTCAATCTCCATAAAACAGCCAGAATTCAATTTTTTAAAAGTACAGGGAATATACTCATAGGTGTGAAAGGACCTTTTGAGATATAATCAGTTCCTACCTTCAGACTGGTGGATACCTGTCCCCTGCATGACCAATTCTTGTCTAGTCTGTTCTAAAAATATCTAATAATAGAGATTGCTTTGTGGAGTACTGTGATAGGCCAAGAGGGCCCTGGTGATTCTCGCCTCCTAACATTCATGCCCTGTATAATCCCCTCTGCTCACGTGTGGGCTGCACATCGTAATTCACTTCTGACCCATAGAAGAATGCAAAAGTGATGTGATGTCACTTCTGAGACAGGTTAGAAAGACTGTTACTTCCCTTACGCACTCTTCCCTGGCTCTTTTTCACTCTCTAGCTCCCTTGTTGTGAGGGAAGCCTGGTGGCCCTGTTGAAAGGCCCATGGGGCAAGGAACTGGTAAATCCAGCCAACAGCCAGTGAAGACATGAGGAGCGTGATCATGGACATGGATCTTCTACTTTCCTACCAGAAATGACTGCAGCCCCAATGGACACTTTGCAACCTTGTGAAAAACCGTGAGCCAGTCACTCAGCTGTGCTATTTTGGATTCCGGACACATAGAAACTGTGAGATAATAAATATGTGTTATTTTATTTATATATATATATTGATTTCAGAGAGGAAGGAAGAGGGAGAGATAGAAACATCAATGATGAGAGAGAATCATTGATCGGCTACCTCCTACATGCCCCCTATTGGGGATCAAGCCCACAATCCCGGGCGTGTGCTCTTGACCGGAATCGAACCCAGGAGCCATCAGTCCACAGACTGATGCTCTCTCCACTGAGCCAAACCAGTGAGGGCTGAATGTGTGTTGTTTTAAATAGCTAAATTTGGGGTCAGTTGTCACACAACAACAAATAACTAATACCAATACAGTCATTGATATCATTGAATCTACTGAAAAATTTTTTCAAGAAATGTCTACTTCCTCTGCAAACTAAAATCTATTGATTCTAGTAGTCAGGAGTTGGGCAGTGCCTTTATTTATTTATTTATTTATTATTTATTTAATCTTTATTGTTCAGATTATTACAGTTGTTCCTCTTTTTTTCCTCCCATAGCTCCCCTCCACCCGGTTCCCACCCCACCACACCCAATGTCCTTACCTCCCCCACTGTCCTCATCCATAGGTGTATGATTTTTGTCCAGTCTCTTCCCGTACCCCCCACACCCCTTTCCCCCTGAGGATTGTCAGTCCACTCCCTTTCTATGTCCCTGATTCTATTATATTCACCAGATTATTCTGTTCATCAGACTTTTTATTCACTTGATTTTTAAATTCACTTGTTGATAGATATGTATTTGTTGTTCATAATTTTTATCTTTACCTTTTTCTTCTTCTTCCTCTTCTTAAAGAATACCTTTCAGCATTTCATATAATACTGGTTTGGTGGTGATGAACTCCTTTAGCCTTTTCTTATCTGTGAAGCTCTTTATCTGACCTTCAATTCTGAATGATAGCTTTGCTGGGTAGAGTAATCTTGGTTGTAGGTTCTTGCTATTCATCACAATTCTAGTTGTAGAATTTCCACTCAGCCAGTCTTCCTGTGGTTCTGGATGATGTCTGTTTTGTCTTTTAGTTGTAGTTTGGAAGTTGTTGTGTGAGGCGGCAAGTTCAGGTGTTTACCTATGCCGCCATCTTGGTTTCTCTTTGGGCAGTGCCTTTAGATGATGCATGGAAGGACATGGCAAGGTGCTAAAAAAGCATTGCTAAACTAAAGAAGAGCCCTCTGACTTCTTTGGCTTCCCATGTTCCTGCCTTCAATTCCTGAGTTAGACTTACAGGTTACAGATTTTCTGCTCCATCTTCTAGCCACGTCCCTGTACTTCCCCCACTTGCTCCTATTTATCAGCCTAGGCTGACCTCCAACACCCCACTCCTGGACCAAAAAATCAACTCAATCTTCTGATCACAGCTTCTTTCAAGACTGTTGACCCTCCTGGTTTTGGCTCTATCCAGACATTTATCATGCCTTCAAAAGCACTGTATCTCTATAACTATGGATGAAGCAAACCATTTGTTTCTCAAACTGTGCTAAGACCAAGTTATATTGTAAGTAATCTAAAAATATAGAATTCCTGGATTTATAAAATAATGGGGCAATTTTATAATAACTATCTTTTTAACAGGTTGTAAAATAATGTCATAATTTCTAACAAATTTCTAAAAGCAAGTTTGGGCTCTTGAGAATTAAATGCTTAGAATTCATTGTAAAATCAATAATGATATGGTAATTTTCAACTTCAAACCAGTAAAATGTTTTCTTCTATAATGAATTTGAAATGCTCTCTAAATCAAGAATTTGTCTTATACTCACAAAACAATTGTGCAACATATATTCCATGAAAAACAAGACACTGGACTAGGCTTTATGGGACCATAAAAATGAAACTAGAAAAGTTGGGGACCCTACTCTCTTGTGAAATTGGTTGGAAAAATATTTTTCTTCCTTACTCGTGTTTCACTTGAAACTTCAATCACTGAATATAAAAAAATTAAAAAGGTTGAAAAAATAGATTATCTGTAACATATTTTTGTTCTTCAAACTAACAAAATCATTTTAGATTTGTTTTAAAACTATTAAAACATGTTTTGTATTTATTCCAATTTTCTCAAATGTCAAGGATTTTTAAAACATTTATATTTTACTCTTAGACTTACTACATATAAGTATACTAGAGGCCCAGTGCACGAAATTTGTGCATGGGGGGTGTGTGTCCCTCAGGCCAGCCTGCACCCTCTCCAATCTGGGACCCCTCAGGGGATGTCCCAGTGGGATCAGGCCTAAACTGACAGTCAGACATCCTTCTCACAATCTGGGACTGCTGGCTCCTAACCACTCGCCTGCCTGCCTGCCTGATTGCCCCTAACCACTCTGTCTGCCAGCCTGAAAGCCCCCGAACCGCTCCCCTGCCAGCCTGATTGACACCTAACTGCTCCCCTGCTGGCATGATCACCCCCAACTGCCTTCCCCTGTGGGGCTGAGTGAACTGGGGGACTCGGCTGGATGAGGCAGGGCAGAGGGGACTGGGCACCGCCATCTTGTGGCTATGGGAGCTACCATCTTGTGAGGACATGACAGTCAATTAGCATATTCCCTCTTTATTAGATAGGTTATGAGAATATTTAAAGCAAAGAATATCTGACAAATAAATGATGTTTTAGGGCATCTCCAATTTGCTACCTGATGTCCCATCTCATGTCAGTTCCTTGAGAGCAGGGATTTTTATCTGTTTTGTTTAATCCCAGGGCCTGGGAGAGTGACCACACAGCACATGGTAGGTACTCAGTGAGTATGTATTGCTCAGAGGAATGGCCACTTTGGAAGAACAGGCAGGGATTCTTGTTGGCATTCTTGCTCTCATGCATCCTGCCATCACATGTTGATGAATGTGAAATAGATATTCTTTCCTGCTGATATTATGATTCTGGCATTTAACTCCAATAAAGGAATTGTATTTAAATAGAAATAAATGTGAAAATGTTCTCAACGGCCTGAAGTCAAAATACAGAGGGGAAAAAAAAACCCTTCCCTAACCTGTTATTTATCTTAATCTTCTTTAGAGTGAGTCTTTGCAGTCCTCAGCCCTTAAGCGCCTTCTAAAGATGAACTAGATCAGATTCAAAAAGATGAAAGGAAGTCAAAGCCTCAGATTTAAAAATGAGCTAATTCCCAAATAGTGGCGCTGGGCTGCAGTGTGTACAAGCAGCATAGGGAGTTGCTCATAATAAGCTCAGATTCATTTCCTTGTTGGGTCTTACCATGATTTTCTTTCCTTCTTTGTTCCTTCCTTCTCCTCCCCTCCATCTCTTTCCTTTCTTTCTTCCTTCTTTCCCTTTCTTTCACTCTTTTTTCTTGATCTCAAGGCTTTCTAAGAAACTTGGAACCTGGCAGACAGAACCTTTCTTTCTCCTGTATGTCTTTCCACTTGTAAACCCCTGTGACACAAAGGGGCCACTTTTCTCTGCAATTTTCTTTTAGAAAAAAAAGAACAATTTTTTTTTTTTAAGGCTGATAGGAATTTTTCTTTTGAAAACAACTTCTATCCAGCTGGTGTGGCTCAGTGGTTGAGCGTCGACCCAGGAACCAAGAGGTCGCTGGTTTGATTCCCTGTTAGGGCACATGCCTGGGTTGCTGGCTCTATTACCAGCAGGGCTGTGCAGGAGCAGCTGATTGATAATGTTTCTCTCTCATCAATGTTTCTATCTCTCTATCCTTCTCCCTTCCTCTTTCTCTAGAAATCAATTAAAACATATTTAAAAACAACAACAACAACAACAACAACTTCTAATTTATGTCTTGAGGTTGGTACACATTTAGACCAAATATTTATCCTTTCTTCTCTTCTATAACCGTATCTATATCTCCTGAACTGTAAAAATTAAACTTCAAAATTTGGAAATATAAACTTACATAGCTCTCTAGCAGTTTACAAATGCTACCTAATTTTACACTTCACAGGAACCCTATACAATTATAACCCAATACAAGGAAAGAAAAGTTTGTTACTACCATGGAGAGAAGTCCTTGTATTTCACTAAGATTTTATTTAAGCAGAATACATGTTGAAAATCACATCTGACTTTCATTGAAATTTCTTAGGCAGTTAGATGTGGGTATCAACTAGGGAATGTGTTTTCTTTGAATTCTGTAGTTCTTCTACTCATTTCTTTATGTTCTTTTTCTTTTCTTAACCATATGTTTTTGTATTATTTTAATGAAAAATGTGCGTTCCCTCGCTGGGGGGATTGGACTTGAGAGAACGTGTTGTATGTTTGGGGAAGGGGAGGGTGTGCGTTCTGCTTCGTCTTTTGATTGTGTTATCACATTTCTCAGTGCCAATTCAGGGAGGGTAGAAATTGATCATAAATTGCTTCTATTATAACAAGAACATGCTTTCTTTATTACCAATTTGGTTTCTATTTGTGTAGATGTGACAAGGCTTATGTTATTAGATTCTGTAAAATTAAATGAATGTGATTATGCCCTGAGAAACAAAATGCTGTGAATGTATAGAAGGGATTTATAAGTTCTCTAAATATAAAATATTAAGTAGAATCCACTCAATGCCAAGACATGAGGCAACTAGTTAAGTAAGTTTGAAAAACCTTTCAGTTCTCTCTGGCGGGTGGTGATTTTATTTAAATTCTTGTGATCGATCCGGTAGCTTCTTCTGCCCTCCTTTGCTATTTTCCCCCCGTCCTTGCTTCTCCTCTTAAAGGTAATTTGAGAAAGAGAGTAAAGGGGGAAAAAAACAAAAAACATTATTCTAATTCCTCACTAAAATTCCATCCAGATCAAGCCCTGACTATTTCACTCCCTACTAATCTCCCATCAAGAAAAGAGGCAGCTTCTTCCTGTGTTCGCCAGGACATCTCTACGAGACAGTCTTTCCCCTTGCTCTCCAGATGTCACTGGAAGTGAAACCACATGTGGTTTTCTAATAACTCAGAGTCGGCCCCTCTTCCGTGAGAAGTTAGTCTGAGTATCATCGGTCCAGGTATCCCTCATGAGAAAAAGAACAAGAGCTAAAACTCAGTAACTCTTCGGCCTTGCCCCTAAAGAAGGGAAAGAGTACAGCCACATTATGCGGGGTAGCAAAATAGTTCTCCTCCAGCGTATCCCGCTTCCTCGGGGCCAGCAGCCTCATTTGTTTGCTGCTGTTGTCCTTTAACTTGGCCAGCTATAAGTCTCTATTGATAGCAAGAACTTCCAGGAACGCTGTGGAGTTTTCAGTACAGTGAGCATACACCCACCCGTGAGATACTGAGATCTGGGTTACAGTAAAGCCCAATATACTTGCATTTATTTCCTTACTCTTTAAAAACCTCATGCCAAAGTACTTCACTCACTGCTTGCTTTTAAAAAACTTAAAAATAAATAAATAAATAACCTCCTGACTCAGGCTCATTAGAACAAAGCTCCTTTATGCTTTGAGCTACTCACAGGGGGCCACCTAGCATTAGAGTCACCACCTGACCAAATCATAGCCCCTTGCTTCTATTCTTTCTCCTGTCAAAGTGTGTTAGATTCATCACCCTCTTCTTTGTGTTTCCTGCTGTTTTCATTTCCATTGTTTTTTGGGGAGACTTTTTGCTTCATTTACAGTGGTTCCCATGCTCATATTCCTTACTCACCTCTGCTCTTCCTCGGCCTGGGTCAGCACTGATTAGAGATGATGGTCTTCAACCATTGTTATGTCCCTCCCATCCTCTGACCATTCAAAGGAGCCCTGGTTCCTGTATCACACACATGGGACTCCAGGCCTGGGCTGACCCTCGGTTTCATGCTCCCAAAGCCAAAGTTGCTGCAAGATCTGGCTAGTAAAACATCGGCTAAGCAATATGCCGTCATGGTTTTATTGGTATCATCTCTTATTTCAAACAACTTGACTTTTCTCACTATTTTCCTGTCTTATTACTTCCAGATTAGCTGTCTTCCTAAAGGAGGTCTTTCCTGACTGGCCAAGAAATAAAGCCATGTGGTAGGAGAAGGAGGGTAAACATTAATATGCTAATTTTACTTCTATGAGTCATTGAGTTCCCTGCCCTGTTAGAGATACAAGGGGTTGGTTTCACTGGAAGAAATTCTTTTGTGCCAAAGTAACTGAAGGTAACACAACAGTCGGTGTACTTCATAAACTGACTTGTTCCTCAGCTCTCTCGAGGCAACTCATGGAAACACGGGGCAACATTTTCACCACAACAACACAACATTTCACCACAACACAGAACACCACAAAACTATCTTAATTTGGGGATTTTCCTGCCTAATTGGTCACCACAAGGCAAACAGACAGATTCCCATGATCCTTGTATTTTCAGTAGAATTTTGAAGACAAAGAGCCGACCAATGTTCTTTCTTTCCACCTACTTCCTTAAGGTGAAAACTGTTCGTCTTCCGGCTGCTTGACCCACGTTGAATGGTCTCCTGAGGTTCAGTTATCCTTTGCACATGGGTTTCAAGCCAGGCATGCGTAGATGGTAAACTGGGGCAGAGAGCGCATATAATAGGAAAAGCACTGTCACAGAAGTCGGAGAGATTTCAATTGTTATAAAACGAAATACCCTGTTTTGTCTCTGGTTTAATTTAAATTTACTGCCAAAGGTCACGTGATGCAACCAGTCATGCGGGCAGTCTTCAAGGCGCCCAAGGGACAGAGCTTATTCTCTATGAAGTGATGTCCAGGCAGGATGCCCTTTAGAAGTCTGTGGTTTCCACAGCAAGAGGCTGAATTGTGTTGCTGTCTCTAATTCCAGCTTATAAAAAACATGCAAAAAGATTATCCAAATCCTACAGAGTTGAGTAACTATATTAAAGACAGACTTGCTTTGAACATCCGTGGCCAACATGATCTAGAAGAGGTGGAGTACAATTGAAATTTCTGCCTACAAATTGTATGTCTTTAAGATTAAGCCATTGTTGGAAGATCTTTCTATACTTCCTGGATTTCATTCTGCTTTTGTACTCAGCAGATAACCTTTGATCATGCCTACAAAGGAAAGAGACCAAAACATGAATACTCCTGTTACTATAGAAATCATTCAGATATTGCCATTGTTGGATATTTTAACTAGGTTTTTATTTTTTTAATTTCTTTATTGATTAAGGTGTTTAATTAGGTTTTTAAGGTACTCTTTAATTATCAAACCAAGAACACAAATCTTTGCTTGTTTAGTAATATCTATTATAATTCTAATTGGATATATCCTTTAACTTAACATTTCTACCTTTAAGAATTTGCCCCATAAGTATTCCTGTTCATTAGTCAAATGACATATGTTCAAGATTACTCATAAGTTAAGAGTATTTAAATATATTCTGATCTATCCATTCAAGGATACAGCTGTAAAAAGGGGAGGGACGAAATTCATATATTGATGTGGAAAGATCTCCAAGTTATATTGTTAAATGAAAAAAATCAAGGGAAAGAACAATGAGAAAGGAAGGAAGGAGGGGAGAACAAAGGCAAAAAGGACATTTACTTGCATATACATAAAATAACTCTGAAAGCTTCATCTCCTGGGAATAGCAACTGGCAGCTAGGGCAGGTACTTTTTTTTACCTTTTGAATATTTTGAAACATTTTATAACTTTTGAATTTTTAAAACTAAGTGAATACAGTCATGTCCTGCATAATGATGCTTTTGTCAATGACAAACCTCATGTAAGATGGTGATCCCATCTTACCTTATAATAGACAAATATGCAAATTGACCGAACCTTTGCTATGCCCAAGCCACGCCCACCAACCAAGCCACGCCCATCAACCACGCCCACCAGGAAACCGTTGCAGGGATGCTGGGTGTGGCGCCAGCGGGGAGCCTGCGCCGATCGCAGGAGACCACTGGGGGTCGGCTCCTGCGATCGGTCGCAGGGACGCTGGGTGCGGCCGAGCCCAAGGCCACCGCCCAGGACCAAGCCCGGACCCTGAAAGAAGGCAGAAGGCGGTGGCCACAGCCAAGGCCTGGGTCCCCGGTGCTGGCAGAAAACTGGTGCAGGCAGCCAGGTGAATGAAGGTCTATTGCACGAATCTTCGTGCAAACGGGCTACTAGTAAGATAATAATAGAGCTGAAAAATTCCTATCGACTAGTGACTAGTGACTTCATAGCCATCTCAATGTCATAGTGCAATGCACTCCTTATAGTTGTTAATATAAGGACATAAAGAAAGAAAATTTTGTGTAGCTGTACAAGGTGTTTGTGTTTTAAGCTGTTAAGAGACAAAAAGTTTTAAAAAATTAAGAAGTTTATAAAAGTGAAAAAAGTTACACTAAGCTGAGATTGATTTATTATTGAAGAAAGAAAAATATTTTTTACAAATTTAGTGTAGACTAAGTGTGCAGCGTTTATAAAGTCTGCAACACTGTGTAGTAATGCCCTCAGCCTTCACATTCACTCACTACTCTCTTGTTAAATTATCCAGAGCTTCCAGACCTGCAAGCTCCATTCATGGTAAATATCTTATACAGGTGTACCATTTTTTTAATCTTTTCTACCACATTTCTAGTGTATCTTTTCTATGTTTAGAGACTTAAAAGCCATATTTTACAGTTGCCTACAGTATTCAGGACAGTAACATGCTGTACAGGTTTAGAACCTCGGAGCAGTAGGCTATATCGTGTAGCCCAGGTGCGTAGCAGGCTATTGCATCCAGGTTTGTGTAACTGCACTTTATGATGTTTGCACAGCGATGAAATCACCTCACAATCCATTTCTCGGAGGGCACCCCCGTGGTTAAGAGGTGCATGACTGTTTACATGTTTCCTGCACTGTGAGCCCAGAGAGGACATCTCTGTCCTAGTCCCTTGTGGACATCAGTGCCCAGCTCAGGCCCTGATGCACTGCAGGGGATTAGTAAATGAGTAGTTTCCGCATAACTGTGAGCCCCAAAACAATCTTGTAAGCCAATGAAGAGTTGTTTTCTGACATAAAGATGCCAGAATAAGTGTGTCTATAGTATTTTCCCCTCCTAATTCCTTTTACCAAGGCATTGTCACATTTTTTTAGAAGTCAAAATATTGTCTAAAATATGGCTTATTTAGGCACTTTGTAGCAAGTTGATTACAGAATACAAATATACAAATAAAACTCTGTAAACCATTTTAATGAGAACCAGTAAAAAAAAAAAAATAGTAAGCTTGGTGAGTTCTTAGCTTTAAATTTCATGAATATTAAATGTGAACAACTTGGCATTTATTTGTTAATAATGTCACTTTACAGAATATTTAAGACCCTTAATGAAGCAATTTACCAATAATAAAAAGAGAGAGCCTCCAGAGATAATGCTTGTAGTCACACTCTTTCCACAGTTCGGTGACCATGTTCTCAATGTTTTGTATTCTAAATTTAACTCAAAACCATGAAAAATTCTTCCTGATCAACTTAAATGTATACTTAAAAGGAGGGAGAAATGTAGAACACAAAACGAAAACCAATCCATACTCTCTGCTGGTTTTGGTTATTGGGTCCGATCTCAAACACAAATTAACATTTGGATCTTGATTAAATAAATGAATGTCATTTTACTGGTTAGCAAACCTTTGCTGGTCTCAAAGTTGAGTTCTTCAGCTTGAAAGGTTGAAGTGGAGTGAAATAATATAAAATCAAGAGTGATTGTATGACTATGGGCTTTCCTCCCCATCTATTTTTCTTCTTTATTTAAACAAAATCGTTTTAATTAGTCTTTTCCCCCCTTAATTATGTATTTTTAGAGTTGCTGGTTTTCATTTAACTCACAGGTGAGGTTAAATGCAGAATGTATGAACTTCTACATTCCCAAGGGAGAGCTATGATTCTGTGAGAAATGCCCCAGAAGGGACCAGGAAGACGGATGGAGACTGAGGGGTTGGGAGACAAGAATGACTTCCAGTGTGGGCTCTGACAGGCTGCCTGTATTCTCTTGGTCCTGTGACCCTGGGCAAGTTTCACAACCTCTCTAAGCTTAATCTGAAACTCTGTAAAATGAGGAAAGTGCTACATGTCTTCAATTCTAAGACATCACCAATTGTCAGATGATGCACCATTAATTTATATACAACTAAGAAAGCACAAGTCAATGATGTGTCATCGTTTGCAGGATGCATGTTAACTTCCGAAATGTCTGCGTATTGGGAGAGGTGGGGAGCGTGCATATTAGAATCCTTGAAATGCAGTAAAGATATGTGCCTGGTAGAATGGAGAATTGAATGAATGCATGTAAACGGTTAGCACAACTCAGAAGGTAATAAGTGCCCCCAAAATACTAGCTATGGTTATTATTCTTATTCTCCTCAGCTTGAGTAATGACTTATCTTTGGCATCAGTCCAGCTGGACCGAGAGCAACCTAATGCTCTAGCAAGGGGCAGGATAGGAGATTGAAATGTAGACCAGGCACAATGGGGACTGATTCATACCTGTTGATTCTAAGGTCATTTGCAGCCATACGTGTATCCATTCATATATGGTTACGGGAATAGTCACAAGGTTTAACTGTAAAATAATTCTTATGTTGAGTTTCTACCAATATTGTTGCTATTGCTGCCCACCTGTTATTTTTTTTCCTCCTTCTCACTAATTTCCTATTTCAGTGTCCTTAATGATAACAGATAAATTTTAAATGTTATTGTGATTTTTACACAGGCCTCAAATTATTCAGAAACAAAGCTAATAAGATATTAGAATTAATTTAGGTACAAAAATGATTTTAAAAATAACCAAATAATTGCACAGAAACAAAACCCATAACGACATCCCCTCCCAATTTTCTTGAATAGCTCATACTTTTTATCTTTAAAAACTCCTTAGATTCAAAGCGGTAAATACATGTACTAATTGTATTTGTTTCATTTAATCAAACATAGAGTGTTATATATTAGCTCTCTTTCTTATGTAACCATTTAAGAAAATACATCTGTGAAATCCCAAGTTTCCTGGGAATCACAGCATTTGGATTCGAGCTCTGTATTTTGATTGTGTTATTATTAAGGCTTTCTGAGGTTTGCTCCTTAAGCTTTCTCTCTATCCTACTTTAAAATTAAGGGTTTATCATGAGAAATGTTGTTTTTCATACAAATGGCCCAAGGCCAGGCTCATGTAAGTATTTATTTAATGATTTGCCCAAAAAAGATCTCGGGCTTTAAAACGCATTTTGTAAAGGCAAGTGCTATTTATTCCAGCTAAGAGAGTGCCCCCATTTGTTCAGTGTTCGGAGGGTGTCACATGTGTACGAGGCCAGAAGAACCCTAGCTCAAGAAGAAAAGTGGACTCTCCACACCCCTGCTTACTTGCCAAATTCACTCCTTTGTTTATCACAAGTTGGGACAGTTGCCAGTGGTCTCAAACTTCTTTCCCTGGGATTTTTAAAATATATTTTATTGATTTTTTACAGAGAGGAAGGGAGAGGGATAGAGAGTTAGAAACATCGAAGAGAGAGAAGCATCGATCAGCTGCCTCCTGCACACCTCCTACTGGGGATGTGCCCACAACCAAGGTACATGCCCTTGACCGGAATCGAACCTGGGACTCTTGAGTCCGAAGGCCGATGCTCTATCCACTGAGCCAAACCGGATAGGGCTTTCCCTGGTATTTTTGAAACGGTTTGCTTTTTACCCGGGAATTGCTGGCATCCTGGGGTGACAGTCCACGCTTGGCATTTCTCTTCTTCTTAAAGCCACTTAACTGTTTCATAGGTAAACGGTGCTCTCTTGCATCCGATGCCATTTGCTTTGGGGAAGCCTCTAGGACCCCATCAGAGTCCCACAGGGAAGGCCCTGCTCCGGACCCTCTACACTGGCTTCCTGAGCTGCTGAGCTTGTGGGCCCTGCTGATGCTCGCTCAGCTGTCACAGGCACCCGCTGTGTCTGACAGAGGCTTTTCTGCAAGTCCACCTGTGGGTCTGCCCTGCAAAGTCTTTATCACGCGCAGATTACTTCACAGAGTGGCGACAAGCTGTGGGGTGATGCTGTCACATGGAGAGATCGGTCACGCTCTCAGAGCACCAGGACAGACAGAGGCACCCGAAAGCTCACCGCTTAGCGATTTCCAGAAAACGTTTAGAAAAACAGGACTCGGATCAATTTAATTAACTGATCTGTGACGTAGATAGTCTGACAGGAATACGTCAATTGACACCTGGGCCTGGGATTTTAGGCACAAATGAAAAGCAGGTACAAAATATTTAATTTACTATTATTTCCCTTGGTAGCTCGATAAACTTCTAGAAAGTTTCATCCAGCTACTTCCTGAGTTTCCTGGGACATTTTCCCCATCATGTAAAAGAGTCAATATTAAATATCAATCTTGACAGAAACAAAATTATTGAAATAGAAATACAGATCATGGGACAACAATTTTCTATCATATGAAATATCTGGATAGCTATAACACTCCTTGGAGCAGAGACGCACTAAACATGTGGGAAGTATTAGCTATCAAAACCATCGCTCATGAGCTGCTTTGGCGCTCCTCCTTTCAGAGCCTGGCCGTTGCTGAAACCTATCGGTTGTGCTCATCTGCATCTCCTTTTAGGTTTAAACTAGAAAAATGGCCACACTCTTTACAAAGGGCCCCTCCCCTTTTTTCCCAGATGTGTACAGTATGGAGTTACAAGGAGAGCCTCCTCTTAGGCCTTATAGAAACTTCTTTGATATTATTAAATCCATTTTTAAATTCTTTTACATCTTTAAATTACATTTTGTTTTATTGTTGTCTTATCCTCTCATCTCCATTGTAATTAGCTATCTACTTTTTTTTTTTTTTAATATACGAAATGTCAAACCTGCACGCATACTACCAAACTGAACCTAACAAGACAATAATCCATGATGGGTGGTTTGCCTCATAAAATTTCTTCTCTCATTCTCCAGTTTGCAATACTTCTCTTACTTATTAGCTGTATTTTTCTAAAAATAATATTAATTCCATTATATATTTTTCTAAGAATGTTTACAGTGTCAGCCGTCTTGTCTTCTTAAAACATTACCTTCTGTGGATAAATCACCATTCTTTGGCACTTGAGTACTAGCAGCTTTTCATTACATTTTACGTAACTTATGTCCATTCCATTCAGACGTTCCTGTATTCCTTGTATATGGATCCCCCAAACTCTTACCATCACCCTGCTATTCTCGGGGCTCTGTGTTTTATTCTATTTATAATCACTCGGCATTCTTTCCCTTAGAAGAAAGAGAGCAAATCAACAACCAATACCCGTTTTTCTCTTTAGCTCTTAACCAGTCATTTCCAACCATATGTACATGCATTTTTTTTCCCTTTATTTATATCTTCTTAGGATTGCTGAACATGTATTTGCATTGTTCTCTTTCAAATTCAAGTTTATGTGTCTCCTTCTTCCAGAGTAGCTGCATGCATGATTTTTCAATTTTAGGATGCAAGTGCCATCAATTCCTTACCCACCAATGTTATCTTACTATCTTGCCCCTCCCCCCACTTTTTTTTTTTTTGAGAAGAGTCAACTCTCCCATCATAATTTTGAATGAAATACCTCCTTTCACCAAGCTCTTTCCCTCTCCTTATTCAAGTGGAAACAACAATAATAAATAATAGTCACTGAAAAGGCAAGCACTGAACTCATGATCCCCTGTCTTTTGCTTCCTGAGAGGGCCTTTAAAATCTATTTACTAGGAGGTTTTAAAATCTACTTACCATACCATACTTACTTCCGGAAGGCAGTAAAACTTCCTTAAGATGCGACACACCTAGTTACTTGAAACTAACGATAAATTTGTATGTATAACTACATACATATAGGTAAATGTAAAATAACTTAAGTAGACAAAGAAAGAAAGAACATTTAAAATTCCATCTAAATAAGAGTTGCCATGTGGTTGGCAGGCAGAATATTTCTTCCATGAGTTTTTTTTTAAAGCATGAATGTATGTAGACCACATGTGTTTTCTTTATCACTTGAGATTTAATAGTACACATCCTAAAAAGATGTCTCCATGTTCTGACACAGATTTTGTATGACAACTAAAGAAAGTTACACTATATGGTGAGTCTCCTCCCCCACCACCACCCCCAAATACTAAAAGAAATTAAAATCACTTACCTTTACAAAAGTTTTATACAATCCTTTAACAAACTTTCTCACAGGCTTTCACAACAATTTGTGATGGCATAGAGGTGGTTATCATTATCCTCCCAATGTTTTAGATAATACAAGAAGCTCAAACCCTATGGGACATGTCCAGTATCATAAAGGAGATGATAGAGCCGGAGCTCAAACATGGTCTGCTACAATCAAAGCCGCAGCTCTCTCCACTCTGGGACTAGGGTAGGATGCTGACCTCTTAGTTCATGTTCAAGTTTTAAGTCAGGATTCCCAGATGGAAACCCTTTCTTTGCCACTAGCCAGCTATTTATGCTTCTCTCTGTGTTTTACTCACTTTCTGTGTTTCACTCATAAAATGAGCAGGTATTCCTCAAGTTTCTCAGTTTTCCCTGACTTTTGCAGTCTCAAATGCATCCCTAACCCATATTGTAGACTGCACTTTACTTTATTCCATTTCTTTCCTGGCTTCAGTTTTTGCTTGTCAAAAGTGTTCAGATTTACATCCACAGATACTGATTGCGTATCTGCTACGTCAGATGATGTACTAGGTCCCCAAGGCTGCCCATTGAGCCAGGAATCATTCTCGCCCTCAAGCCAAGACACCACCACTGAGGTGTGCATCGCATTAGCTCTGCCTTCCTCTCCCATTTCCCCCAGGTCCTGGGCTGAAGAAGCCTGCATTTCATCTCACCATCCTCCCTTTTCCAAAGCTCGATGGTCCCCCTTAAATTCACCCTCAAGCAGAATCCTTCTCCCCAGGAAATCAGCACCACTGCTTTCATTACCTTCCCCCACACCCAGATTCTCTTCCCCATTTTCACTTCGGGATGTCCTCCGGGTCCAGTTGTGATTCACAGTTTCCAACACTCCCATCTTGCCATGCCAAGCTCCCCCCCCCCCCCCCTTTTTTTTTTTTTCCTGAGCAATGAGTGTTTGTATTGAGCCCTGGAGAGATGAAGGGCAACTTGCAAACATGAGAAGAGGGGGGAAATAGATCTCACAGCGAGGATGATCTGTCTTTATCATCTGGCCACCTTGGCAGTGTGGAGCAGTTTATAGTGAGAAGGAGAAGTCCCCATGGAAAGTGCACCCAAGGGACACAAACTTCTGAGAACTTGAGTTCCAGTGTCAGCTCTGACAATCTCTTCCTGAATGACCTTGCTGCAAATAACCTTGTAACACAGGAGTGCCAAAGGAGCTAATTCATATGGATGGGCTTTTGCAGCTGCAGGAGGTGAGCTAAAGATATGAGTTTCTGAGAGCTGCATGGGATGCTGAGCATCTGGGAGAGGAGATAAGGAGCAAGAGAGGGGAGAGAGATTAAAAATGGAGGTGAAAGGGGCATGAAGACCAATTCTGCATATTCTGTAGTTTTATAAGGACCCCTCCACAGCCCATGGCACTAATATTGCTGCCTTAGACCCATTGCCTGAATTAAGGAATCCAGATTCATCCAAAGGCTGGGAGCTTCACCTGTGCCCAGGTGGGACAGGTACATGGCTGGGAGCTCACAGTAACATCATCTTAATTCATGCCTGTAATAGAAGAGAATTCCTGCCCGGCTGGGTTGGCTCAGTGGTTGAGCATCAACTCATGAACCAAGAGGACACTGGTTTGATACCTGGACAGGGCACATGCCCCAGTTGCAGGTTCGATTCACAGTAGGAGGCAGCCAATCTCGATGTTTCTCTCTCATTGATGTTTCTATCTATCCCTCTCCCTTCCTCTCTCTCTAAAATCAATAAGAACATGTTTTTAAAAAAGAGAAGAGAATTCCCTTGTCCAGTATCCCCATTCAATTCCATCTCTTCTCTAAGAAAAAGAAAGGGGGGTAGTCACATATCCCAAGTTCAGTCTCTGCTTCTGATTATGAGGTTGTATGGGGAGCCCTGTTTAGGAGAACCTTTAGAAAAAAACATCTGAGTGGAATGCAGTGTTTGCACCAGGCCTCTGTGGATTTCTGTCCTCCAGCTTCTACCCCCTCTCCCTCAGCACTCTCTTTTACCTGTGGGTTTTTGCTTCTTGCATCTATAGCAGTTGTTCTTGGAGAACTTTACTGTGATTGAACCTCTATCCCCTTCTTTATTCTCTGGTTCTCCATTCTGATTCTGCCACTCCAAGATACTTGCTTACTTCAGATCCACAAAAAATTGGATGTGTTTGCCCTCCCACTCAAAAACATTTTTTGGCAAGGAGCTTTTTCTAGCCTCTTCTATTACACATCTTCTTCATGGTTTTATTTTCCGGACTAAAACGAAATCACTCATCTGATTTACAATGTTGCCGCATTTCTTTGGCCCCTTCTGGCAGCCATTTGAGTTCTGAATACTCTGGGCACAGGACATTTTTATCTGTGACCTACTTATAATAACAGTACTGTGAAATCAGGTCAGAAGTTCTCTTTCTTTTCCAGAAATTTTGTCCAAAATCATCATCTGTTACCCTTCTCTTAAAACTTACCTCATATGCGCTCACTCACAACCTTTTCTGGACATGGAACGGTTTCTTGAAATTAAATCAGGTGCCAGTACAACCAAAGTTCTACACTATTGTCTGTGTAGAGTTGTCGCCTGCCCTTTTCAGCCTCACTTGTATTTTATAGAGTAACAGAGTCTCCTTTCCCCTTTGTAACACTAATAGGTCTTTATTTCTCTTTGTTTATCTTATTTTCTTTCTGGGATTTTAGAGAGATCAACCTGTTCAGCAGCAGCAGGTAATCGGCCCCTACTGTATGCAAGGCATAGTTCTCAGTGTAGAGAAATAGAAATGTAAGACATAGTCCTGCCTTCTAGAAAATTACAATCTAGTTGTGGAATCAGGTCATGCATATATCATGTGATGTACTAAGTAGAGCACTGAATTGGAATCCAGACCCCCTTGGGCCCATTCCAGTTCCACCCACAACTCAATGTTGAGGCCTTGATGAGGGTTACTTCTGTGTAGCCTAGTCACCACCCCAGCAACAAAGGGTTTGTGTGGGTGACCTGGGTTCAAGAGAATTGCACTGCACCTGGGGATTGTTAAACAAAATGAGAGTGGAAACAAGATCAGAGGGACCCATGTTTTAAAGCATAAATAATCTTAAGACTATCACTAAATGAATTGTTCCTGCTTAATTTAATTATGTATCTTGTTTACTTATTTTATCAAGATCTTGAAGGACCCTCTATAGTTTATTAGTCAATATATTATGTATATGGGAAATAATCATATTTTATATATGTATATGAATGTGTGTATTGTACTCATGCTTATTTCCACATTTGAAAGTAATTAACAGGATTTTGTTCTTTAAAATTGATCCTTCAGAGCACTAGCCTTCCCCCAGGGGGGTGAGTGTCACTGACATTTGGCTGCCTCCCCTCTGGTTTATGTCCTGGAGGGCATCTGAGTATTGATGAAAAGGGGAAATTAGCCACAGGGCAATCAGAGGGGACTGCCTGAGGTTAGAGAGCCCGCAGGGCCAGCGCCAGGAATAGCCTCAGCAGGATTCCTGAGCGATAATGGGGCAGCAGCGTGACCCAGGCAGGCTTCCGATAGGGGCTGGAGGTCTTATCAGTCCTCGCGCCCTCCGTCCTCTCCAGAAAGAGGTGCAGTGGGCCTCGGGAGGAAGGCGGGCGACCCCAGGCCCGCAGGCGATGGCAGTGGCTGCGCTCTCCCCAGGGCAGAAGTCAGCTGTTCCTCCTCCTTCCGTTTGTCCTTGGCTGGCTTTGCCCTTGTCAAGGACCTCCCGCGGCCCCTGTGGCTGGCTCTGGGCCCAAAAGCAGTGGGCGGCGCACCAGCCAGCCTGGTGGGAAGACCGGACAGACGTGCGCCTCCTTTTCAGCCCTCGCCGCCCCATCACTCACTGGGTGACAGACGCATTGTTCTCGGGAGAGGTGGCAGCTGGGCAGTCGCCTCTCCCTGCGCGCCCCCCCCCCCGCCCCCCCTGCACAGCCCGCGTCCCAGCACTTGAGCAGCACCTGCCAGAAGAGTCTGGTGGTGGAAGGAGTGAAGCTGGCTGTCCGTGCAGGGGCTTTTATGTTTTTGCCATGAGCGGGGAGGCTGGAGCTGTCCCTTGGGACCAGAAAGAGCAGGGATTTGGGGGGAGGGGCAGAAGGGGGGGGGGGCAGAAACGAGTGAGAAAGCCAGCGTGGCCTGAACCGCTTCGCGGAGCTAAGGGACTCGCTCTCTGCCTCCTACCTGACTCCGAAGGACTGGGTGGTTTAGGGAATTTTCAAATCACCTCGTTTGTCATACTGCAAGGAGACAAGTGCACCCCGACCCCCGACCCCCTCCCCAGTGGAATCTGCATCTGCCCCTGAAGGGGCTTTGCAGAGTGCGCTTCACTTTTCCTGGGGTCCCTCCCAGGAAAAAGGGCCCCTGAGTGAAGGACTAAATTTCATTATCTTTTTTCAAATGAATGCTTAATTTGTATAACGCAAATGCATTTCCAAATGCCTGCTGAAATGTCCTTCTCCGGTCACTTAAAATAAGATGACAAAACCTGAACTTGCTCTCACTGCTCAACTTATTGTATTAAATAAAGTATTACCACAGTCTCCTGGCTGCAAATCCCAGGTCCTCTTGACTGTCCCTCTACTTCGCCTGGCGTGGCCCACCAGCTGAGAAGTCTGTCCCTTCTGCCTGTGCACCATCTTTTACAGAGGTCTTTCTTGGTGTTTTCTTTCTTTCTTTCTTTCTTTCTTTCTTTCTTTCTTTCTTTCTTTCTTTTTGGTGTTGTTGTTGTTGTTGTTAATTCTCACCCAAGGATATTTTTCCATTGATTTTTAGAGAGAGTGGAAGGGAGCAGGAAAGACAGAGAGAGAGAAACATTCATGTGAGAAAGACACATCAATTGTTTGCCTCCTGCATGCACTCGACCAGGGTGGGGGATCAAGCCTGCAACCGAGGTACATGCCCTTGACTGGAATTGAACCCTAGACCCTTCAGTCTGCGGGCTGAGGCTCTATCCACTGAGCCAGACCAGCTAGGGCTTCCTTGGTGTTCTCATGGACACTGCCGTCCTAGCTCAGGCAGTAATCTCTCTTCCCCTCCTGCACCATAGTCCCGGTCTGTAGTCGCTCACTTTCCAGATTGCTGGCCCCCTCGTCCAGGGGGCATGGTGCTGCCATTCTGTCATCTGCTAATCATCTCAAAGACATGAAATGACTCCTTATTCTCTATAGCAAAAACATGCAGCTCCTTGGTGGGACAGTCAAGACTTTGCAAGACTTTATTTGCTAACATGATTTGCTTCCTCTTTATTGAGACTCCTGGTTTCAAACTCCCCCAAGGTTGCTGCTGCTAACAGATGGGTATACTTCCAAACAGTTCCTCCGCAGTGAAACAACTCTCTAAGCTGGAGGGCTTCGCCTTGTAAGCATCGTGTATAATGCACCCAACACCAGCAACACACAGCGTCCCACTAGACTCGCTGATTTCTGGAGGAAGGAACAAGTTATGCGCAGTGCTAAGGAAGTTCACAGTCTGCCAAGGGTGGTAAAAGCAATCTCTTCTTTCATCTATTTTTGTAAAAGTAGCAGAAGCTATCTCTCATTTCCTGGGCTGATAATTTTATCCCTCGTGACCTGTCTTTAGCCCCAGAGAAGGAAGTCATTTCATTCGAGCCATGAGAATGGAGAGGGACTTGTAGCTCTCCCACATCTCCTTGTCAGCGTGCAACCCCTTCTGTTGCCACATCTTCTCTCACCTGCTCCTGGAGTTAATCTTGCCAGTAAATGGCAAGAGGACAGAAGAATTAGCTGTTGGAGTGGTGACCCGACACAATGGGCTGACCCAGGCGTCTGGGAACACTTAATTTATTTGATAGCATTTCCTCAGGACTGACAGGCAGCCCTTCCTTCTGAAACGGCTCTCAGGCCACCAGCATACTCTGACATCGAGTGTGTGCCGTGGGGAGGAGGCCAGACACGACCTGCGTACCTACTACGTGTTGTCCTAGAGACACATCAAGGTTGTGCTTCCTGGCAGGGGAGCCCCACAGAGCCCTGCCAGAATGCTGCTGTGCTGCTGGGAGAAAGAAAAAGAGCCCACCAAGCGCATGAAAGGTCAGGGCTGGCACCCGTTCTCTGAGCCAACAAAATCAGTAAAGAATAACGTGTCTGCATGTCCTTGGAGTTAAAAGCACACACGTTCGTTCAGATCTACATAATGACGAGCTCACGCTTCATAACCACACCTGTGCACACTGAAAACCTTCAGTGGCGTGTGATGCAGTGTGTGTGCCAACGATGTCACCGTCCAGCCAGAGCAACGTTTTCTGTTTTGAAGGACAATTCCAAGAGGATGTTTTTCTTTCTTTTGCAGCAAGTCAAATAGCGGATGGAGTGTGTTTGGGTTATGGGCAGGGGGAGGGGGAAGGTGAGTAAGGAGGTGTCAGTTTATTTATAAATAAATGGCTGTTTGCTTTCTTACCTTTTGAACCAAATATAGAGATTTCTCTAAAGATGTGTACACCGGCGCTCTGTGAATGTGGTGAGCTGGGTAGTTGGTGGGAACCTAAGCTGCTGCCCACTCCCAGGGGAAGACGCTCTTGGGTGAGTCAGACGCCAGTGAATGGTGTACATTCAAGACAGTCACAGCCTCGCGTGGCGCATCCTAGAGGGAGATGTGCTGGAGTTGCACTGGGAGGCAGGATGTGTGCCTAACCTGGCACGGCGGGTCACCTCGGCCTTCCTGAGAGGAGGAAGGCGGGACAAGTCCCCTGGCAGCCACACATACCAGGGTACTCCCGCCGTTAGAAGAAGCACCTCATTTGCTCTACATGCTTTTCCAGCAGCCGCCTCATATCCATGGTCTTCTGCAACATTCCTGGTGTTCAATCGATGGTAGCTCTTTTCCTTACCGATCTACTTTTCCACTCCTTCTGTCTGCCTTTTGCCCTGGGCAATCTCCTAAATCCTATGCCCTTTGGTACTTTCCACTTTCCTCCTTTTCTTCCGTCACCCATCCTGTCATTCTCATTGCAGTAAAAGCTATTTTTAAAGTCATCTTCTTGATGACTTTCATCTTGTCTCTCAGCGCTGTGGATTCTACTTCATGAAACTATAGAGAGCAATCACCTCCAGACGCGTTCCTCAGTTTTATGACCATTTTGTATATAGCACCTGCCTTGGCATTAGACTTTACTTTCATTTCTACCAAATCAGATAATAATAAGATCCCCTTTTCCCTCCCCTCCCTCCTCCTCCCCACAGCCCATCTCTTTACACTTTCTTGATAGTATTTAAATGTTCCCGTGTTTTTCCCCAATCCTTTACCCTAGATCTCTTTGCTGGAATTTCCCCTCTTCCCACTCTATTTTATCATTAACCATTCATACCCACCCCACTGGATTTTCTTCCCTCCACTCATCTGAAACAGTGTTTTCCAAGCTCACTAAAGACCTCCTTTGTTAATGTCTGATGAACATATTTTCTCTCTTTATTTTATTTGACCTTTGCCCATATATTGTCACTGAAGATTGCATCCTCCTTTCCAAATGTTTTCTTCCATGGTTTCCATAAAGCCTTTATCTGTTCCTGCACCCTTGCCTGAGTAGGGAGTTTATCCTAGTGTTCCTATAGGATTCTATGCTTATGACTACCATGTGATCATCTGTGGACATGAACAGGAATATCTTCTCCATTAAACTATCGTGTCCCTAAGGGTAGGAACTGTATCATTTTGGTTTTTGAATCCCCAGTGCCTAGATTAGTGTCTTAATCAATAAATATTGGTTTATTGACTCTTAAACAAGCAAGAAACTTTTCTTCTATGACTTCAGTTTTAGTATAAGTGTGGCAGGAACTGCTTGTTGCTTCTGATATCTGTCTGCCCCCCCCCCCCCCCGCTTTTTTTTTTTTTTTTGTAATGGAAGCTTGTATATGTTCAGTTAAAAAACTGTACTTCCCAGCCTCCCTGGTGTGGCCATACTCAGGCTAATGAGATAGAGGTAGAAATGCTGTGTTGTACTTTTAGATGGCTCTTTAGAAGGAAGGGGAACCCCCTTCTCTCCTTATTATTTCCTCTAATGTGAAGTGAATGGCTCTATTAACCCTCTCATGACCTTGGGAATGGATGGCAGAGCAGCAGGAGAAAAGGAGCCTGGGTCCCTGATATCTTGATTGGGCTACTACACCAGCCTTGTGCCAAATACCTCTGGGCTTTTTAATGTAAGATAATAGACACTTAAACTCTTTAATTCAATCTAGGTGGATCTCTTACTATCAGTAGAATTTAATCCTAACTTACACATATCCTAAAATAAAAATACTTAACGTAGGTTGACACACCTGAGTGCTGGAGAGTTTGAGCCTTTGATTCTCTAATTCACTTACTCTACAGGGGAAATAAGGGACAGCAGTCTAGAGCTGAGTAAAGCACAATGGTCAGATGAACAATAATATGCTTGATGCCCATGGCTTAATGGGCTTGTCTGGAGCCATGGAAAAAAGGAAAGAGTGAAAGTTTAGCAGACTACGACATTGTTATTCAATAGCCAATTTTTGAGGAGTAAATGATTGGATTAAAGCTGTACTAATTTATTCAGAAGAGTTATTGGATTAAATAGGCCAGTTATTTCAGTCTAAGTAGTTATTTTCTTTTAAAATCAGATTTTTTGTAAGTTGATCATTCCAAGACCAAATGGATATTCAGTCACCAAATAGGACATGTCAACACTACAGGAGCATGTCACAAGGGACCAGGGAGAGTTTTAGTTCTAAGTATAGGAGCTACAAGTAATGTTTGGAAGAAGCATTGTGAATCTAAAAGGCATGGACCACAACCAGTAGAGATACAGTCTGGGTGGTAACTAATTCTTTAGAGTCTTAGAAAAGCATGCAATTTATTTATCCTTAGCAGTGTTCAAAATATTTAGTGGCCATAATTTAAAAATATGTTTTGAAATAATTTGAATACCTGAATGCCTGTGAAAGAGTCCAGACCCATGTATTTACACTGGGAAGTTTGATAAGCGATGTTTTTCCCATATAGGCATGCAATTGATTTAACTATAGGCTTGACCCATGGAATTCCCTTGTCAACTGACAGCCATGAGAAAACCCACTCTTGCACTGCAGTGCTCCTCCTGAAAATAGAGCAGGCACTTCTTGCCCTTTCTCACAGTCCCCTCGGCTGCAGGGAAACAAGAATGCTCTTTGTCAAGGGCATACCCAGGAGGAGCATTTTGGAGCTCAATTTTCTCATGGTGTATTCAAATAAAAAGGAATGAAGAGGATTCCATTTGAAATATGTCCAAGTGTTTCTAGTATCGTCCTATTTCTGTGTCATATTTTTGAAGCAAATAAGACGGTAAGAAATCAAATATAGAGAAAGTCAGGAAGGCCTAATGTCCTGAAAAAATGGCCATTTATAAAGCTTGCCATTATAAAGCGTACTGTGTCTTCTTTTATCCCTCCTTTTTCTGAAATAAAAGGTTTGATAACCTGGTATCCTGAATCCACCAAACAGAAATGGTTACCAGAAATGTCTGTAACCTCCACGCATCTCAACATATAAAGCAGTCATTTCTTCAGTAGTTTTGGGCTTAGCTTCCTTTCAAGCACAGTGAAGGAGTCACGAATCAAAAAAGTTTTAGCTAGAGAAGGGGGGCCCAGTTCATCTTTGACAAAGACTAATCCTAAATCAGGGTGCTCAGTGTCCTGAAATCATCCCATCCAAGGACTCAGTAGGAGGCGGCACCTCCTCAGAATGGCCTAGCAATTTACTGCTGCTCTTGGCTTGATCCAATGAGTTACTGTAGTTGGAGACAGCACATAGTAGGCACTCAGTTAAGATAAAACATTGAAGGGGGTGTGAAGTTTTTACTTTTAACTAGTTTTTAATTAATCCTTCATTAGTAAATTAATTAGATAAAATCCTTTCTAGTTTTCATTTTGCATTTGGATAATCAACTCATATGCTCACCAATTACAGTCTCTATAACCATTATTGATCTAATGTTAATGACTGAAAACTATTTTTAAATGAATACATGACGTGTTTCGCATTTCACCCAATGTGATTTCCGTGCTATCCACATACCAAAATGATTAAAAGAAGGGTCTCTGTAGTCAGGCTGCCAAGGATGGAATCCTCACTCTGCCATCTACTAGCTGTGCAATCAGGGAATGTTACTTCACCCAGCTGTACTCGCTTCCTCAGATGTAATATATGGGGATGAATATAGTACCTTTCAACAGCAACTACTCAAACTTGATTAGATACAATGGAAAGCATCAAATAATGCAGAATGGAAATTGTTATACAGTGGAAAGAATTCCAACATTATAATTAAGGTTTATGTGTGACTGAGCCTTGAACTTTGGTCAGTCTAATCCAGTCTTGCACAACCATATAACTCTCTAGGTAAAATGTCTTTAAGTGGATTGCATACAATAGTCTGTTAATTCATTGGTCTGCTGCAATGACATTACAGATGTGATTATACAATTGCAGGATGGACTAAAAAATGTAAGTTACTATGCCAAAATTTACACGTCCAAAGTAGTGTTGGACCTTCAAAGCTATCCTTTGTAAGATGTTTCTATACACTTATTCTAATATTACTATGATTGCTAAATATGCTCTTGGTTCTTCAGTTTTGGAAAGACCCTCAGAAATAGGGTACATGCAAAAATTAAGTCCATTGCACATCACGTGTGACTCGTTGTGACTACTCCCCAAAATCATATTTAGCCTTAAACACAATCAATACCAATAAAAGTCCAAAGAATAAATAACTGGCCCTGAAAGGAATGAATAAATGCATTCCTCACTCATCCATAAATATTTATTTCAATGCACTACGAAAAAGACTTTTACCATATCGATCCCACTGTCCTAAGTGAAATATTTCCTCAAGCAATAGTTTTGATAGGAATGTGCATAAATGCTGGCATGTATTTAATTAGATAAAAGCTATCCAGACCGAGCTGGGCTCCAGCTACAAGGCCGCAAGTTTCCATAGGCCCCGGTTGGCCGACCTTGCCAGGCACCGTGAGGACAGCCTCCCTGGTCCAGAGGGCATGCTGCTTCCCAGATATTCAAGATGTGCAATGAAACCCCCGGGGCTGAATCCCCAGGGCCAGCCGTTAGGGCGAAGCATCCTGGAATCCCATGAGAAACTCTCTGGACCTGGTTCATCTAGGTCACATGAGTCTGCAAACAAGAGCCACGAGAGTTTAACAAGACCGCGGCTGCTGGAGATTTCCCTGGCCACGCGCGTTCAGCTCACAAAGCGCAGGGTGGTAGGAAAACGCTGGAAAGAGACAAAGGGAGTTGGAGGGAGGGAGAGAAGGCAAGGTCCTGCGTTAGGGATCAGATGCTAAACTGCGCCACCTTCCTTCCTCCCCCCCCCCCCCTCGCACCCTCACCCTCACCCTCACCCCCACCCCACCCTCACTCCACCCCCAGGGCTCTCTTAGCGCTTGTTTTCTCTCCAAGGAAGCTGCAGCCCGAGGTACTCCTCCGCCATCCCTGGACATCTGCTGGGCTTGTCTATTTTCTGCTACAGGCAGAGGACAGGAAGGAAGAGTTTGTTTCCTGTAAATACAGGGAGAGAAAATTACAGCTATGATTGTTTTGACAACGGAAGCCCGCCCTGAAACTTGTAACACGGTTCATCCCTGACAGGCATCGGCCCTGAGTTGCAAGCTCTGGGCAGAAATTCCTCCCAAGGGGTCCCGGGGGGAAGCTGAAAGACTTGATGGCTTTGCATTAGATGTCTAATGGCATAAAGATGTAATTCTGGGCCATCTTGATATCGGGCTGTGCAAATGGAATGCCGCCTGCGTTTTGATGAGTGTTTTGATGCCGGCCCCCCGCCACCTCGGAGGAGCATGCTGGAGCTTGACCTGGAGCGCGGGCGCGCACTCCCGTTTATAGGCAAACACACGCCCCAAGTTTGAAAGCGCCGTGATAACTCACGTTATTTTCACTTACCTTTTAAACTATCTCCTCTTGGCCTCTGCTCTCCCAAACTTCATTTCTTTTGAAGGTTCCTTGGCTTTTAAAACTATATAAAGATGCATACATATTCAAGGAAAAGCTAGAAAATTACCAACAATTTACTGGGTTTCCTGCCTCCTTCTTTCAACAGTTGAAGATGTGTCCACCTGTTTGGGGGGAATGTGTTTGACCAGGATCCCCAGACATAAACGTGTTATTTTTAGATGTTTTAAAAATCATCTTTTGCCTGATTGGTGTTTGAAACCTAAAAAGAAAGGAGGAAGGAACGAACCAAAGATTGTTGGGTTAGGAGCCAGAGAAACGTCTACTTCCGTGTCCACTTACTAATGAGAATGAGATATGTTACTCAAAGGGAGTGATTATCTCCTATTGGTAGGAGAATAAACTTAAATTTGATAGTTGAAGTAGGATTCATATTTATGTCAAACATATTCAGAAGGGGTTGTTTAGGTTTCTTTGCTGAACTTATAACAATAAGAGAACACCCTAAGTTGAATTAAGTGAATGGGATGAGTTTTGCTCTTGCCTATCCTGATAGCCTGTCCTTTGATTACCCTCTTTCACTGGCTTCTCCTTTTAGCATTCTTTGCTAGTCCCTTGTCCTCAGCTCCACCTCCAAATGATAGCATGTCCCAAAAGCTCCATCCTGGTCCTTCTTCATCTTTCATCCAAGCCCATAGCTTTAATAATATCTATAAGCTGACAGTTTCCCAATTTGTGATTCCAGGGACCACCTGTCCCCTGAACTCCAGATTCTTAAAAGCCACAGCCTCCCTGACACATCCACTTGGCCATCTACTACACATCTCAAATTTATATGCCAAAAAACAGAACTCATTTTCCTCCTCCCCAAACCTGCTCCTACTCAGCATCTCTATCGCAGTCATTGCTACCACATTCGTCTACTTGCTCTATGAGGAAATCATCCCCGAGTCTTCTCTTCCCCTATCTCTTATAGCCAATCGGCCAGCAATTTCTCCTATTCTTTTTTCTACTTCCAACTAACATCACCTTCTATTTGTCTGTCTTTCTCCAATCCCATGGGTATATCTGCCAAGACCCTATTTCCAAATACCAAGTCCACATCCACAGGTATTGGGAGTTGAGACTTACACGTATCATTTTTGGAGGGACACAATTCAACCTGTAGCATGAACTATGGGAGCTAATGGACATGCATGTCTGAATGTGCAAGGGAGGGCTCAGTGTATGAGTGTGTGTGTTTGTGTGCATGTGTGCTCACTTAATAAACAACTATAACCAAGTAACCAAGTTTCCTGGTTCTTGCTTTTAGGTTGCTTGGATAGGTTTTATGTTGTCCCTCGACTCCACTCACAGTGAGTAATGGATCATTTCTAAGGCTCTTACTCCCACCTTTAATGAATACCAACACTAATTAACTGTCAGTAACATGTAGCTGCTCTTGGCTGCATGCATCTCTCACTGAGGTCATAACGGCTGTTGGTAAAGAAATTTATTACTCCGTAAGGCACACTCTGGGACTCTCAGTGTGAAGACCATTTTTGCAAGCGCCAAGCCAATGCAGGGCAGGTTTTCCTCGGGAAGGTAATATGTTCCATAGCTCCTGGGCCTTGGCACGATGACACATCAAAGGCACAATGGTTCCACTGGAATGCTGTAAAGATTTCCAACCACAGTCCCATCTGCTGGGAGGACTACTGTTTGAATGCAGACTATTGCTGAAATCAGAAACAGCAAGAGAACACGGTGTATTATTAGTATTATTAGCCTTAGAATTGTTCTGGGCGTGACAAAATTGCATCTCAGGAAGAAACCACACCATACAAGCAATATCAAGGATTTCTGATTAGGAGAATGGCAGACACCCAAACCCTTGTGTGCCCTGCAATGAAGTCACTTGGGCAGCCTGCTTTAGGACCCAGCTCTGTACTCCCAATGAACTCTACCAAATTAGCTTTACACGAGGACGCCGCCTTGCTTCTCTAGAGGATCAAAGTAGCTGGACCCAGGCCCAGTGTTCTGTAGATAACCAGGTCACAGGATACGTTTGCACGCTGTTCTGCTCCTAGTACACCATACTGCGGATTCCTCTGCATTTCCCGGGTTAGAGCCATAGAGGGAACTTGGGTTCACATGCTTCCTTCTATTATCTGCACTAATCTGGTGACCTGAGATCATTTATGTTCCCTCCACTCTTGTTACAATGCGTCTGGAACTGCGTAACATTTTTTTGGTCATGTATGGGGCTACTGTTCCCAACAAAGTCCTTTCATCCTTCCTATAATAACCTTTGTACTAGTAACAGCACCTCCTTGTAACACTTAAAATGCTTGTCTCACAAGGCCAGCATGACAAGGGAAAGTATGTCAATATGATTTTTTAAATGACATCTGAATAATGAAAAATCACAAGACTAGCTAGTCACAGTAATAAATAACAACGGCAGTGGGAAGGATGTATTAATATAATGAATAAAAGATGGAAGAGAAGAGAGTAAGTTAGAATGAATTTTAGCTGTTCAATGGTGGGTGTTATTGGTCAGGATGCCGTGCTTGGATTCATTCTCCCTTTTCTGCTGCTCAATTTGCATGCACTAAGATCATTGTCTACATACGTCTGCATACTATACAAGTACATCAGAAATGTGGCTGTAAATTTTTGAGACTGACTTTTTTAAAATGCCAGAACTTAAAAATCCAAATTATTATTTTTTCTTAATTCTAGAAGTATGTGCTTAGTCCAATTCTGCTGTATTTACCTAAAAGCCTGTGGAACTCCTCTATTCGAAACACCTTTGTGAAAACTAAAAACAAAAAGCATACTCATTACTTTGTGTTCACATCTTAAATTTGTCATCAAACTGTTTAATCATCTTGAACTCATCATATTCAGAGAGTTAATTCTAAACATCTTTGTCTATAAGTCAGCCTCTTTGAATGAACATTTTCTATCACATTTTTAACATTTTAGATATTCTGAATAATAAAAGTGATACATGCCAGGTGGGTACTTGAAATTACAGGGGGAGGGGGATCACTTTGTAAAGTGTATGATTGTCTAACCTCTATGCTGTACACCTAAAACTAATACAAAATAATACTGAATGTAAACTGTAATTGAAAAATAAAATTAGGAAAAGAACCAGCAAAAAAATGATACATGCTTATTATAACAAGTCAAAGAAATTTATAAGGAAAAAATAATCTCTGTCCTCTTCTTTCCCTTTACTCTTATCCTCATGAACTAATAAAATATGGTACATCCATTCTAAAGAATAATGAACAGCTATATATATTAACCTGGAGGGATGCTCAACATATATTTTACTTTTTTAAATCCTTACAGCACACCAGTGTACCATGGCACACTGGTTGAAAATCACTGCTCTAAAGTCACTCAGTAAACACCCATCATAGCAATGACTGTGTTTCATTGTTGAGTCATTTTCCTAGCCCTTTCACATTCCTAATGTCATCACAGGGACTTGTCAGTGTATAAGAAGCACGTGGATGAAAAATGCTGCATGCCAATTTGTAAAGTGTACCTTGAACAAAGACTATCAAATAATGTGTCCCTCAATCGTCATTCATGTTCTCTTTCATCTGTACATTTTAATTATAATTTAGGGTCTTCAACCATTCAGGAGAAAGGGAATTCTATTTATACTTTATAAAATAATGAGAACCAAGGTCATTACTGAAGAAAAGTTCTAGAGTAGTCCATAAAGTGTAAATGTTATTTAATTTGATAAACATTTATTGAGTGCCTCCTCTCAGCCAGGAAAACTCCTAGGCATAAGAGAGACAGAAATGGACAAACTGGTCACTGGCCTCAAAGAGGCAAGAGTCAAACCAGTAACCACATTTCCAGCACAGTGTGAGAGAAGCTATGATGGAGACATATATGAGTTGCCCTGGGAACCCATACATGGGTCCCCTACAGTACTGAGCATTGTTACAATACTTTTAGAGTCACCACATGTGGCAAGGAAACACATGACTATCCAGTGTGCTAAATAGTACGGAAAGCTTGATGATTAAGTCAAGCGGCAAGAAAATTGGAACTAAACAATGTAATAACAAGTTAAAAATCTACAAGGTTATATTTAAGCTCTTCATTTTGAAAAACCCGAAGACACGGGCCTTATGATGATGCTCATGTTGGGGATAGAAACAAAACACAAATTTTCTAATTTGTGAAATCAATTTATCAAATAAAATTCTTCTCTGATTCCTAGTATATCTACATCCATATATCTATATCTATCTATCTATCTATCTATCTATCTATCTATCTATCTATCTATATATAAAAGCCTAATATGCAAATTGTCCCCTCAGGAGTTCAACTGGGAGACCAGGAGTTCCATCACTCGATATGATGTGGGCTAACCAATAGGAGGGGCGGTGCGGGACAAAGGAAGGCCCCGGTTGGCAGCCAGCAGCCGGGGAAGGGAGGCCCTGGCCGGCAGCTGGAAGGACCTGATTGGCCCTGATCGCTGGCCAGGCTTAGCAACCCTACCATGCACAGATTTCATGCACCGGGCCTCTAGTGTAATAATAAGCCATTATATCATGAGGTTTGACTGTGTTGCTATAATCTTAATAAACAAAAGTTATTGAAAATAACAATATTATCTTTAATTTAGTGGGGTTTTTTTTACAGGGATAAATTTTCCTGTGACACAGAAATTACAGATTTAATTTAGCATCAAAGATGAACTATAAAGTAAAAGAATCCCAGGAAATTTATAAAATAAAAATAAAAAAACCCCAAGGAACTTTATAAAATTGATGATATGTAAGCTTTAAGAACATCTGTATAATTCACTTAAAAGGAGATAGTAAATGATGTGGTGTAAAAAAAACACTTCATAAAATATTTCTATCAATGTTTACTTATAATCTGAAAACAAAATAGTCTATAGAAGTACAATTTTAACCCCTGAAGTTTCTTTTTGAAAAAATCTGATTTTCTCAGTTTTTACCCCCTATAGTAGAGTGGTATCTGATGATTTTGCATTTGTTTTTATAACATGAAAAGTCTGCTTAGTGAAATATCGTGTACCTTCATTTAGCGTTTTTCTGCAAAGGAGTAAAAAATAAAGTCTTTTTTTTAAGGCCATTTTGCAAGAACTCTAGTATATTACCACTTAGCACTCATCTACATACCAGTAAATAACAGTTCCTTCCTTCCTGCCCTTTATCCTTCTTTCCTTCCTTTGTTCCTCCATCCTTCTTTCCTTCCTCCCTCCCTTCCTTCCTACCTTCTGTCTCTCTCTTCTTTCAACAGTATTGACAAAGAATAATTATAGGCTTATTATGGTGCTATCTACACAGATTCCAAAAGTGGACTTACCAATTACATCACAACTATTCCATTAAAAGGTTTCATAAGACGGTGTGCTATTTGATTACATATGTACATGGTTAAGTTCAGAAAATTGAACATCTCTAATTCAGCATTACTTAATAACTTCATCAGTGGGCTGCATGATTGAATATAAGCTTGATTATCAATACTTAGGGACAAAAACTGTTTTCCTCTGTCTCTGAGGATATGTTCTGAATTCTAAGTGATCGTGCTACATTGGAAATGAGGTCAGATGGAAATGGAATAGAAACAATGAGCAAAAGCGAATGCTAATTTAGAAATAGAAAAATACGTAAATAAAATTATGGAGAATGACTTTTTATGTGAATGACAGAAAATTATCAACCAATCTCGGACTCAAAGTGAATATATTAGCAAAATGCTGGTAATGGCAGTATAGAATACTGATTTTTTAGAGCAAGCAGAATAGGCTGTAGGAACCCAAAGGTTAATTCTTCCTTGACACTCACACAAAGTATTACCAAAGTATACTATTCAGTTGGGATACACCCACTGAAAGAAACATTAAAGCTTATAGAAAAGTCCCAGGTATGTTTGCATTTGTGCTATTCAGATTATTAAGTCTCTTGGAAAAGATTGTCAAGTGGCCCCTGTTTATATTCACAGATTGACCCCAAAATACCATTTTCCACTTCATTGAGAACAGACTCAAGGGGCCACTTGACAGTCTTTTCCAAGAGACTTAATAAGACAGGGGAAAACACACGGATGAAGGAAATAGACAAGAAATAAAAGCTGCCTCTTTGGTTTGAGATTATATCAGATTCTCATCTTTCTAAAATGTTGGCAGTACAGTCCTTCCTAGAAATCGGGAGGAACATAAACCAAAATACTGACTTTAAAGATCTAATTATTAATCAGTCAACTTCTCAACTGCAAAAGCATACTATATTCCTCTTTTTACTAGAGTATGTCAGTGCATATGAACTATTTACATGTAACATAGAGGCTTACAAAGTATATGAAGGACAACTTTAAGTTTTAAGTATTCACTTGTTTTATAATCTGCCTTGCCTCAGATAGGATTTTAAATGGCTTACAAGGATTCTGGGAAGATGGCAGTGGTAGAAGCATGCTGTTTGAACATTCTTGAATCATTTCATAAAGACCAGGCAGAGCAACTATGATAGCAAACCCAAAAGCCCACAGGCAGCCTGTGCAGCAAACTAGGTGACAAGGTATCCCCTCTAAAACCCCAAATATGAGGAACCAGAGCACCCACAGTTACAACACTCGGGTGCAATCATCCTTAGCACAGGAGGAGGTAGAGGGACATCAGCAGGGCATCTGGCAGCCCTGAAAAATAGGAGAACCAAAAAAACTCTCAAAGGAGGCCCCACAGCCATCTGAAAGAGTGGCTTAGGTTAGGGGGTTTCATCAAAGCTCCCCTCCGGGATAAAGCCCCACAATGAGAAGAAATTGCTGGGATAGAATTCCATTTGGGCCGTCAGGGGCAACAGAAATGAGAGAAAGACAAAGTCCAGATAGGTGCCATGAAAAGAACAGAAGAGGGAGTACAAGAATCACCAAACTAAAAAAGGTATTCAGGACTACCACCACTACTCCAAACATACTGGAAAACTCATTTTCCTTAAAAAGTAGCATCAGAAAAATCAGAGTTGAATTCCATACAAAGTTATTAAATGAGAGAGAGAAAAGGGGGGGGGGTGCAAAATAGCATCCCTACAACCAATGAAAAATGTATTTAAAGAAACCACAAAAAATAAATAAAATAAATAAAAATAAAAGACACAAAAAGATGAAAAGTATAATATAATATTTAGAAGCAATCTAAATGAAGTAAAAAATAATAGAACATATAAGGAATAAAAAATTTCAATTAGGAAAAACTAAAAAAATTAGGTTATTAGAAAAAAGAAAAACTTAAAAAGTGGCAGAACTTATAAACAATTGGTAAAGAAAATATGGTATACTTTTAAGACTAAATAGAAGGAATTTAAGAGCAAGTAAACACAATGGATAATATCTTTCAAGAATTAGATGACTCAACAAACTAGAAATGGAAGGGAATTTCCTCAACCTGCTGAAAGGCATCTATGAAAAACTCACAGCTAATACTTAATGATGAAAGACTGAATGGTTTTCCTCTAAAATGAGAAACAAGACAAGGATATCTGCTTTCACCACTTCAACTCAACATTGTAGTGGAGGGTCTAGCCAGGGCAATTAGGCAAGAAAATGAGCTAAAGGAAATGAAAGTAAAACTATCTCTACTGGTAAATGTCATGATCTTGTATACAGAAAACCCTAAGGAATCAATTTAAAAAACATTAGAATAAATAAACAAGTACAGCAAAGTTGCTTGATACAAATCAATGTACAAAAATCAATTTGATTTCAATACATGCACAATGGACAGTGTAAGTGAAAATGAAATTAAGAAAACAACTCCATTTATAATAGCATTAAAAGAATAATACACCTAGGAATAAAATTAACAAAAGTAATTCAAATTGTATACTTTGAAAACTACAAAATATTGATAAAAGAAGTGAAAGAATACATGAATCAAAATCCCAGCTGGCTTCTTTGCAGAAATTGACAAGCTGATTCTAAAATCCATATGGAAATTCAAGTAGTTCAGAATGGGGGTGGGGGGTGGGAAATAACATCTTGAAAAAGAACAAATATGGAAGACATACTTCCTAATTTTAATACTTAACAGAAAACTATAGTAATCATGTCAGCACAATAATGACATAAGAATATATAGAAAGTCATAATATAAATCAATAGAATAGAATAAATAGTTCAGTAATAAACCCTCTCACTTTCAATTCATTGACTTTGAAAAAGTTACCAAGACAATTCAATGGGGGAAGAATAGGCTTTCAATAAGTGATTCTGAGACAACTAGATATCCACATTGCATAAGATTGAAAAGTTGGACCTCTTCTTCACCCAATAGAGTAAATTTAACTCAAAATTGATCAAAGACCCATTTATAAGAGCTAAAAGTATAAAACTCTTAGAAGGAAACATAGTCATAAATCTTGAAGACCTTGGATTAAGCAATGGTTCCTATATATGATGCCAAAAGCACAAACATCAAAAGAAAAATAGATGAATTGGACTTCATCAAAATTAAAACCTTTTGTGCTTCAAATGACACTATCAAAAAGGTGAAAAGACGATGCACAGATGAGAGAAAATATTTGCAAATCACAAGAAACTTGTATCTAGAATATATAAAGAATGTTTCCAACTCAATACAAAAAGACAAACAACCCAATTAAAAACGGGCAAAAGATCTGAATAAGCATGTTTCCAAAGAAGATATACAAATGGCCAATAAACACAAGAAAAGTTGCACAACATCGGTAGCCATTAGGGAAATAAAAGTCAAAACCACAATGGCATACTACTTTACTTGGACTGAATCATCAAAAGACAGATAATAACAAGTGTTAGTGAGGATATAGAGAAATTGGAACCACATACACTGCTGGTGGGAATGTAAAATGGTGCAGCCACTTTAGAAAACAGTCAGATGGCTTCTTAAAAAGTTTTATTGATTTATCATGTGATCCAGGAATTCTACTCCTAAGTATGCATCCCAGAATAACAAAAATATATGTCTACACAAAAACTGCTACACAAAAATTTATAGCAACATTATGCATAATAGGCATAAATAAAGTCAATGAATGGAGAATGAATGGATTAATAAAATGTGCTATATCCATACAGGAGAAAATTATCCAGAGCAAAAAACTAATGGAGTGCTGATACACATTACAACATGAATGAACCTTGAAAATGTTATGCTGTGTGAAAGAAGCCAGTGTCAAAAGACTACATATTTTACTATTTCATTCACATGAAATGTCCATAATAAGCAAATCTGTAGAAACAGAGAGTAGATTAGTAGGTTAGTGGTTTCCTAAGGGCTAGGTGGGTTGAGGGTTTAGGGAAAATGGGGAGTGATTACTAATCATTAAGGAGTTTCTTTTGGGATGATAAAATGTTCCAAAATTGATTGTGATGGTGATCATACAAATCTGTAAATGTATTATAAACCTTGAATATTATAAACCTTTAAATAGATAAATCATATGACATAAATTATATTTCAATAAAACTATCATAACATTTATTTTTAATATATTTTTATTGCTTTCAGAGAGGAAGGGAGAGGGAGAGATGGAGACATCAATGATTGAGAGAGAATCATTAATTGGCTGCCTCTTGCACACCCCCTACTGGGGATTGAACCTGCAACCTGGGCATGTACCTTTGACCAGAATCAAACCCTGGGACCCTTCAGTCCACAGGCCAATGCTCTACCCACTGAGCCAAACCTGCTAGGGCTAAAATATATATTTTTTAAATTAGATTTTTAAAAGGAACTTAAAAATTCAAAATGAAATGAAGAGATAATTAAAAAAAAAACAACACCTCATGAAAATGTAATAGACTAGGGGTCCGGTGCACAAAATTCATGCACTGGAGAGGGGTCCCTCAGCCCAGCCTGCCCCCTCTCACATACTGGGAGCCCTCAGGGGATGTCCTACTGATAGATTAGGCCCACTCCCTGTTGGGAGGAGACCTAAGCTGCAGTCTGGCCTCCCTTTGCGGGAGGTGACCGGGCTGATCAGGGGAAGTGCTAGCCCCATCACCCCGCTGCTGCAGCCACTGCCAGTCACCGCAGCCACCAAGGTATTTTCATCAACACAGACTCCAGTCCCTTCACCATGAAAAAATGACAACTTTCTTTAAGCATTTTCAAGATGTGTCTTTCATAAGATATGACATTTCTTTCTTTATTTTTCTTTTTATCCTCATCTAAGGATATGTTTCCATTGATTTTTTTCCCCTTTCCTCTGTCCCCAGGCCCCAGGCTCAGCCCCTTCCCAAGCCTAAAGCCTCTGCCCAATGGCCAGCTGGGAGTGACCTAGGTGCCGAGGAGGTTCCCAGGACCCAAGTATGTATGCAAATTAACCACCATCTTTGTTGGGTTAATTTGCATACTCATTCTGATTGGCTGTGTTCATAGCGGAGGTATGGTCAATTTACATGTTTCTCTATTATTAGGTAAGATATGGGAGACAGCAGATAGGAGCCCAAAAGGAAATAAAAATCAAAGTAATGGCACAAGACACAAGACAAATACTAAAATCTACATTCAAGAAAGGTTTCCTCAGGGGGGAGAGGGGGACTTGAAACTATATATTGAATGACCAGCATTAATAATTACTATTGATTTAAAGAAAAATGTCTGAATCTAGGTTACCTATGAAAATAAAGGTGAAAGTAGATGATATTTGGAAGGAACACTCAAGGACCTACTTGGAGGTTAGTGATAGCCTATATCCAAAGTTTGTTCACAGAAATAGAGATACTTGTACTGTTGTTCAACTTTATATCCTTCAAATATGATAGAAATATTCTGTTGTGTGTTCAAAATTTATTAAAAGCAATTAAATTGACTAGTACTATAAGGCAACATCTAATAAGTGCTTAATACTAGTAAAGAACCTAGACAAAGTGGGGAAGAATTACCCTGCAATGAGGATGTGAGCTGTTGAGTAACAGAATAATATCCATCAATTGTAAAGCCCTTACATACAACAGGCACTATCTAAAGTACTTTATATTCATGTTGACCCTCTGGACAGCCCTATGAGGTAAGCACTACTGCTTTCCCATTTGGCGGATGAGAAACCCAAGGTACAAGTAACTTATCTAATTTGCACTGTGAGTTGGTGACAGAGCTGGAATTTGAACCCAGGCAGCCTGGCATTAGAGTCCATGCTCTTAATTCGTAATGCTCCACTCCCTGTGGATTTGCTTAGGCAGGGGTGGTGGTGGTGGTGATGTAAGAAAGTTGGTAGTCATGCCAGCTATTCACAAGGACAATAGGGGGAAGGTCAGACAACCTTTGGGATTAGTTGGAAGCCAGATCCAGAAGTGCCTGAATGTCGTGCACAAATGCTGCTCTTTTCCCTTTGATCGGTGGTAGGTGTTGAACATTTCTGAGCAAGCAAGTCATAAGCAGAAAGTTATGTTTAAGAAATGATCATAATAAACTGGGCTGGAACATTGGGCAAAGAACTAAATGAAGGCAGGAGATCAATTTGGAGACTTTGAGGAGAAGGCAATGAACTTAAAAGAGATGACTTTAAATCAGGAGCCAGAACCCTCAAATATCATTTTTTTTCTTTAATGAAATTTTGGGGGGTGACATTGGTTAATAAGATTACATAGGTTTCAAGGGTGCATTTCTAAGATACATTATCTGTATAATGCGGAGCAGTTGCTGGGGAATTTGTGTTTCGGGGCCCAGGCCCCTCAAAAGCACGTCCTTTTTTAAAAATATATATATTTTATTGATTTTTTACAGAGAGGAAGGGAGAGAGATAGAGAGCTAGAAACATCGATCAGCTGCCTCCTGCATACCCCCTACCGGGGATGTGCCCGCAACCAAGATACATGCCCCTGACCGGAATCGAACCTGGGAACTTTCAGTCCGCAGGCCAACGCTCTATCCACTGAGCCAAACCAGTTTCGGCAAAAGCACGTCCTTTAATATGATGGGGTCTTGACTCTTAACGAGTGAGACCTGCTGCCTGAAGCCAAATGGATGGATTGGGTGGAGAACGCTATCTACCTAAGTGAGGAAGGACTAGCATCCAACAAAATAGTATCAAGAAATCTCCTAATTCTTAACTCTCCATGACCAATCATCCTCATGGTGAGACAAGAACCGTCTGAGAAGCTGCTTGCTTGGAGGGCAGGAGGGCCCAGAACAGTATTTCTAGAAATGGGTTTATCACATGCCTTCCTGCTACAGTCCCATGCCTGGGGACCAGGCCACACCCCTCCTCCTGGACAGGGACTGGGGAGAGAAGGGCTTCCGGCTGCACCTGCATAGGTGGTCGCAGCACCATCGAGGGTGGTGGACATGGGAGCAGAAAGGAAGGACTTGACATGAGATCACAACGGCCAATTGGTCACAAGGTGAAGGAGTGAACCCTCCAAAACAAGAGTTTTGAGCCGAGATAATGAGAACAGGGGTACGTCATTTCACACAAGGTTGCGGTTTCTGGGAGCCTATCCACATCGTTAAGTGAGGACTTACCCTAACTCAGTAAGTCCTCGCCTGCAGCAGAGGTGGTTGGCCACTGCTTTCCACTTCCACAGCGCGGCACATGGCAGCTGCAAGAACCAGGCTGGAGGAATGGACTCTGATTCAGAGTAACCAGGTCCCTTCCAAACAAGTGCAATGCAGGCCCGGGTAACTCCTGGCGAAGGCTGCCTCGAATGAAGGCTTTAAAACCCAACGATTGAGAATAGTTTAGATTTAGAGATGCCATTTCTTGGAATGTTTCTCAAAGGGGAGCCAGTTGTGTGCTCGGCCATGCCTCGGCCCTAAACTGCTATTCCCTCAGGAAGTCTGGCCACTATTTATTTAGTCACTATTATTTTGCCATTATTATTCATGCACTGTGATCTCCAGAAATGAAACTCACGTTCCTAAATCAATCCCCAGAAAGGCATTTTAGACCTAAGCGCTGCTAAGCTCAAAGAAAGGGAGAGGAAAAGGAGAGTGACTTCTTAAAGTCCTCTATATTTTTCTCTCCAGCTTTATCTTAAAATCACAGCTCTTAATTATTTGGGATGAACCATTTCATGAGTGCTCAGGCCTCTAACATCAGAAAAAGTCCAAGTGATGAGGTAAGTAACTTGCTTGGGGATGTAGTGACTTAGAAGTAAGCTCAATAGCTCACAACTGCTTAGTCTCCACTCAAGCAATGGTTTAAAAGATTGTGTCACCCTGGCTGGTGACTCAGTTGGTTGGAGCAGTCTCCCAGGCACCGAAGGGTCACAAGTTCACCTCTCAGTCAGGGCACATCCCTGGGTTGCGGATTCAATCCCCAGTCTTGGGCACATATGGGAGGCAACTGATTGATGTTTCTCTCTCTCTCTCTCTCTCTCTCTCTCTCTCTCTCTCTCTCTCTCTTTCTCTCCCCCTCCCCCTTCTCTCTCTCTTTCTAAAAGAATAAAATAAAAACATATCCTCCCGTTGTCTCATATTACATCACCAGGAGAACATAACTTGTGATAGTACCCCCTTAATAGGGAATCTATCATTATTCAGACGCCATATTGAACTGAACTCACATCTCACTGTAATAAATTCCAGTGCAGCCCTCAAATCACTCACACAGAGAATTACACTATGTATTGAAATGCAACCATTTTTTTGCATGTGTGGTAGAACACAGAAGCATTTTGTTTCACAAGTATAACATGATGGTTTTTATGGGGGAAGTGAAGAATAATTTATCCAGTGGGGGAGGAATGTAATTAGCTTGAATACAGAGCATTGGAATTGGGCCAGGACAATAGCCAAGTTACTGAGGGAAAAAACAACAACAAAAAAAGATTCCATCTTGGATACCCAACACGAAAATAGTGTTCCCCAGTAAAAGCTTGTATCTCAGGGTTGTTTCCCCCGCCCCTCTCTCTCTCAGCAGAAAATAAGTGATAAGAAACTAAGGGAACATATAAGAAATAACATTTGCCCAGCATCCACTGCATGCTATACACTGTTTAACATTCTCAGTTTTTTTCAAAAATGTTTCTGTGCCCATCCGTTCAGCCAAACTCCCTCCACACCCCTCAAAACGCCTGCCCCTGACCCCCTCTTGGGTCTATAAGTGATCCCAGTGAGGGCAGTTTCAGAAGAATAATCTAGAAAAATACCTGAGCAGATTGGAAACAGGCTTGGCCTGTTGAGCAGAAAATGCCAGGGTCCCTGGCATCTGGATGATGGGTGCAGGGAGCACAGGCTCCATGGGAGTGTGCCCTTGACCCCGCATCCTCCTCAGTCTAGGCCCAGGGGCCAGAACAGGGACATCTAAAATGTGGAGCACAAGCAGATTCCCACGTACCTTTCCACCTCCTGCCTTGGTCTAAGCCAGTGGTCGGCAAACTCATTAGGCAACAGAGCCAAATATCAACAGTACAACGATTGAAATTTCTTCTGAGAGCCGAAAACCGACTTCTGCACATGGGCCACGAAGTTTCAATCGCACTGTCCGTGCGCGCCCGCACGTGGTATTTTGTGGAAGAGCCACACTCAAGGGGCCAAAGAGCCGCATGTGGCTCGCGAGCCACAGTTTGTCGACCACTGATCTAAGGCTAGTGCCATCAACCTGGGTTAACTCCAGAGCTCATGCTCTTAACCACAAAACAAAATAGCTCCACAGAACACAACAGGCTTCCAAAAATTGCTAGCTGAATGAGTGATCGCGTGGGAGTTAGTACCTGACCTCTTGGCGTGTCATAGGAAAAGATTTGTATATTATCTATGGGATAAAACTGAAAAAATGCTGGGCAAAAAGAGCCTCAGCGCTCTGATCATCACCAGTTTCCACACCTGTGACATTGGGTTAGCCTTCCCATGAGGAGCACCCCAGCTCAGCTGCCGGCAAAGGCCCCTCTTTCCCAGGGCACAGGACCCAGCATCCTCGACTCTCCTCCCCAGTTCAGGACTCAGCATTCTGTCCATGATAATCCATCTCCAGCTGAGAGGTAGTACTCAGGAGACAGGAGAAGAATAATCCCAGGTGATGTTACCTAGCCTGTCGTATACTTTTAGGGCCGGATCAAGAAGAAAACAAAGGAACTAAAATTCAGTCTAATCAGCATCAAAATTTGCCCCAGTAGCACCTCCTGGTAACAGGTTAAGGCAGTGGTCAGCAAACCGCGGCTCGCGAGCCACATGCGGGTCTTTGGCCCCTTGAGTGTGGATCTTCCACAAAATACCACGTGCAGGCGCGCACGTACAGTGCAATTGAAACTTCGTGGCCCATGCGCAGAAGTCGGTTTTCGGCTCTCAAAAGAAATTTCAATCGTTGTACCGTTGATATTTGGCTCTGTTGACTAATGAGTTTATCGACCACTGGGTTAAGGTGTTCATTTGTATTTGCCTTGAGTAAGGGAGGTAGAAATTTAGAGTCTTTTCACAACAGAGGAAACAAGGTATGTTTTTGTTTGTTTGTTTGTTTGTTTGTTTTCTGATTACAAAAAAAATCACATATGTTCTTGGGGAATAATTTTGAAAATGTGGAAATTTACATTGAAAAATCAACCATAATGTCACCTACCAAGACAATGGCCTTTAGTATTTATTACACTTTTGCATGTTAAAATCATTACCAGTTGCTCAATTAAAGCTCCTCTTTTTACCTAATATTTAGATAAGCATTTTCTCATATTATTGGGAATCTCTGGATACATCAATTTTAATAGCCACATGGTATCCCATTATCTAAATTTTCTTGGGTTAACAATTTACTTACCAATTAATTCTATTGTTCTCATGGGGGGTGGGGGGGCTTTGTTTTTTCCTGTAGTTTGTTTTTGTTTTTATATTTGCCTTGATGCATAATGTTTTTATATTTGCCTTGATGCATAATGTTCATATTTATTTTCCTAATTTTGCCTTTAATATAATATTAAAATATTAGAATGCATGCACACAAAACATATTTTAAGAAGTAGATACTGGCTCAAAGGGGCAGACTATTACTAAGGTTCTAAATTGCTGTCTAAAACTGGATCCTGTTTTAAACCCCATATTCTTATTCCACTTTCCCCCACCAGCAGGGAGCACCTCCACCTATTTAGTTGATAACTGATAAATAACAATGGTGTATCTTTATTATAATCTACACTCGTAGGGAAAGCAATTTAAATAAGTGGAATTGTGCCACATTTCCCACTGAAATGTATTAAAAGATCATTTTATCTGATTGTTAAAATATTTCCTAGCTTTCAATCAGTGATAACTGCATGATAAATATCTCTGCGTTTACTTTGTTTTTAAACATTTTCTTTTATTGTTGCTATTTTTAAAATCAGAGTTGGAAATGCCCTTCGCTTGGTCCACAGAAATGGCAGACTTTTGGTTGCACATCCAACATTTCAAATTGACTTAAAATGATTCCATTTTTTAACGGAAAACCCTGTTCTTATACCCCAATATTCAGTTTCTTAGGAACCACAGTGGCTCCAGAAATAGCTGGAATTATTGCTTCTCATCTTAGAAGCTTATCTCAATTTATCTTTTTATAATTGTGACATTTCATTTTTATTCCTCTTTCCATTCTCTAAAGTACTGCATGCCATATGCTTGTTTTTCAAAACTCAAATCTAATATTTTGACAGGCCTCACTGAGGATTATGCATATCCATTCAAGCTCATCATACTTAAAAACAAACAAGAAAGAAAACAGGTATGAGGATTACCAGCTTGGAGGGAGACTCACTGGCGAGAACAGCACCCACACACCAACTTGAGCAGGGTGTGGGATTTTTGCCACTGACTTTTTTCCATTCACTTGTGAACAGCAGAAGCAAAAGGAGCTGGTTGGTGGTCTGCACCCGTCCAGTCAATGCTGGGAAACTGTCAGGATTACAATGCCCCTTTGTTGGTTGGCTTGGCAGCAATGCCAAGGGCTGAATGGGCCACAGAGACTGAACTAGTTATGACGGCTGCTGGGTCCTCCTGAACCACCAGAGCCCTCCCACCGCATCGCCCGGCCACCCGGGGCTGACAGCATGGATGTGGAGATGCTCAGATTCCTCCCACCAAGATGCTGTGCCCAGTTGGCTAGAGGAACATGTTCACTTCCTGGTGGTCAATCCAATTCAGCAGCAGGACCAATCTCATCTGAAACTTGCAAAGAGAAAGCAGGTAAACAAGATAGAAAGAAATCATGACAATGCTATGGTGTGATGATGTGCTAATCCCTCTGCTGAAATTGCCTGGTGGTTGTTGGGGGGTGAGAGTAAAGGATTAAAAAATAAACTCAGGAGTGCGTGCAGGGTGGAGGGGGTCAATGAGGAAAAAGGGAAGACATCTGTAATACTTCCAACAATAAACAAACAAACAAAAAACTCAGAGCAAAACAGAAAAAGGAGCTTCCCTATGATGACATTCATGGGGAAAATCTGATCTGAGCAATTCAGAACATAATAAATTTTGTCACATCAAATAGGCCAGAACTCCAATTTTCAGGTTTAGATGCAGCCCCCAATAACAGAGAGAAGGAAACTGAAGATTATGAAGACGGTAGGACAAAAGATTACTAAAGGAAAAATGAGTTGTTTTCTAACAGCTTTCTTCTAACCCAGATTCCTGGTTTTATTTAAGAAGCCCCTTGCCTTTGAAAACACACAGGATCTTTTCAATAGCAAAAGATCAAATGATGTTAATCAGGCAGTGGGGCTTAATCCTTTAATGCAGCTGTCTCTTTACATCATAAACATTCCAGCTATATAAACTGGAACGATTTTTATCTCAGCTTCCTTTCTTCTCTCTCTCTCTCTCTCTCTCTCTCTCTCTCTCTCTCTCTCTCTCTCTCTCATTCTCTCTTCCCCAACCCCACCTCCCTTTAATCCTAACTTTCGCCAATCAGTACAGAATATGCTTTCTTATCCTTTCTAACCTCGATCAAGGAACAATCTGTTGTGCCTTAGAAGGAGGATAAGAAAATAAGGCAGTAAGTACAGCCACCTCTCCCTTCCCCTCTCCATGTCCCTCTCACACTTTGGGTTGCTCATGGTAGTCTATGTTCTGGTGGAAAGACCACATTCACAGGGCACTATATGTAGCTCAGCTTCTCCCTGCTCCTCCTCAGCTATTGCTTTGGACCAATGAAATCAATTCCCCTACCTACAGATGGAAATGCAATCTTTTCCTTAAGAATGCAACAACCATAGTTGGAATTCTGAGTTTAGGCATGTAAAGCCTAAAGAGCAAAGGACTGAGGTGGGCTGAAGGGTATATGACCGTTGTCTTGAGATAGTTGACTTGTCATCCTGTTGAAATAGGATTGGACTTCTATAAAAATATGGAACCATTAGAGCAGTGATTTCTAACGGGGGGGTGTGGTGGTAAATGGTGTCACTCCGGAACTTCAGGGTACAACTCCTTTCTCTGCTGAGATGCTAATTTGCCTGCAGTAGAGCACCACTGCTACCCATGGGTGTGGGACCTCTTTTGGGGGCACGTTAGAATGGGGAAAAAATTGAGAGATTTATCAAATTGGACTATAAATTCCACAAGATCAACTGAGAATATATAATTTCTTCATCTTTTTATTCCCAAGGACTAACAAGGCCTGAGATGTGGCAGATGCTCAAAAATCCTTCCTGAAGTATAATTTTGTTGATGAATTAAAGGAAAAAAAAACTTCAGGGAAGCAAATATCATTTTAATATGAGTAAAACGATCTAATAAGAAGCATTGTCCAAAGTGGGTTCCCATGAGAGACAGTGAGCGCTCCGTCCTCGGAGGAGTTCGAGCACAAGCTGGGGATTCTGCTGTACACGTGGGAGACTTGAGCAGATCTATGAGGCTAACAGAGTGGCAGCTAATTTGGCTTCAGGCCCAAGAAAAATTTCACTTTCCTCTTCATGAATATGAAGGGATTCGTTATTTGAAGGGTGTGAAAAGATGATGCATCCTGTAATATCATCAGCTTAAACCTTGCTTCCTGGAAGTTATGTGTTAAATTTGAACCACAGTTTATTAAATCTGGTTTTAAACTTTTATGTATAGTACTTTGCTTTTTTTTTTTTAATTGAGAATAACGTTTGCATCTTTGAGAGTCTCCAACAACATGCTTTTCTCCATATGATGCTAATACATATTAGCCCAGAGCTGTGGCTTCTGGTCCTGAAAACCCAATTTGTTCTACCTGCAGAACCAAAGGCTATGCCCAGCTCTTGGTCACATTCATTTGGAACCCAATTTTCAAATTAGTTTAAGGACGGGCCATAAGAGAATTCCAACACTTCTGGAAACATCGGAAGTCTTTTAGGTTTTTCTCCTCCCCTATTTCCTTCTCCACCTCTGCTCCTCCTCCTCCTTCTTTTAATTCTGAATGAAATTTCTCATCCGAGGGAATGTGGTACTTGATAATCACTTCTTTGATACGCAGGCATTCCACATTCACTGATACTGAACATCTGTGGCCCATTAAAGGAAGTAATAAAGTGGTAAGCCTCATGCCCAACCATCAGGTTTGCTGTGATGATATTTTGGCAAAGAGCGCCCCCTATCACCAGCAAACCAACCTTGCCTCCCTGCGGGCCAGAGTCAGCTGGAGGAGGGGTGCATTTTTTTTTTAATATATTTTATTGATTTTTTTACAGAGAGGAAGAGAGAGGGATTGAGAGTAAGAAACATCGATGAGAGAGAAACATCGATCAGCTGCCTCTTGCACATCCCCTACTGGGGATGTGCCCGCAACCAAGGTACATGCCCTTGACCGGAATCGAACCTGGGACCCTTGAGTCCGCAGGCCAACGCTCTGTCCACTGAGCCAAACCGGTTTCGGCTCGCCAGCATTTTTTTTTTTTTCTTTGCCCGGCAATTACCTTTTCACCAACAATGGCAAAGTACCTGAGACTGTACCTCATGCCTGTTTTAGTGGAAGCACCCAGAGGCCGGTGACTCTGGGTTCTGAAAATAAGAGCCAAGTTTTCTGTCAATATTTTTCCCACTATCTGTGAACTTATTTTTTGAAGAGAGTAATGGGAAATTTTTAATTGTCTTCTCCGTCTGGACCATTCCTAAAAGTTTTGGGTCGTTTGCTGAATAAAACATATCTCCAAACTTGGTTCGGTCCAGATTAAGAATTATTCTCTAGCTTTTTAGGGATCTTAGAGATCTTCTAGGCACTTCCTGATACAGGTGAGGAACCTGGGGTCCAGTGATGACATATACCTCTCCTGTGGACTCCACGTCCACTCACTGCTACCTCAGGCCCTATTCTTTGGCCTACCCTCCTCTGGCTTCTGCGGCATAGAGGGTATTGGAAAGATTGGGAATGTATAAAAACTCACTATCACCCTAGCCCGTTTGGCTCAGTGGATAGAGCATCGCCTGCAGACTGAAGGGTCCCGGGTTCGATTCTGATCAAGGGCATGTACCTCGGTTGCACGGGAGACTCCTCCCCAGTACAGGCCTTGGTCAGGGCTCATGCAGGAGGCAACCAATCGATGTGTTTCTCTCACATCAGTGTTTCTCTCTGTCTTTCTCTCTCTCTTCCATTCTCTCTGAAAACCAATGGGAAAAATATCCTCAGGTGAGGATTAAAAAGACACACACAAAAACAAAACTCATTGTGATATCTTAGGCTGTATCTGAATAGAACTTTTATCTTTATGTTTTTATTATGTTCTGCTTGTGCTGATAAAATACAAATCTCTCTTCATACACAAAAATAGATGTTGATTCTAAATAAAGTTATATAATTTACTATATATATATATATATATATATATCTAAAATCATTCATGTAAACTATTTGAAAAAGCATTTTATTTATTTATTTATTTAAATATATTTTATTGGATTTTTTACAGAGAGGAAGGGAGAGGTATAGAGAGTTGGAAACATCGATCAGCTGCCTCCTGCACACTCCCCACTGGGGATGTGCCCGCAACTAAGGTACATGCCCTTGACCAGAATCGAACCTGGGACCCTTCAGTCCGCAGGCCAACACTCTATCCACTGAGCCAAACCAGTTAGGGCTGGAAAAGTACTTTATATTCTTCTTCCCTTGTAGGGAGTTTTAAGTGATTTAAAATATGTACCTGTATGTATTATTTGATGATCATACAGTTCTTCCTAAACATGCTTGACTTTTAACAGAGACTTTTGGAGATAATGTAGTCTGAGTGCCAATGGAGGAAATTTTACCTTGTAATATATTATTTACTACAGAGGGGTGTTTCTATTGCAGGAGAAAGCCAATGGGCTAAGAATGAGAACTTTGGATTCAAGTACAGTGTCTGCCACTTAGTAGCTCTCTGACTTACCCCAGTCACCAAACTCCCCTGGCAGAGGTGTGTGTGTGTGTGTGTGTGTGTGTGTGAGTGTGAGAGAGAGAGAGAGAGAGAGAGAGAGAGAGAGAGATCAGGGGAGGGAGTAGTAAGAAAATCTAAACTGCCTTTCTCATGGGATTGTTGCTAGCATCAAATCCAGTAACATAATTGCAAGTTCTTTGAGACTTATAATCAAATTTAAGTTAGTATTTCAATGGCCGGAGCATTTGCATGCTGCCAGGTAGCAAGCTAAATGGGCCCAGTGTGGTTAAAGGTTAAAAGCTGGGCTCTTTGACCTGTCAACTTGGGTGGAATCCCAGCTTCACCACTTGCTAACCGTGTGCCCTCTAGAGAGTTATTGAACCTGTCTAAGCTCGACATCCTGAGGGGATACCAATTTAGTGCACGTCGTATTGGGTTGTGTTAAGATTAAGTACAGTAATGAATGCAAGGCCCCCAATGGGATGGCCAGCCCACAGCAAAAAACAAAAACAAAACATTAGTTTGTCTTCATATTAGGAGATTCCTGCTGTTCATACGGCTGTCTGGAGCAAATAACCTGGGAGAGTTGAGGTTCTTAGCCTTTAAAATCGTTTACTGAGGTTGCCTATGTATAAAGCTGTAGCTGAGACGTCACCTCGAAGGACATAGAGAAAATTCAGGAGTCATGAAACAAAATCATTGACAGTAAGGATTCACGAATTTGGGGGTAAACCCAAGAATATCTACTTTTTCTCTGCCCTCCTTACTCACATCTTCAGAACTAGAGCTGTCTCTTATGGAAAAATTCTACTCTAAGTAAAGAAATGACTACTTAGCTAGTGTCCCTAATAATCTCAGACCCTGTATAAATTTTATGGACTTACAAATAAGTTATATATATTTTAATATAATATTCTAATTCCTCTATTTTTACTCTAGTTACTTTTAGGTTGTGACCTTCACAAAAGCTGGACTTTTTGTTTTGTTTTTCTCACTATGCCCAATATTCAAGTTCCAGGAATGATCCAAAGAAATGTAATGCCTTGGATTCATGTTGTGCCTCTATTACCTACTTGTTGGGTATTCTGGGGAAAGTTGCTTCAATTCTCTGAACCTCAGTTTCCTTGCTCATAAAATGAAAGCTATCTTTCAGAGTTCCCATGGGACTTGGAAGTAATACCTGGAAAACCCTTATCACATAACCGGTATTCAATAAAAGGTCACTATTAGTATTTCTCTCCTTTAAGCTGTCTCTTGTTGATTATGACCGCCATGCTGGCCATCATCTCTATGCCTATCCCTAAGTTTTGGCCCAGATTCCCAAGAACTAAAGATAACACCGGCAAGAAGAAAAATAGAAAAATCCAAGAAAGCATAGTGAGAGGGAAAAAAAAAAAAAGCTTTTGCTAAGCTCAAATCAGCCAACAGAACAATCTTTGTATTCCGTGGTCCAGAACTGAAAGTCAACAGGCTCAAACGGATGAAAGAGAACACTGATGCGATGGTGCCGCTTAGTGGTAGTCTCCTAGTACTACAAGCAGTGACTTCGAAAGGGGTGGGGAAGCAATTGCCAAAGGAGCCTCCCATTGTGGTCTTCATTGCAAAGGTGGGAATGCACTGCTGGTTCCCACACCCTGCTCTCTTCCTGTCCCCAGCAGGGCTGTGGACAGCACACTCATGTCTGTTCAGCATCGCTTTACTAGTTTGCTACTTCTATCTGCATAGTTAGAGCCTCTTTGTGCTTACAGCTTAGCACATTAGCAATGAGTTAGCAATTAACTAAAATTTTAATCAACCACAAAGTAACAAAGGAGGATGAGACCCTTCTTGACATTTGCAAGTTAAACTTAATCTCCATTCAGAATCCTTCCCCACTTGAGAAGAAGGGAGACAACACTCACCTTTAATTCTGAATGTTTTATGATAGTTACTCGCTGACAATTATCTTTCAAACACAATGATGTTAAATGAGGGGGCCTACAGAACTCTATAGACATTCAGTCCTGAATTCCCGGAAAAGAGAAAATGGGCAGATTTGGTTATTCTTGCATTATTCATTCACTTATTTGTAGTAGAATCTATGATAAAAAACTAAAGTTACCAACAGGGGGGGAAATCCAATAGTCACGTATAGACATGTCCTTTAACGGCGAGGAAATCTTGTTTTAAATGTTAGGATTTTAGAATTAGAAGGGACTTTAAAAATTAGATGGCTCGCCTGCTTTTTTTTTAAGCCGGTGAAACTACATTTACCTAACATATTTTTGTGATATTTGTGTGTTAACCTTGATTGCCATGTTAGGTTTTGTTATACCTGGTAGAATGATCTGGCTCTATTAACAAGTTAGGCTGTAAAACACCTTCTACAATGTGTCATTTGTTGGGAGAGAGTGGGCCTGGGAGAGAATTAGAACCAGCTGAAGGCACAGACAGGCCAACTGTTGCTCCTATTTTAAAGGTAGTTTTAAAGATCAGATGGAGAGAGAGAGGAAGAACCAGCAAGTTAAAGCAGAACAGATGTTGCTGCTGCTGTGGCTCTGGTGGTAGGTGGGCCCCGGCCCAGACATGGGAGGGACCATCCTGGCAATTTGACACACGTCCTCCTCAACTCCCTGCCGCCCCGCCACACCTGGGCACGGGAGAAGAGAGGAGCAGGCATGTCCCAATCCTGAATACCCTTGTTTCATGGAAATGCCATGGCCCTCCGGCCAATAGCATCTCTTCAGCAGAGTTGGGAAATGTCTTCCAAGTAGACTGGTTTTGTTCGTTACGTTAAATTTTTTGAGCTCCTGATGTGTGGCACTCTTCCCACATCCTGGTGGCTCACACCTCTTTATGTTGGGCAAGGTGATTCTGTCCCTGAAATGCGTCTCCTTTCTACATCTCTACCCCCCAACCCCCGCCCCACTTCATCACCATTTTCTCATCACCATTTTCAGGGGACTGCCATGCAAGATTCTTGGTTCTAAGGAAAGAAGATGAATCAAGCACAGTGTCTGCCCCCTGAGAATCTTTCTGTCTGGTATCAGCATCATGATAAAACTGCCTGAGAAATATGCCCTGAGCTCAGAAATGTACTTCCAACGACTTGGAGAGTGCTTCTGCAGCTTCCTGTTTGGCCATTTGGTTTTTTCACCTTCTAAGGTCGAGTCCTGTGAAAAGACTGGAGCAGCCATCAGGAAAAACATTTGACCTAACTCAAGTGCTATTTTACTTAGAACGAACCAAAGACACACAAAGAAATGAAGTATCCCCAAAAGAATACTTTATATAATATACTAGAGGCCCGATGCATGAAATTCATGCAAGGGAGGGGTCCTCAGCCCAGCCTGCACCCTCTTGCCATCCAGGACCCCTCAGGGGATGTCCGGCTGCCAGTTTAGGCTCAATCCCACAGGGATCCCTGGCCCAATCTGGGACTGTTGGCTCCTAACCACTGGCCTGCCTGCTGCCTGATCACACCTAACCCCTCTGTCTGCCTGCCTGATAGCCCCTAACTACTCACCTGCCTGCCTGATCACCCCTAACCACCTCTTCCTGCCTGCCTGGTTGCCCCTAACTGCTCGCCATGGCTTCGTCCGGAAGGACGTCCAGAAGGACATCTGGAAGGTCATTCGGCTGTCCAGTCTAATTAGCATATTACGCTTTTATTATTATAGATATTTTCTATAAAGTGAGATGTACTTTATATAGAAAAGGTTTCTGCTCAATTATTCCCTTCCAAGTTTTAAACTAAGGTTCCTTGGCAATAGAGCCAAACATTGCTAAATGCTCCCTTGGCGGGAAAAATCATCTGAGCTTGAGAACCGCTGATGCAGACCAACTGTTAACCTGTTATCTGTGGAGATATAGCAGCAGAAGCACTATTTCTTCCTGAGATGTCTTAAGGTGGGGAGCAGGGGAGAACTTAGATTTTAGTCAGACTTGGGCTTTACTGTTTAGTTAGTTCCTTGAGCATACTCATGAATGTTTCCTGGGCAAATTTTCTCAGATTAGTCTATTGGTATGTATCCCCTCCCCCAATTCTTTGCATGTAATGACAGTTGACAAAATCTGTTTCACACACAGAATCTCACTTAATTCCACAATGATAACAGGTGGGTGCTGATAGCCAGTTGGCTGGGAGGCAACAGGGTGTCCCAGAGAGAAAGATTTGGAGGAACACAGGCCGGAGTTTCCATGCTGGCATCACCAGCTGGCTATGAAAACGGAGGCCAGTTCCTCAGCTTCTGGGCAACTCCGTTTTCTCATCTAAAATGCGGGATCCTACACAATAAAGAGCTAATATGCTAATTAGACCGAGCAGCAGAACAACCGTCCGGACGACTTCTGGATGACCTTCCAGATGAAGCCGAGGCTGCAAGGGCCGGCTGAGGCAGGTGGGGCTGTGAGGGCCGAGCCCCTTGCACAAATTTTGTGCATCGGGCCTCTAGTTAGTAATATTTCAGAGGGATGTTGGGAGAGTTAAAATGAGGTGAGAGATGTAACACCATTTCTCAGCAGCAGAGGCTCACGAAGTTACAGGTTTTGTTGGGGTTGTTTTACTAGCTTATAACACCAGGACCAAAGCTTTGTGAACTCTACCACAGCTGCACACTGAAGCAACTTTTCTTCTCAGAGACCTCTTCAAGGATCTAACAAACAGAAAAATCCTCATAACTAACACAGTTTTTAGACACTTTTAGAATATTCACAGACACCTCAAAAGTGTACTAGTATACTGAGTCCAAATGGAGAATCCCTCTCATTTCACCTTCCAATGGACTCGAGTGAGTTGATTTCCTTGCCCATTGCTTTAAACTGGCATGCTCCTTTTAAAATAATCTCTTTTCTAGTGGCCCCATCCATTTTAAATGAGTTGCAATACTTACTCCCATTCTCTCTGGAACCATTTGATTTGGGGTTCTGCTTGCCCCACTACAACTGAATCTTCTCTTATTCAGGTCACCAATGACATTGAATTTGCTAAGTCTGGCAGTTAAATCTCAACCCTTATCTGACATGACTTGGTTGACCATATTCCTTCCTGCTTGAAATATTTTCTTCCTTTGACTTCCAGGACACAACTACCTCTTAGTCCTCTTCCTACCTCCCTGGCTGCTTATTCTTGGTCTCTCAAACTCTAAATGTTGGGTTGCCACAGCCCTGAGGCCTTACATAGCTTTTCTTCTTCACCCATAATTTCTCACCAGCAGGGGTCCTCAGACTTTTTAAACAGGGGGCCAGTTCACTGTCCCTCAGACAGTTGGAGGGCCGGACTATAGTTTTTAAAAAAACACTATGAACAAATTCCTATGCACACTGCACATATCTTATTTTGAAGTGAAAAAACAAAATGGCAAAAACACCCGCATGTGGCCCGCGGGCCGTAGTTTGAGGATGGCCTGCACCAGGGTCTCATCCAGGTTCATGGTTTTACATACCATCTTGTATGTTGATGACACAAAATTTTTACCTTTCTCCTGACCTCCAGATTATATATTTACTAGGATCCCTACTAGGCATCTCCACATGTCCTAAATGTCTGGTTTCTACCCTTCCCCACAACCTACTGTTCTTGCACTTTCTCCAGCTCAGTAAATAGCAACTCCATCCTTTCAGTTGGTCAGGCCTAAATTTGTGGTCTTGATTCCTCTCTTTCTCTCAGACCCTATGTGCAATCTGTCACAAATCCTGTTAGTCCTGCCTTCAAGTTGTTTCCAAAATTCAACATCTTGGCACCTCTGCTGCTGTCACCCTGGACCAAACCAAAATCATCTCTGCAAAGTAGTATTTCAGTTAGTCTTCTAACTGGTCTTCCTACTTCCTACTTGCCCCATATAGTCTACTGTCAACATTGCCCCTCTCCCTGAGTCCTCCAGTATGCTTGCCCACTAAATGCCTTTAAAAATCATTACCATTGGTTGTTGATGGAATTAAGACAATGATTGAGACAGAGCCTGACCGACCTTTGGGGGTTAGGGCAGTGGTTGGCAAACTGAGGCTCGTGAGCCACATTCGGCTCTTTGGCCCCTTGAGTTTTTAGCAAAGGCCAGCTTAGGAGTACCCTAATTAAGTTAATAACAATGTACCTACCTATATAGTTTAAGTTTAAAAAATTTGGCTCTCAAAAGAAATTTCAATCGTTGTACTGTTTGATATTTGGCTCTGTTGACTAATGAGTTTGCCGACCACTGGGTTAGGGGATTCTTCAGCACTTGAGGTGTTAAGGGAAGTTGTGATTTCATCCTGGGATTGTGCTCACTCTCTAGCGCATTTATATTGATCTCCAAAATCCTTGGCTATGACTAACCCCACAGGCCTACCAGTACTTGTCATTGCTAATGAACTTCTCTTCAAAGCCCTTTCCTTGTACCTCTGTTCAAATGGTTATCGTTTGCCCATGTTTAAGTCGAGTTCCTTATCGTTTCCCCAACCAGACTCTTGAGTTCCTAAAAGGCGAGATTTTGGTGCAATCTGGCTTAGCCCTCCTCCTCCTCCAAACCCACACCTGCCCTCCCACCCTCACCCTGGAACTGTGATCCTTTTGCAAGTTGGAGGGAGAGCAGTAAAATGGAGTCTAGCAAACAAGTAATGAGCGGCTGGTGTGTGCCAAGCACTGTGCCTGCCATGGATGGTGCCATGCCCAAGGGACAGCCACCAAAATCCGTGGGGGGTTAGACAGGACAGAGGGCCTGGGAAAGCCACGGTGAGAAAATTGAGGAGAAGGGGAAGAAGAGGAGGAGGAGGAAGGAGGAGGTGGGGGAGGGGACGGGGAAAGAAGGGGGAGGAGCTACAGCAGCGGCCACGCGGCTCGCCCCGCCCCGTCTGATCGGCGGCCGCATGGCTTCGGCCTCCCCCGTGGCCGTCTCGGGCCGCGGCGCCCGGGACCTGCTGCAGTTCCTGCGGCTGGTGGGGCAGCTCAAGGTGAGCGGGCGCCGGCGGCCGTCCGGGACCGAGCGGGTGGGCCGCGCGGGGAGAGGCGGGGCGGCCTCGGGCTGCGAGCGCCCCGCGCCCCGCGCCGGAAGCACCTCCGGGCGCCGTTGCCCGTGCGGGCGGCAGGCGGCGGAAGCGAGCCGGCGGTTACGGGGTGTCGGGGCTGCCAGGCCGACCGACCGACCCCGGCCGAGTGGGGTGTAAACGGCCGAGTGTCCGGGTCGGGGTGGCCGCCTGGGTGTCGGAGGGAGCGGTGCGCGTCTGCCCTGAGCCCTGGTGCCCTCGGAGCGCAGGACCCACCCCTGGGCGGGTGGGGTGGCTTCCGAGCTCCCCTCGGCCCGCAGATTGGCCCTGAACGCCCGATCTGGGGAGCTCAGCCTGGGGGGGCCGGGCTGGCACTCGGGTGGGGGAAGCCCGAGCCTTTCTGGTTTAGGGAGCAGGTAGGTGGGCCACGCCGGAGTGACGTCACGTTCATGTCCCCCCACCCGTCTGTACCCCCCTCCCCCCCGCCGCTCCGTTACGACTTTGCTAAATTTCTCTAAGTTCAATCTCCAAAATTATGTGTTTCCTGCCACGTTTCCTACTACAGTTTATAACATTCTTTTTTTTAAAATTTCTTTATTGCTTAGGGTGTCACATATTTGCCCTCATCCCCCCATTCCCATCCCACACCCCTCCCCACGGATGCCCCAACCCCCTGTTGAACTTAACCATTGGTTAGGCTCGTATGCATGCACACAAGTCCTTTGGTTGATCTCTTCCCCCCTCCCCCCACCCTCCCCTACCCTCCCTCTGAGGCCCGATAGTCCCATGGATGCCTCCTTGTTTCTGGTTCTGTTCTTGTTCATCAGTCTATGTTGTTCATCTATAACATTCTTGAGAAATGTGGACTTCTGGGGAGGCAGTGCAGTCTCACAAGGTCACATCGTGATGCGAATCAAAGGAAGAGCCCTTAGAAAGGCCTTGACCCCGCGGCTTCCGAATTTGGAAGCCTGTCACCCGGTCAAGTTCAGAGCTTTCCCCAGTGTTTTCCCTCTGTGCCTGCCCAATGGCCTTGTTGGAAGGCAGACCTTCCCAGGTCTTGTAGTTATGAAAAATAAGCTACTTTACACTTTTATTTGTGTCTAAAGGACGGGTATGGGTTCCGAGATGTATAGCTCGGTAACAGAGTACCTCGCTTATGAGACTTTTGTGTTGTGTATTTGTGAATTATCCCCCCACCTCTTCCTCATTCTCTGCTGACTTCACTGCTTTCCTGGATTCCAGATCTTGATCATTTTGGTTAGTTGTGTACTAGTATTTTTTTTTAATATGTCCTGAGACCAATACCCTGCTTCTGTGCCCTATTCCCTGGGTTTCTATTGAACAGCATAGCAGATAGTTAAGATACTTATTTTATAAACTTCTCCCTCTAATTCATTTTCATCAGAGAGTCCCACGCACTGGCTGGGTGTACAGAAATGTCGAGAGGCCAGAGAGCGTGTCGGATCACATGTACAGGATGGCAGTTATGGCTCTGGTGACCAAAGATGATCGTCTGAACAAAGACAGGTGAGCTGTGAGCTTTGGCGCTTGGTAGGCAGGGTCTCTCTCTGCGATTATGCACCCCTTTTCATGACTGAGGCCTGTGTCAAATTCTTGTAGTTTATACACGGAAAAAAATTATTTGAGGCGACCCATACAGGTTCAGGGTGTGGGGAGGGGAACTGCGTGTGTTGATTGCTTCAATTGTTAATTGCACTCTGGGTTTTTTCTTGGCAAGTGAAAGAGCCTGCCTTGGCTGCTGTGGCTCAGTTGGTTAGGCATAGTCCAGTGCCCCCAAAGGTTGCAGGTTCAATCCCTAGGCAGGAGGCAGCCGATCGATGTTTCATTCTCACATCAGTGTTTCTCTCTCTCTCTCTACCTCTCCCTCTCTCTCTCTCTCTCTCTCTCTCTAAAAATCAATAAAAATATTAAAAGAAAAAAAACCCACAATTGATAACTTCAGGTTATAAAGTTAGATGATCTGGTTATAGCATTTACTTACTGGTACAGAATTCAGAAACAATCATTTCTCCAGTAAACTAGTTAGATGGCAAAATGAGGACCTTCATAGAAAAATGAATAGAGTTGGACAGATCTGAGTTCAAATCCAGCGACCAGATTGATGTTATCAAGCTTTTAAAGTGATATTTGAAAAACCAGCCATTTCTAAAAATATATAGGCCGTTTCCTCTGCACAATACTCTCATGTATTGTGTTGAATATTACTAAGCAGTTTTTATATATATATATTTATTTTTATTGATTTCAGAGAGGAAGGGAGAGAGAGAGAGAAACATCAATGATGAGAGAGAATCATCGATCGGCTGCCTCCTGCACACCCCACACTGGGGATCGAGCCCACAACCCGGGCATGTGCCCTGACGGGGAATCAAACCGTGACCTCCTGGTTCATAGGTCCACCCTCAACCACTGAGCCACACAGGCCGGGCTTAACAAGCAGTTTTGATTCAGAACTGTTGAAGGTTTTCGTAATATAGTTACTTTAGAAAATACTGCATTGACATACTCTCTGAGGGTGGAGAAAGAAAAGTATATTATGGAACTTCGAAACAGTAGAGAGGAGGAGTTTGTAGTGAATGTGCTTCTGTGTAATCATCCACCATTTCTTGCCTGGTCAGATGTGTACGCCTAGCCCTGGTTCACGATATGGCAGAATGCATCGTTGGGGACATAGCACCAGCAGATAACATCCCCAAAGAAGAAAAACATAGGCGAGAAGAGGTCAGTGTTGACTGTGGACTCCACCAGAGACCCCCAGGAAAGCCTGCCGCCGAGGCACAGCTGAGTCTTAGACCTGTCGGAGAAGGGAGTGCGCCACCTCGGCGGGGTCTCAGTGTTCAGGAAGGGAAGGGGACCGTCCGGGGAGGGTATTCACAGTGGCAGAGCCTGGGCTGGAGCATGCTCACATGGATCTCACAAGAAGGGCCGCTAGTCGAGGCCGCAGACCGCACGGAGTTTAGGACATGTTAGCCTCGGGTTGGTGGGACTGATCAGGCAGAATCTTAAAGACACTCTTGAAGAGTAAGCCATTGGTGCTTACTCTGAATTGGGTAGTTTATAGTTTTAGCTTCCAGAAGCAAGGGTTTCCCTGGAGTAGGAGCCAGTTGGTTTCTGGTGGTTCCCAACCTTGTTTAACACAAGAACAGGAAAGTATGCCTGCTCCCAGCCTTGTTTAGCACAGGGACAGCAAACTACGTTGGTTCCCATTCTCATTAGTGTGTGGACATAGATGGCATGGCTTTCACTGGGACAATGGAAATAGCTGGAACTTGAAGGAATGCTCCTTGCGAGTTAAGCTCTTTGCAGAGAAGTTCTGTAAATTACAAGTATGATCATTTTTATAATTGTTTGTTGGCTTTTAAATTAGTTCTTTAGTGGTCAGAAGTAAAGAAATGTTTGTATTAGTAAGAAATGAACAACATCAATAAAATGGGAAATCAGTATCAGTTCGGGCTGTAAACCCAGAGGCCAGGGCCAAAGAGGAAGGCATACTTACAGCAGAGGCCGCAACATCCGAGAGGGATTTTGATGCTGAATAGCAAGCTGCTTTTACTATAAGCCAGAAGTCCTAAACTAGGTGGACAAGCCCTTTATCAAGATGGTTTAACAGGACAGCCGGCCTGAGCTAGCTGTTCTCGGAGCTGAGGGGAGACAAACTGAGCCAACAGCATTTTTGCCTCTCTACAGGCAGAAAAGCCATAAAGAATCCCAACTTAGGAGTTCCAGCATATTCTAAATTATGGGAACGAGAGGAATAGTGTAAGGAATATTCTTCCTGCCAAAATACGGGTGTGGAATACAGGCTCAGCATCGTCACAGCCTATAGAAAGGGCGGAAGCTAAGGAACTGTTTCTCCATAGTTTAGACTGTCGTTGTGAGGTGATCACTTTCTGAGGTATAGATGTCTCTAATCACTGTGTTGTACACCTGAAACTAATGTCATACTGTATGTCAGCTATAACTGAAAAATAATTTTTAAAAAATAATCTAAAAAAGAGATGAGAAAAGAAAAGGCATTCTTAAAAAAAAAAAAAAAATTCCTAGGTTGATTGACAGAAATGATTTAAACTGGGACCAGTTAGCTCAAGATACTGAGTTACAGAAAGTAATTAGCCCTCAACCAGAGGATGTTGAGAAATGACTTATGACATAGAGAAAAAGAAGGGGGGAAACCTCGATTATACAGCTCATTTGAGGATATATGGCAGTTTTATTCAGGGGTACATCTGTAAGGGTACAACTGGACACTGTGGGCAAGAAATCATGTACTGAAATACCAGAGGGTAACCAAAGCCTTGAAGTGACCTAGGAAGCAGAAAAGACAGGCGGTCCCTATGCAGGTGCACAGGGACTTGGAGGCTTACTCCATAAGGGAGCAAGTCAGAACCTTCTGAAGACAAAGCACTGTCCATAGGAAGGGTCTCCAGCTACTGGAGGTGGGAGGAGACCTATTGCTGTCCTGACGAGAGCTGAGTCCTGGCCTCCGTGGAGGGCACAGAGTAGACCTGAACCATCAGAGGGACTGGTGCTGTCCTCCTGGACTCCGTATCCTGGCAATTATGAGAAACCTCATTAAGCCTTCCTGTCTGCTGCCCACTCCTTCTGATTCACAGCAGGGTGAATACCATACTCAGAAAGGACAAGGGAAGCGTCTTAGAGAACCACAAGTTCTTGGACAAGAAGCCAAAGGCCTGGAGAGCACTGATATTCCATTGCCTCTTCCTGCCGCTGGCAAGGATTTGGGAACAGAGAGAAGGGCCTGGGAGATGAGCCATTCTTTATGCAGATGGTACTCATGAATAGGAGGTGGATGTCTGAACCATGCATTAAGATAATTAAATGAGGTTTCTTGGCTCGAGGTGGATTGCACATGATGAGAAGCAGGGAGCATCCTTTGCCCAGAGGCTCGCCAACTGCATCAGGAAGGCTTTAAACCGAAGGAGGAGGCAGGGAAAAATACTTGATAAGCCTGGGAGGCTGACTGTTTTGAAGGCGAGCAAGTGTTTGGATGAAAGGGAGGATGAGGGCGTAAAAGAGAAAATGTAGGGGCCAAAAGCAGTACTTGTAGTCTGACCCCTTCCTATCAGGATAAAGCATACCTTATATTATAACCCAAGTTGGTAGAGGACCCCATCAAGAACTAGAGGGATGGAACATGAGCCTTGAGTACATCAATGGCAGGTTATATTCCTTTGTAAAGGCACAAACTTATTGAGACAGAAGGAGAGCCATGGTATATATGTTTCTTCAAGGGTTAAAGTTGTTAAAGAACTAAGGTTAAAAGAAGAACCACGCTAGCTCCGTGGTCGGCAAACTGCGGCTCGTGAGCCACACGTGGCTCTTTGGCCCCTTGAGTGTGGCTCTCCCACAAAATACCATGGCCTGGGCGAGTCTATTTTGAAGAAGTGGCGTTAGAAGAAGTTTAAGTTTAAAAAATTTGGCTTTCAAAAGAAATTTCAATCGTTGTACTGTTGATATTTGGTTCTGTTGACTAATGAGTTTGCCGACCACTGCCCTAGCTGGTTTGGCTCAGTGGATAGAGCTTTGGCCTGCAGACTGAAGAGTCCTGTGTTCAATTCCAGTCAAGGGCACATGCCCAGGTTGCAGGCTCGATCCCCAATAGGGGACGTGCAGGAGGCAGCCAATCAATGATTCTCTCTCGTCATTGATGTTTCTGTCTCTCTCTCCCTCTCCCTTCTTCTCTGAAATCTATAAAAATATTTTTAAAAAAGAGAGAGAGAAGAACCAAACTGTATTATGGGAGTGAATGTGACAAGATGGAAAAAAATGAGAAATATAGTGAACATTTTAAACAGTGCTCAGTATGTGCCAGATAATAAATACGTTATGTATATAAACTATTGAAACCACACAACAATCCTTCCCGGTAGGGACCACCGCTAACCTCAATTCACAGATGACAAACCTGAAGGACAGAGTTTAAGTAACTTGCTCAGGTTTCCACAGCGAGTACATGGCCAGCTGGTTTCAAACCCCCTCTGGACTGACAGTTTGTAGTCGATTGCGGCACTGTTCAGCGTCACCAGTGATGTGTGAATGGTGAATGATGCTTTCGTGCTCGTCTCGAAACTGACGCACATGTTTCCTGAAAGCTTCATTCAGTCAGACCTTTGTGCAGAATCTTGACGGGGAATTCTTTCTAAATCTGTGTGTGAACAAGGCTAATAGGTTGGAAGTGGGAATGGCAGGGCTCACCATCAGGAAGGGAAAGGCCAGCACCTTCAGCCATGGAACCTGGACTTCTGTGGAGTCGGTTTCCGAGGGTTCATTGAAAACGGTGGGCATGATTCTGTGGCATAGGAATATCGACTACCTAAGAGGCCTCGAGATGCACTTCTGCTTGTATAATAACAAATGATGTGGGTTTAGATCCAGAATATTGTTGCTCAGTTTCAGGAAGAGAGCAATCTATTGTTTATCTGTTTTGTTTTTTTAATAGCATGACGATTTGAGTCAATAGGTAGTTTATTAATAAGTCAGTAATTGAATGTGGTCTCCAAACAGCCAGTTCAGTCCTAGGCTGCATTTATAGAAATACAGGGTCTAGCTTGAGGCTGAGGTTCCCTTCTGTTCCACTTTGGTCAGACCACACATCAGTAACTACATTTAGTGCTGGGTGCAGAACCTCAAATGGGCACAGCTGCCCTCCTTGTAAGCTGTAAATGTTGCCCAATATTCTACTGCCCCTTTGAGGTTATGTGTGAGAGTTTGAGACCAGTGCTTGGCTTTATAGATGAGTTGAAATGTGAACATGATTAAAATGATGGTTTGATGTTTCAGGAAGCTATGAAGCAGCTAACCCAGCTTCTCCCAAAGGATCTCGGAAAGGAGCTCTATGAACTCTGGGAAGTAAGTGCATATGGTGGGTTGGGTGGTACCTGAGAGCCTGGCTCGGTGGTATTGGTTACTAGGCCCAACAGGGTTTCTTTAGGCAGAACAGTCCCTTCTTACGAAGTTTGTACTTGCATGTGAACTTTTGGAACACTATGAATTGGGGAATGATGGAGTGGAGTTGTGTTGCATTTCATACATTAAAAAAAAAAAAATGGCTCCTGAGTTTATGAAACTAATTCCTTGTATTATCTCTTAAGGAGGAAAGACCTCAGAATTTGAAACCCTTTTACAAAAAATTCCTACTCTTGTGACTCCTAATTATTGTAAATATGGTGGCAGTATCTGTTATTTTCTTAGTTAGCCATCAACAACTGGCTAAGGAAAGGTTACTGCAAAATTTACTTAATACAACAGTAGTTTACAAATGGAAGTGCTACAACGGTCACTGAGCAAGACTTTGGATTTGGAAAACTGTAAAACACCGAGCGTTAAATGATCCCATAATTCCCAAACCAGTAACAATTGTGTGATCTTGTAAAAGTCATTGGTTGATTTAGTTACGCTTGTTGGAGAAGATCTCAGGACAGGGACAGTGGCTGCCCTGGGGTGTGACAGGCCTCCTTTAGAATTGTTGCTGCCGGCCCACCAACACCTAAAAAGACGGCAGGGGTTAAATTTCTTTATTGGAGATGCTGTGGGGTATTGATGACTGAGTGGAGGAGAGTTGTGAGCTTTTCTGCTTTCTAACATGAAGTTGCTATGACAGGGATGGGGAACTCGTTTTTTGGGTGGTTTGTTGTTTTTTTTCTTTTTATTAAGGGCCAGAGGAGAAAAATGAAGACCATATGAATAAGTAGCAACACATTTTTCAGACAGAATTATAGAAATTTATTTATAGAAAATATTTTTCCAGGCTCTTAAGCTCTCCTTACCCAATCAGCACAGCCCTGCGAATGAAGAGCTGCTCCAGGTCAGTGGGGTGGTCACAGGGGCCCAGAGGTACAGACTGAGGATCCGTGTTTATTGGTTTGTTAGTGAAGAGGGTGAGTGTGTATGTGGGCTTCATATCAGATGTCTAGTGCAGCATTTTCTGAATGGCACCCTGCTGCATGCTGGCTAATTGAACAAGCATTTATAGTTCTAGTGTATTCATGGCACCATGTCAGTTGCTTACTATTGTAGGTAAGAGACTCTGTTGTTTCCTAGGCTGCCGTAACAAATTACCTCAAACCTGGATGGCTTAAAACAACAAAATCTGTTGTCTCTCAGTTCTGAACCCTGGAAGTCCAAAATCAAGGTGTCGGCAGGGCCCTGCTCCCTGACGGCTCTAGGGGAGGCTCCTTCCTTGCCTCTCCCTCGCTTCTGCTGAAGCCTCTGCTGGCTTTGGCACTCCTTACCCTGTAGACACACTGCTCCACTCTCCGCCTCCACAGTCAGGTGGTGTTCTCCTGTGTCTGTCTGTGTACCCAACAGAAGTTCCCTCTTCTTACAAGGACACCAGCCATTGGATTAGGGTCCATCCTAATCCAATATTTAATTATATCTGCAAAGACCCGATTTCCAAATAGGCATAGATTCCAGATAGGCATGAATTTTGTGGGAATATTATTCAACCCGGTGTACAAATTCTTATAATAACTTAAGCATTTTTATAATTCATGTACAATATTATCAGTACATGGACTTCAATATCAGATTTCTATGTTCAAATACTGGGCCCTCTGTTTAGTAGCTATGTGATCTTGGCAACTTATTGAATCTCTTTGTTCCTTAATTTCCTCATCAATAAAATGGCAATAATAATAGTACACCTATCTTATAGGGTCGTATGGCAATCAAATCCTACCTAATAAAATAGTAATATGCAAATTGACCACACCTTCGCGACGCCCAAGCCACGCCCACCAGCCAAAGCCACGCCCACCATCCAATCAAGGCGAATATGCAAATTACCCAACAAAGATGGCGGTTAATTTGCATACGCTGAGGGAGGGAGGAGTGAAGACTGAAGACAACTTAGAAGGAAGAGGGAGGAAAAGCGGAAAGCAAGGTGGCTGCCAGAGGGAAAGCCCGGGCAGGGCGGAGCCGGGCAGAGTGGGGCAGAGCTGGTTGGAGCGGGGCAGAGCAGGGCAGGCTGCAGTGGTGGGCTGCAGTGGCGCACGGGTGCAGGCGAGGCAGCCGCAACGGCGGTGGCAGCGGCAGCGCACGCGGCCACAGCGGCCGCTTGCAGGATTCTTCCTGCAAATGGGCTACTAGTTAATTAATATGTATAAAGCATTCTATATAATAAAGATACAGTATGCAAATGGTTGTTACGCCATTAAGCGTAACGACCGACTACATAACGACCAGATCACGGATCCACAGGAGGATGGGGCAGCGAGCTAAAAGAGGGCGGTGGAGAGCTACAGGAGGGTGGCAGCAAGCTAGTGGTGCATGGATTCATGTGCAGGGCTACTAGTTTAGAATATTGCCTGATACATAGTAAGCTCTAATTTTCTTCTGTTTCTAGCCCATATGTTCTGATTTTGGATTAAGAAAATATAGTCATTCTGTACCCAGGGAACTTAGAATAGTACTAATAGGAAATGCCAGTTAATTGATTTCTGCAATGTTATTCACAGCTATTCTCCATTATAAATAGCTGTCAGCCCAGAGAGTCACAGCTTTTTAAAGCAATTAAACATCCTTGATTATAATTTATCTTTTACCATAAAGTGTGAAAATAAATTTTAGCAAGTCAAGAGAAAACATTTTCTTTCTCAAAGTATCACAGAAAGAAGCCTACCCCACAGCCTTCATTTTGCTTTGGAGAAATATCCCCGGTTGGAAAGTAAAATCGAACAATGCCAGTACCATTATTTTTTTAGAGAAAACCCAGTGATGTATATATATTTTTTTAAGTCTCACTATTCTCATCTTTTTTTTAAAATTTAATAAATCTTTATTGTTCAGATTATTACAATGGTTCCTCTTTTTTCCCCCCATAGCTCCCCTCTACCCGGTTCCCACCCCACCCTCTGCCCTTACCTCCCCTGCACTGTCCTCATCCATAGGTGTATGATTTTTGTCCAGTCTCTTCCCGCATACCCCTTTCCCCCCGAGAATTGTCAGTCCACTTCCTTTCTATGCCCCTGATTCTATTATACTCACCAGTTTATTCTGTTCATCAGATTTTTTATTCACTTGATTTTTAGATTCACTTGTTAATAGACATGTATTTGTTGTTCATAATTTTTATCTTTACCTTTTTCTTCTTCCTTTTCTTAAAGAATACCTTTCAGCATTTCATATAATACTGGTTTGGTGGTGATGAACTCCTTTAGCTTTTTCTTATCTGTGAAGCTCTTTATCTGACCTTCAATTCTGAATGATAGCTTTGCTGGGTAGAGTAATCTTGGTTGTAGGTTCTTGCTATTCATAACCTTGAATATTTCTTGCCACTCCCTTCTGGCCTGCATAGTTTCTGTTGAGAAATCAGCTGACAATCATATGGGTGCTCCCTTGTAGATAATTAACTGTTTTTCTCTTGCTGCTTTTAATATTCTCTCTTTGTCTTTTGCTCTTGGCATTTTAATTATGATGTGTCTTGGTGTGGTCCTCTTTGGATTCCTTTTGTTTGGGGTTCTGTGCACTTCCTGGACTTGTAAGTCTATTTCTTTCACCAGGTGGGGAAGTTTTGGGTCATTATTTCTTCAAATAGGTTTTCAGTATCTTGCTCTCTCTTCTGGCACCCCCATAATTCAGATGTTGGTACGCTTGAAGTTGTCCCAGAGGCTCCTTACACTATCTTCAAATTTTTGGATTCTTCTTTCTTTTTGCTTTTCCGGTTGAGTGTTTTTTGCTTCTTTGTATTTCAAATCTTTGACTTGATTCTTGCGGTCCTCTAGTCTGCTGTTAGGTCTCTGAATAATATTTTTTTTATTTCAGTCAGTGTATGTTTAATTTCTAGTTGGTCCTTTTTCATATCCTCGAGGATCTCGCTAAATTTATTGGCCTTTTCTAAGAAATTCTTGAAAAATCTTATAACCGTGATTTTGAACTCTATATCTAGTAGTTTGCTTTCCTCCATTTCTTTCATTTGTGATGTTTCTTTGTCTCTGCATTTTCGCTGCTTCCCTGAGTTGATAGAGTAGCTTTGTGTGGTAGGTGTCCTAAATGTCCCAGTGGTTCAGCCTCCCCCAGTTTCCTGAGGTGGACACTCTTGGTGCACCCCTTTGTGGACTGTGTGCACAGCCTTGTTGTAGTTAAGTCTTGATTGTTGTTGGTATCACTGGGGGGAATTGACCTCCAGGCCAACTGGCTGTGAGGATCAGCTGTGTCTACACTGGGAGAACTTCGGTGCTGGAGACACCCTTATGGGAGAATACTTGCAAAAGCCTCTGTGCTCAGCTTGGATGGGGCGGAGTCTCAGGGCGGAGCAGACAACCTTGGCTTCCCGTCAGCCCTGCCCTATGAGGCCCTTGGGTCTCATTGTCCCTCGGTAATCGCTGCAAGCACCTCTGAGAGAAAGCTGCCCTCGAGTTTCTCCTGCTGCCAGACAGTCCAGTTTCTCCCCAAATGAGTCTGGTTTCCCAGAAATTCGCCCAGAACTGGAGTTCAGTGCAGTCGGGAGCTTTCGTCTCCCTCCCGTTTTAGAAAGCCAGCTGTGCACTGAGCCGCCCATGCAGTCGCCCATCTTACCCGTGCGCGCGCACGCCTCAGTACCTCAGCCTTTTGCAGTTCCTCTGAGTCTCAATGTACTTTCCTCTTTCCTTCTAGTTGTAGAATTTCCACTCAGCCAGCTTTCCTGTGGTTCTGGATGGTGTCTGTTTTGTCTTTTAGTTGTAGTTTTGATACTGTTGTGCGAGGCAGCAGTTTAGGTGTTTACCTATGCCGCCATCTTGGTTTCTCCCTAGTGATGTATATTTTGAAAATAAATATGTATTTTCCTCACAATTTGTTATAAAATACGTTATTTCCTAATGGTTTTGTAATATTTTTTCTCACTTTCAACTGAGAAAAACCCTGGACTGCTGTGCTTAGAGTACTCCATTTATTTTTGTTAAGTAATGAACTTAAATTTATTAAATATCTATATTATAAAAGACCAGTGGCCATAATGCAGTAACGACCAAATGACCGGTCACCAGGAGGTCCTCAGGCCCTCCCCCCCCGGGGCACCAGCAGCATCGGCGGAGTATCACGGGGCGCTGGCAGCGTCCGCGGAGTGTGCGAGGCGTCGCGTGGTGGCGGACATGTCCCTGATGGCAGGCTAGGCCTAGGGGACCCTACACACACATGATTTAATCATGCACTGGGCCTCTAGTAAATATATAAGTATAACTGTAAACAAACATTTAAATTAAGTGTAACTATTTCTAAGTGCCTTTGAAATCAAACATTGGTTTTATATTAAAATTATTTCTCTGTACAATTTTAAGCTCTATCAAAATTCAAATAGCTGTCATAAAAGAATAAGGCATTTAACAAAAACTAAGAAACCGTCAGTGATTCCCATCACATTATCTTGCCAAGAAAGCATGACAGGTTCATTATGGAACACATCTGGGGTGGAATTACAAATGAGAACTTGGCAGGGAAACCAGTGGGAGCACTTTGGTGTTAATAGAATGATTCTATGTAGTATTAATTGGGACTTGTGTTTGTGTGGCATGTGTCATGCTAAGAAACAGACTTCCTGTAGCTTGTTTCAGGGGTGCACTGAGGAGGGAGGGACCAATGGGAAGAGGAAAGGTAAAAATCTGGTCTGTGTCCACTTCCTTCACCACCTCCCTGCCACACACGCCATGAAGAGTTCACAGATCCTGACTGGATCGAGTCATAACTGGGACAGACTGGAGGCCTCCCTATTTAGAAAGCAAGGACAGCCTGCGCATCAACCTATGAACCAGGAGGTCACAGGTTCCATTCCCGGTCAGGGCACATGCCCAGGTTGCGGGCTCAATCCCCAGTAGGGAGCGTGCAGGAGGCAACTGATTGATGATTCTCGTCATTGATGTGTCTGTCTGTCTCTCCCTCTCCCTTTCTCTCTGAAATCAATAAAAATATTTTAAAAGAAAGCAAGGACTGATGTTCCAAGTGTAAAGTGCTAACCAAAATTAAATGAGAAAGCTAGAAATTTCCTTGAAGGGAAAGGAAACCTGACATTAAATAGAAATAATTTGAGAAGCATGAGATGAAATATTAGCTTGAAGTTAAAGACCTACACCACTCAGATGGATTAAAGCAGTGGTCACCAACCGGTGGTCTGCAGATCGCTGGTAGTCCGTGAGGTCCGAAAGGTTGGCAACCGCTGGATTAAAGAAGAATGAGATTGAAATGGAGACAAGATTCTTAACAGGAAGAAAAATGCTTGGAGTGTCAGTATGAACAAATGAGACTTCCAGGGTTTGCATCTGGTGGGACACATGGAAGTGTGAGCTCCCCCTTCTGGCGTGGAGTGATAATGCTAGCTGTGAAATTACAGACTCAGCTCTGTGAAGGCTTCGTATAAAGTGGAGAGATGTGGCCAGTTCAGAACACGCTTTTAGCTGTGACTGCTTTCAGGTACCAGAGTCAGAATTTTCCTGGATTACCCTGTCGTGAGCCCTAATCATGCTGCTCTGATTGTCCCTTTCTTAGGAGTATGAGACGCAATCTAGCGCAGAGGCCAAATTTGTGAAGCAGCTGGACCAGTGTGAGATGATTCTTCAGGCTTCTGAGTATGAAGACCTGGAGAGCAAGCCTGGGAGGCTGCAGGACTTCTATGACTCCACAGCAGGTACGCAGTGCTGTTTCCATTAGCATCGTCACCGTGTGGCTTCCTCCTAGTGTCGTAAGTGACACTAAGCCAGTGAATGCACTGCGTGACCCTCTTCTGACCTTTCCCAAGAGAAAGTGGTGGGATTCACGGGGAGAGCTAGCCTGGTGCGGGCGAGCATTGCCCCCTGGAGTCCGAGCTGTGTGCCCCTGGGCAGTCTCCTGACCTCGCCGGCTCCTCTCTGAGAAATGGGCATCATCATATTTACCCTACATAGGTCATAGGTCGGTTTTGAGATGCAGGAGAGATGATGCTTGTGAAAGTGCATTATGATCTCTAAGTGCTTCATAGGTGTGTAAGGTCATGTGGAGGTGGAGGTAGAAATAGAGATTTAAGACAAGAAAACCCCAAATGGCTGAAGTCACCATACCGGTGTCCTCATAGCACAGACCTGGAGTCAAACTGCTTGGGTTTGAATCCTGGTTCTGCCCATAAAATCTGTAACCTCCAGTAAATTACTTAACCTAGCTCTGGGCCTTAGTTTTCTTATTTTGAAAGTAAGATAATTACAGAATTTACTTTTCAGGGTTGTTTGAGGATATAGTGGGTTATTCATGTGAAGTGCTTAGAATAATACCTGGCAGTAACCCTCAGCCATCTTCATTTTGATCCAGTTTCCAGAGTGGGGAGCCAAGTTTCCTGGATTGGTGATGGCTGGCGTGACGGCCGGTGTTCCTGTCTCTGCCTGGGAGCTCTTCAGGCTCACCCAGCCCCCACCTCTGAGAGTAGTCAGGGAGAGCCTTTCTGGGACCTCTCAGGACCCTCCTGTGGCCCCACCAAGGAGACGAGGGTCCCAGATCGAAGACTATGCTCCGAAATATGGTTTGCATTGTAATGAAGTTGACTGGATTTTCCTTCTCTCTTCCAGCCCACTAGGTCTGCTCTAGGCCTGGCCCTCATTATTTCTGTATTGGACTATTGTTATAACCGCCTAACTGAGCCGGCTAGACTCGCCATTCATCCTGAGGGTTTGCTTTTAAAACTGTGACTTTCCTCTTCCTAAAAAATAAAATCCTGACACTTTGAGTGGCCTAAGGCCACTCGCCTCTCTGGTTTCCTTCCCTAAACCTCCCTGTCAAGATTAAGTGTCCCCTCCTTTTTGCTAATCTGCGCTGGTCCAGAGCTTACCATGGTGTTTCACTGTCTGACCTGCATTCTCCGAATGATGCTCCTCCTAGGGTCTCTTCCCAAACCCACACTTGCTCACCCCACCCTAGAAGGTGTTTGAGGGCCAACACCAGCTTTGTCTCATATGTCCTTTGATGTAGGTGGTGCTCAAAAATGTTTGACTTCAATTAAATAGAATAATGTTGAAAACCAGGGGTCAGCAAACTATGGCCCATGGGCCAAATTGGCCCGCTGTACTTGTTTGTGTAATGTTTTATTGAAACAATCTCACTCATTCTTTATGTATTGTTTATACTACTTTTGTGCTACAACAGCAGAGTTGAGTAATTTGCAAGAGAGTCATGTAAGTTCACAAAGCCTAAAACAGTGGTCGGCAAACCACGGCTCGCGAGCCACATGCGGCTCGTGAGTCGCGGTTTGCCGCTCTGTTGACTAATGAGTTTGCCGACCACTGGACTAGACTAAATGTTACCGTGTAGTTGGAAGCTGTGAGGATTAAGCAATTGTGGCATATTGTGTGCAAAGAGGTAAAGGGTAGTATATGACAGTGGTCGGCAAACTCATTAGTCAACAGAGCGGCAAACCGCGGCTCGAGAGCCGCATGCGGTTTGCCAACCACTGGCCTAAAATATTTAATATCTGTCTCTTTACAGAAAAGAGTTACCAGCTGTGTGTGTGTGTTTGTTTTTAATATATTTTTATTGATTTCAGAGAGGACAGGAGAGAGCTAGAGAGATAGAAACATCAATGATGAGAGAGAATCATTGATAGACTGCCTCCTGCATGTCCCCCACTGGGGGGTATCAAGCCCACAACCCAGGCATGTGCCATTGGCCCGAATCGAACCTGGGACCCTTTAGTCCACAGGCCGACGCTCTATCCACTGAGCCAAACCGGCTAGGGCATGCCAGCTGTGTTTTAAGCAATGATTCGGTTCTAAGATAGCATATTTTACCAATAATGTAACTAAAATATAAGTAAGTCATGTTTATGTGGTGCTTTGCATTTTAACATTATCTTCCATTGACACATTCTCAATGAAATATGAAAATATTAGTAAAATAAAAATGTGGGCCCTGGAAGGGTCACCTAGCTAAACTCCCTATTTTCTGAGGAAGAAACTTGAGCCTGGAAAGAGGGTGACGTGCCCATAACTGAGCTGAGGTTAAACCTCACTGCACTGAGCTCCTCCGGAGTTTCCCTGTGGTTCCTCATTCAGAGGCTGCCTGGTGACCTTCCTCCTAGCTCCTATCTAGTCGACAGTTTTGCCTGATTCTCCTCCTTATCAGCGGTGACATCTGGGGTGACGGAGACTAAGCTCCAGGTGGTCCCCTCCAGCCTCGCTCCAAACCAGAAGGAAGGATCTGCGTTGTGTTCTGCGTTGGGGTAAAACATGGGTCAGATCACAGAGCCAAGCCCCTGACAAGGCCTGGGCTCAAGCTGGAGAGACTGATGTATTCTCTCATCCTTATCTTTCTCCGTCTTCTTGCCTGGCAGGAAAATTCCGTCACCCAGAGATAGTCCAGCTGGTTTCTGAACTCGAGGCAGAAAGAAACGCTAACATTGCTGCTGCTGCTGCCGCCGCCGGTGAGGCGCACTCCTGAGAAGTTCTCTATGTCGTTGCAGCCCTGTAACAAACGTTTTATTTTCCCATTGAATGTATTGTGTTTGCCACTGTTGGTCTGTTAATTTCCCCAGATGTGAGTCTGTTTATTTTCAATTGCCTGGACTCCAGCAAGAAACATGATATAACTTGGGCCATAAAAGAAGCCGCAGAACAGGATGTGGTCATGAAAATGCATGGATGAAGACTTGGCAGGGTGTGGGAGAGGAGGTGTCTTTTTATGAACTAAATAAATACATTTTAAAACCCTAAACTTTGGAATATTTATTGGAGGTTTTAAATCTACTGAATTTATATCCTATATCCCTGAGGGCCAGATTCATTGAACAATAGAACATTTAATTATTGCTTTTTAAGAACAGGTTTTTCAGCCGACTTAGTGATAAGGATCTAGGAAAAAGAATGTATTATAATGCCTTCTCTCAGGTGAAATGCTGCTTTATTCCAGTGATCACTCTCCAGAACCAGATGTTTAATTTCACTGTGACCTGCTTTAGGCCTCTGTTCATGGGTTTGTAAACCTGCTAACAGGTCTGACCCTTCCCCAGTTCTGTTTGTCACTTGGAGATATAGATTGGGGTATGCAATTCCACAGGGTACTTGTCTTCCTCAGTGTGTTTTTTCTTGTCTGATTTACAGAGGTGCAGACTTTGATTTACAGGAATGTTTACCACCAAGTGAGAAATAGGTAATAAGAGTTTTGCCGGGGTCACTGGACCTGGTGTAGGGAACACGTCAGACCCGGTTTCTTCCCCTCACTTCTCTTTCATAGGATAAGTCGTCTGCCCGCTGGCCTTGCTCAAGCATTGAACGGCGAGGAAGGGAAGGCTACTTGGTGCAAACCTGCTCAATATTTCGCACTGATAGATTTTGGTGTGGAACATGCTGCCTGTCCCTTTAATTTAAATGTCAGTTTCTATTTGAAGAAAGCCTTTTCAGCTGGCATGGTGAGAAATCTAGGCAGCGTTTCTTTGGAAACTCTTTGCAGTCTCCATGGATACCCCATCTGCGGGAAGCAAGGTGCATGATCTCTTCAGAGGCAGCGCACACATGTGCATATAGCTAGCTGCTCTGCGTTGAAAAGAGCAACGCTGCTTTGCATCCAAATACTGCTGCCTCATAACAGCTTAAAAGGTGGTAAGTGATTGAAAACCAGCAGAGGGAGGTTATTATTGGAGATATAGTTAGTAGGGGAATAGAACCACATCTATTAGTATTTTAGAGTGTATTCTCCTGGCACAAGAAAACTCCAGATAAGGTTCAAATATTTATAACCAGGAGATTTCCTGTGGCCCTTGAGTATTATTTGGGATGTTCTGCCTGCTCTAGTTTTTGTAAATTCATAGAGAGACTTTGGAACCCTCTACTTGTCACTTAATCATTATCTCAGTTTCCGTTTACCTACCACGTGAGGGCTCACACAGTCCCAAGCCTTCCTCACTGAGGTAATGTGTTTAAAAACAATGAAAATATAATGGTGCTATAAATAAAGTATAAGAACAAAATTAAGATCAATTTTTAAAAAAGCTATTGATTTCACCAGCCAATGTCTACAAATATTTGAGCATTATCACTTTAAAAATGTAGTTTTCACCTGGCTGGTGTGGCTCAGCATTTGAGCACCAACTCAGGAACCAAGAGGTCACCAGTTCGATTCCCGGGTTGCGGGCTCAATCCCAGTAGGGGGCCTGCAGGAGGCAGCCGATCGATGATGTTTCTCATCGATGTTTCTATCACTCCAAAAATCAATAAAAATATATATTTTTAAATGTATTTTTCTTGGGAGATACCTGCTACTTGCCTGGAATTGGTTTTCTGAATATCAAACCCTATAATTATGATGCGGAGTAAATGCTATTCTTGGCTTGAACTGTTGGTTCCCAAACCGGCCGCCGTACATAGCAAGGAGAGACCGAAGGAAGAGGCAGACCACTCTAGACTGATAGGGGCAGGTTTCACGAGCAAGAGAACTGGAATGGGGCTTGTCTGGCATGGCCACAAGGTGAGGAAATCTCTGCACCTGCCAGCATTACCATTCCTGCCCTTTGGGGCCATTATTAAATAAACTAAGGGTTACTGGAACACAAGCACTGCCTCTGACAATTCAGACAAGTGACTACTGGGTGGGGAGCAGACACAACGTGCAGACACCAGACAAAGGACTGATTCAGTCTCTGGCACGACGGAGAGGGCTGGCTCGAGATTTCGTGATGCTGCTTAGAAGGATGTGCAATTTAAAACTCACGAATTGTTTATTTCTGGAACTTTTCACTTAATATTGTTGGACCGAGGTTGACTGAGGGTAACAGACTGCAGAAAGGGATGCGGGGGATAGGGAGGACTACTGTATATTGTTTGTGGTATCATTTTGTACAGACGTGGTCCTGACCAGATGTCATTTTGATTTCTTACTACAAGGTCACGTCCATTGTGTGCAAATGCCTTATCACTTGTGGAACAGGACTACTGCGTGGGAACTTGCACTTGCAAAGTGAGGGAGAAGCAGGCAGCTCTTGAGTAAGCAGGCAATACAGCAATGAAACCTCTAGCCCAAGACTACCTTCCTACCAGCAAATGTCTTGATTATTCTAATCACTGATGTGGCTTGTTCATGCACATCCTATGACAAAAAAAATAAAAAAATAAAAGAACTCATGTTATGGTCCTTATATCACTCCCAGATATCAGAGTGAAATTGATTGACTCCTGCACATGCCCTGACCAGGGCCCAGACCCGAGGCGGGAATCGAACCCGTGAGCATTTGGTCTATAGGTGGAGGCTCTATCCACTGAGCCAAATAGGCTAGGAAACTTCTCCCATTTTCTAGCTACTGTATTCCTTTTGCAGATACCCTTACATATTCAGCAGTTTACCTGAGTTAACTACTACTCTATGTAGATTAGAGAGACTTTTAGAATTGAAGTTTTAGCATCCTAAAGTAGCTGAGATTATAATTACTTACCTATCCCTTTCCATGTTCACCAGATAGCAGAAGTTGATTTGAGCTAGCATCTGCAGCCCTAACGGGTTTGGCTCAGTGGATAGGGCGTCAGCCTGCGGACTGAAGGGTCCCAGGTTTGAGTCCAGTCAAAGGCATGTACCTTGGTTGCGGGCACATCCCCAGTAAGGAGTGTGCAGGAGGCAGCTGATCGATGTTTCTCTCGCATTGATGTTTCTAACTCTATCCCTGTCCCTTCCTCTCTGTAAAAAGTCAATAAAATATATTTTAAAAATAAAGTAAAAAAATAAACTAGCGTCTGCAGAATTATTGCTATCACCTTTTAAGGTCATCGATATCCCTGAAGACTTAAAGAAATTAAGAACTCAAAGTCATCATTAAAATCAAACTATTTTAATTGCTTAAATATGCGTGTAATTAATGTAGGTGAGGCGGACCACAAGCAGTTTGATGAAATTTGCAGTGTCATCCCATTGCTGGAGACAGAGACAGCGCCCCCCAGTGGACTGACTGAACTGAAAGGGGGTGCTCACTTAGCCTTCAAAGACATGCACATGGTAATGGCGTCCAAGCAAAAATCAAAGCAAACAATAGCTTATGTTTGAAAATATGTTTGAATTACACAAAGAGAAGGGTCATGACCAATTTTGTACCTGCTCAAATCAGGGCATTTTAAAAGATGACCACCTGTGACTACTTAAGGGTGCGGTCGAATGGTCCGTTATCAACACAAATACAAATGGAAATCACTTTATGAAACTTGGTGGAGAGGCCATTTGAAGGTCAAGGCCTGGGTTTTGCCAGTGCGATTTTGGTCTTCCTATCCGTGTGGGTGGGTGCGGGGTGATGGGCTTGGGCTGGCAGCCCTAGCACTGCAGTTCCTCCTCCGCCCGCCGGGGGGCGCCCGCCGAGCTCTGCGCGCTGGCGTGCGCGGTGGAGCTGAGCACCTCTTCAAAGCTGCCTCCGCCCTGGTTCGTCCCGCCTACTTTCGTCTGAAAGGGGCAGAGAAGCAAACGTGCAGTTAGTTCATTTGTTTCTGAGTGTTTGCATAACATTGATTACTCTCTAGTTCGGAACTACTTTTTTTTCCCCCTGAGACAGTCTGTAAAGGATGTGGAGAAGTCAGTTTCCTCAGGCAGAGGGCTAGGATGGCATGCACGCCTGGGTTCTGGGATTGGAATAGAAACTTCAATTTTGTACAATTGTAGCAACTCTCTCTCTTCTACATTCTCAATCCCTCCAGGAGCATAACCAGATCTGTGGATTCGAATTATCCCCTCACTCACCCAGAGAAACGATTTAATTCATAGGAAACAGAACGGGACTTCAGCTATAGTGCCCCAATCTTACAAATGTATGGACATTTTTGAGGGACTTGGACTTAGGTTTTCCACTTGAGATTTAACTAGGCAATCTGCATTTCTGACAAATGTCTCTTGGAAAGGCAGAGTGGCTCAACGGAACATGATTTTTGGTCTCTGCTTCGAGAGTTGTCGATGAATGAAGGGTTAAGCCCTGGTCACTTCACATCTTTTTGGCAGTTGCCTTTACAGGAGGAAAAAGCCCTTAAAATGGCCCTTTACAAGGCTCCTTTTTTGTGTGCTTGTTATTAAGCACAGACTCGGGAAGAAATAGATTTATAATTAAATAATACAATTAAGTACTTTGAAAAATTCCTTAATAAAAAGTTCTTCGAAATAATATTTTTTAAGTCAGCCAGAATACTTAATGAAAGTCTTCATAATAGTTACATCAGCCTTTCTTTAACCGTTAACAATATTGAAAAACACTCCGAGGAGAAGAAAGGTCTAGAAAAGGTTGCTCTTCTCAAACTGCTGTCTACCCCTCACTGTCACCAAGGCGATCCCTCACCAGAGCATAAACCCCTCTGGGGAAGCAGGGTATCCGCCTACCGCCTGGCCTGCCCTTTTAAAGCTTAACCAGGGCTCAAAAGCAGGTCAATCACTGCAAGCAAACACACACTTTTCTCCAATTGTCACTAAAGTGCCTCTCTACCTCTTCAAATTCAATTACAAAGTTGAATTTTTCCATCAGCTGGGCGTCGGGAAATCCATTGGGGGAAAGTGACAGATAAATACAGGGTGTCCCAAAACATGTGTTCACACTTTACCAGCTGATAGCTCAGTTTTGAAAATGAAATGTATTTAATAAACACTGCCTTTATAATTATTCAATGTGTGTGTATACATTTTTTTTTTTTTTGGGGGGGGGACCCTATATCTTAGGCTTGGGAATCACAAATACTCAAATTAGCCGTTGTAGAAAGTACCGGAAGACAACGCATACGGGAATGAGCACGGCTGTGCGTCAGAAAGACTGTACGGAACTGTAGCGTGAATTTCATGTAATTTAATTTTCACAAGTCACACACATGATTTTTCTTTGTTGTTTTTCTTTTTCAGCCATTAAAGAAGTGTAAAAACCATTCTTAGCTTACAGGCCATTCAAAAGAGGTGACCGGCTAGATTCGGCCCCCAAGCCTCAGGTTACAGACCTCTGCACAGAGCATTCGATTTCTCCTCCCATCTTAGCACTGGGAAGAAGGGGGTTGCTTTCCATCATATGACTTTTTTTTCACTATTTCTTTTCTGGGAGAAGCAAGAATAATCCACTGTGATTTACACTATTAATAGTTCCCATTCTCCTCTTTATTTTATTTGCATTCCTTTTTTGCAATCCATGTTACACCCAGTATTGAATCAGATCAATACAAAATTACTCATGTTTTCTTCTGGGCTTCGTTTCATTCTTCTCTCCAACTTCTTGATTTTCTCACATCAAAATAGAAAAATAAAAAAGGAGGGAACTACTTTGAAATAAAGCTACTAGGCCAAAAGGAGTGAAATAATGGAGTTTCCTAACTATGTGGGCTTAATGACTGCCCACTGCAATACTTTAGGCAAGGACTGGCTTAAGCAAAGATGTGAACAATAAACCACTCCATATCACTTCCCCTCGTAATGGTTTTCCAAACAAGAATTTGTCACTTTGTCCCCCAAATTATACTTGTTCTTTGCAAAAAAAAGTTTATTTGAATTAATTAATTGTGTTTCCTAACCTCTCATAAGAAAATACCTGGTTGAAAGGACACAAAGAAACAGTAAGTGTCCTGCCTTTTTGTTTAAAAATCAAGCTTAAAGCAGTATGTGAGCATGGCAATGCAGCATGTAGACCTGCCAGGAATTTCACGCGTCCTGCTGATCCCCGAGTCATTCCCTCAGCAGGAAACAGCCCCGGGATCCACAATTGACAGAAATTTTGTAAAAGATTTGGGACACAAAAGTAAACTATACAGAAAATAAGCTATATAAAAAAAGGTCAAACATCTATTATTTAGTCTGAAGAAAAGAAAAAAAATGAGAAATTTGCAATTATGAGGAAGTGGGAGGTTTTACACAAAGCATGACTGTTGGCTATTCTCCATCGCTTGGGTGGGCAGGAACAGAGGAACGAGGCATTGACCGTGGCACAGGAAGCGGGTGGGATGTGAGTCTTGTTAAACCCATGGACAAGCATGCCAACACAGAATTCACTTTCAGGAGGTCTTGACACAGGCTAGTTACCAGCTTGGCTGAGTTAGTTTTGTGCATGTTTGAAGGAGGAGACAGGCTCTACACCTTCCATCCCAGTGAGGCAAGAAAGTGAGAAGCTGAGAGTGTGGGAAACACGTCATAAAGTCATACGTGAGCTGTGAGCTTACCAGAGTTTCTTAAAAGCAAATGAAAATTGGTTGCTCTTTAGTCTTCTTTGGCTTCTTCATAGCTCCTTCTTCTAAAGAAAACCTAAAAAGCACAACTTCTCCTAAGTCAGAACGTGTCTAACAAGCAACAGAATCCGTCCTCTTTGGCGTGTCTTAGGCTGAGAACCAAATGTTGAGAAACTGACTCCTAGGGTTTTTTGAGCCCTTTGTTTTTAAAACGGGATATTCTAGCAACAGAAAGGTCCGAGATAATGCATGTCCCTCCCTATCCAAAGTTTTCCCTGCCAGTGGGGGCGATTTAAGGGATCCTGCTGGTCACTGAAGTGATGATGCTGACGAGCAGAGGGATGAAACTGCACAACTAGAAACTGCTGGTAAATGAAACCAGGGAAGGCATGGTAGATGCTGAGTAATTATTTCATTCTTGGGCCTTCCACACCTATTCACAGGCCTAATACTGTAGGAGATTTCTATGTTAAAGACCCTACCCCTAAGGGGAGAGACAAATTCAGTAAGAGCGCCCAGGACCTCTCGTGAGGAACAGACGCCCTCACAGGCCCTTCTCAGGTAGCATGGTGACAGGGGATTCAGAAGCAGCTGGATAATCAGCATGTGCAAATAGCTGCTTTTGATCTAACTGAAGATCACCTGCATTTTTAATCTTCTCAGTAATAAGGAAATGCAGAAATGGATTCTCTACGAAACAGTGATAATGATACCAAGACATAGGTAAGTCATTGTTTAGGTGCTATCTTTAAAAACATAATCTTAGCCGTTTTAGTGATTTTTCCTGCGTTAAACGTTCTATACATTTTAAGGTTAGACTGAATTTAATTTCGCTCTATTTTTTCCTCTGTAGAATAACTTACCTATGCTGAAACAAAAATACTCAATAAAATTTTTTAGCTCCTACTATGTATGCCACAGGCATATTTTCAGTTTATACCCAGGGATCCAATGCACTAGTACAAAATAATGCATCATGTGACTCAGCTTTCTTTTCCCTCCATGATGACCAAACTGTGCTGTGCTTCATATGTGAACTGAATAAGTAAGCTGAGGCAGCTGGCAGGTAGTGAGTGGCCGTATAACACAGGAGCCAAGTTTGGTTTGGCTAGTCCATGTCCGTCCCAGAGGAGTGTGAACCGTTATTGAACTTACACTCTAAATTCAGAATTCACAGATCCTTTGTTCCATCCACATCCTCTCTCACTTACCAACTTTTCGAGGAATAGCATTAAGAGTTCTAGCCAGCTAACCAGTGCAGAGATGAATACGTACCCCAACTCACTTCCATAAACAATTCATTTCTAGTGGCACATGCCAGCAGCTTTGTCAGGATACAGTGACACTACTCACTCCCGGCTTTATTTACGGGTTTATATGTGAAGGCTGACTGTGCAAGGCCGCCTTCTCGACTGCACGCATGTTGGCAGCGCACCCTTGGAACTAACCACAGCAATGACTATGCTGTCCTGATTCAATGGCCCGATGACACAAAATTCACTTCATCTGTACCTTAAGACTTGTGACAGTTGTCTCAACCCTCTCCTCAAATGATTTGAAAGTAGGAGAATTCCTAAAATAACAAAACAAAAAAAGAGAGAGAGAGAGGTCAGCTCCAAAGACCTACCTGTGTTAGTAACTAAGCTGTCTGATTTCGGCTCTTAGAAACATCACTTCTGCACCAGAGCTCGCTGTCGGTGTGGCACCTACCCCGACCACGTATTTACATGTATTTCACTTCTGCCAGGTTAGATCCAGAAACCATACTTGACATGGAATTTTTCCAAGTGAAATAGTGAGATACTCAACTGTAGAATAGTATGGCATTTGGCAAGAGTACAAATGTAATAATTCCATCATGTACCGTGAGTCATTATCAATGAGTCAAAAGATAGCGTAACTTTTCATTTACTAATTGCTTCTATCACAACACTCTTCTTCCCAACTTTTATTTTTTATTTTGTAAGCATGCAGAGTCTGTCTAAAGAATGTCATGTTTGAGTTTTCCCACTTGGAATTTTAAAGTTATTTATTTCAGTGTATGTGAGACAAGACAGAAATAGCTCAAGAAAAGAAGGTTTATAAGTTTTTCTTTTTCGTGCCTTCAAAAGTAACCATTTGGTCAACTTCCATAAAGGAGTGTTTCTGAAAGTCAATGCTTTGATTATTGTAAGTTGAAATATTACTTATTACTTGTCTAATGCCTGGTCAAAATGGTGTTATTAGTATGTGGTATTTTCCCTTCTGAAGAGGATATAACTAATTGTTCTCTTAGCAGAGCGAAACTTCACAGTCCACTGACATTTTATTTGTGACTCATCATTGTGTTAAATAATCTATACCACTTGTAACTATAAGCGTTAAATTCTTCATTTGGTGCTTTTTGGTTTCCTATACTGGGTTTGGTCACATGACATGATTTAATGACAACATTACCATGGAAATTGATATCACCCAGTCCAACTAAAGAAATAAGAACTGAACTAAAAATGTGTCTTAAATCTTGTGTCCATGTCAGCTTTCAGCAACAAGGATAGCCATCATTTTCAGATCAAATAATTCCATTTGATAAGCCACTTATGATTCTCTCTTGAGTGCAGAAGAAAGAAAATAAGAGGAATGGCTTGGAGAAACTTCGGAAGAGAGAATGGCTATAAAATAGGGGCTTCATTGCATGGTGTGGAATGAAGCATCACTCTAATACTATCAAGAGGAAAATAATGTACAGGACATGGTTTTGAATGAATTTGGCTTTGTTAAGGATTATCGCCCAAGACTTGGATGCTCCAGATGATCAAAAATGTATGTCTTTGTGTTCTGTCTGCAAGAATTCACAATGGCGAGATCAGAAGGCCCAAGCATGGCGTTGAACCTTGTATTTGATTCAAACATGAGTCAAATTGCTATGAGTAATCCTCCATAATACCTCTGTTTCATGAGGAAGAATTAGTGAAATTACACTTGAAAGACTCAAAAGTAGACACTTATTGGCACCTGATTTCCATGGCAAGTTCTATTTGGCCAGCCTGCTCACATGACTGCTGTCATCCGTCAGTTACATTAGGCCACACTGGGCAGACAGTTTGCCTAATGGTTTATGGGTATATGTTAGCTGAGTAAAATCATTTTTCTTTTCAAGTTAATTTCAGGCAATTTTGTGAGGATTGATTTTGACCCACAAGCCACTAGATGAACTCCTGGTTTACAGAGCAAAATCATGTTAATTTCTTGCAAGCTCTAGACTTAAAATTTGACAAGTAAAGGAGCTCAGAGCCCCTCTGGTTACACTACTCAGTTTGGCTGTTCTTATGCTGTGGGGAGCAAGTCATTCAAATAGGAACAAAGCAATCCTGAATCTATGCTCTCTACCACCAAATTAGGGAACTCGGATACTGTGATTAAATTCCCAAAGTAACCAAATAACCCCAGTGTAGAAGAGACATCATCGGACATAATGAAACAGGCATTTCTCAAATTAAATTACAGTAGAATACATACTGGAGAACAGGGAGAAACTGTTCACTCAGATTTAATCGGATTATATAAAACTGCAAACTTTCAGCAGTGCAAATGACCCCAGAGAGAACTTGGCTTTGGTGCACTAAAAATGTTAAGAGTAACTGAACCCCCCCGCCGCCCCTTCATAATGTATCCACACCACAACATATGACACCAAGTAGTTGGAGAGGCACAGTTTTAACTAAAGTGGGGTAGGGTCCCAGGGCCTTGATTCTGCCCCCCTCCCCATCACCATGGCAACCCAAGGCAAACACCATGGGAAAAGCAGTACATCTGGTTCTAGTCTCTTATTTATAAACGTGATGAAACATATCACTGAGGTGCGTTTTCCAAAGTTCATTCCTGGCAGACTCTGCCTACAACCTGTATCCTCTGATTCCCAGTCTAACATCACCTCCTCTATACTCTGTGACTATTCGCTTGACTTTATCTGACTATATGGCAAACTCAAGCACAATGGAAGCGGAGGACATCTTTCTCAGTTGTCATCTAGACAATCATTTCAATGATATTTTTTATTGTTCAACAAATAGATACCTCACCTTAATTTATACCTTAAAAAAGCCCAATGATATCCTTTCTAAAACTGATCCCTCTCATTTAAACTTTCCCTTTTACTTAAACTTTCTTCCAGCCTTACATTTAATCCCAGGGAAATAAACATATTTCTACCTTTGCAAGTGTGCTCAGAATGTTCTAGGCCTTACATAGGTCACTTTGTTTAGATCTCGCAACAACTATATAAAGTAGCTTTTAATGAAGATTGAGGTAAATTAAATAACTTGTCCCAAGTCTCACATATCAGGAGATTTAAGCTGGGGTGTCTGGTCAAAAGCCCAAGCTCACTGCATCTACAATACTTTTACAGAATTGTCCAAATATTACAGGTTCTCCCGAGGACCACCAGAAAAGAGAACAAAGTAGGTCATGGCCTTTCCTTTCATATACAGGAGAAAAAAATCCACCAGGTAAATATCAGTAAAGTAACAGTTCACACATATTCTGCATTGATATTATGTAAAATAATTTACACACATTACCTCATAGCAGGCATACTTATGGAATGGCGAATGGAGTAGCTTCAGGGCAAAAGCAGATTAAAGGGAAGAAAAGAAAGAAAAGAGAAGATAGCACAACATAAGCACATGAGAAACTCCCTCCTCACCGTTCTAAAACAGCAGTCTCAACTATCTGAAGCATTTGCTGCCCACCCCACCAAGATGGTATTTGTTTTCATTGGGTAGCATGGGCCACAGTCAATTCCAAGGGGACAAGGGAAGAATAGGCGGTCCACAGTTGCATATTCTTTTACTTCCTGTAGGTGCCCTGTAGGCCAGGAAGTCTGATGTCAATGTCTGGATCCTTCCAGGTCAACCCAGTAGCCCCTGAGCATCCTCTCAAGGGCCTGCTCCTTCTCCACCCCCTTCTCCTGGTCAAGAAGACGGGAAGTAGGGCTGAGCAGGTAGCAGCTAATTGTTCCATTGCAGTGAAACTCTCCAGAGGAATATAGGAAGTTAACACGAGACAGTCCATTTTCCACGGGTTCCAATACCCTCCCTGCTTTCTCTCCTCCCAAGAAGCTAACTGGGAAGGGATCAAACTCATCACCCTTTCCCAACAATATCCACTGAGGCCATTAGTATGGGTGGCACTTGACTAGAACGGAAACACAAAAGGACAAAGAAATTCAGGTGATACTTATGGTTCTACCTTAAACACTCCATTTGGAAACTATAAACAAAATATTTCCTCAGAAATTGTATTTAAAAAGAATTACTAAAAGAAATTCATCAGCATTATCAATCTATTAATCTCCTTAAATAGAGACAGTTTTCTCAGAAAAACAAATTCCAAAAAAAGCATATAATGAGATTCCAGCTGTAAGAAAAAGAAAAGCTGAATTCAGAGCACAGTGCCTGACATATGTGCTTCTCCAGTAACTTTTTCCCTCTTCGGCTTCAGGAGGCACGGGAAGTTGAAGATGAGCCATCCCCATTAATAACAGTCACAAATGTTCAGAAAAACATGACAGTCTAGAGGAAGTAATTTTCTGTTTCTTGACCTTACTTTCTCTAAGTTTTATAAAAATACACAACTCTCAATATCCACGTTCCTTTTTTTCTTCCCTCAGAAGGACCTCTGCCAATATGGGGAGAAATGATGCAGAAAAGAGATTGCTAAGGGACTGCTCAGGTGTAAATGGTTCAGAAAGGAGATAAATATGAGCTTACAGAAATTCAAATGCCTTAGATGCCCCCCCTAGTCTGTAAGTCCCTGGTCAGGAACACGCTCAGGAAGACAGACTTAGCTTTTGGCTGAGGCACACGCTCACTGTGAAAGAAAGAGCGCTCTGGGAAGGAAGGGGCGGAGGGTCCCCCGAGGCAGTGCTTACCCGATGGAGTGGGACCTGCAGCCCGGGCAGCATGGAGAGAAGAGCAGGAGCAGCATTAGCACATCAGGAGGAAAAGATACACATATTGGCCCTAGTCCCCACTTCTAAGAGCCCCAAAGCAAACCGTAATTGCATGCATTACACTTTTTGAGTCTACTGACTTTTTAATGTGTCTGAGTTTAACAACATGTTATAAACTGTGCTTCTATTATTTTCATGGGTACATAACGATGGTGAAACTCACTAATGAAAGGATGTGCCTCCTCCAAAGATTTCATCTGCCCTAGATCACGTGCAGTTTGAACAAATTCCTGAGAAGTACCAGGAAGATGCCAATATCATAGAAAGTATTCCAACAGCTTGCATTTCTTCAGAATACTTTCATAGAAGTGACCTCATTTTAACTTCACAGGAAACATTTTAATTTGGTGGGGTTTTTTAAATATGTTTTTATTGATTTCAGAGAGAGAGAATCATTGATCGGCTGCCTCCTGCACGCCCCACACTGGGGATCAAGCCGCAACCCAGGCTTGTGCCCTGATTGGGAATCTAACCCATGACCTCCTGGTTCTAGGTTGACGCTCAACCACTGAGCCACGCCAGCCAGGCTAATGGATTCTTTCTAATTTCTGCCCTACGGGGCCACCTTGTCACTGAGATGGTCACTTAGGAAAGATAAAAACTAGCATTTTTCGAGCGCTGAATACACGGTAGGCTCTCTTCTGCTGCTTTTAAAATAACTTGATGGTGCTGTTACTTTTATCCCCATTTCATAACTGACACAACCCAGGTACACAGGAGCTACGTTGCATCTGGCTTCCTCAGAACCTGACCACAGGAAGTCGAATCACCCGGGAGCTTGTTACTAAGCAGGGTCCTAGACTCCAACCAAGACTGAGGCACAACTCAGGGAAGTGCAATCTGGAAATATGTATTCCAAACAAGATTCAGAGCTGTTTGCAAGTCCCCTAAAGATGGAGAAACACCGAGGTCCCAGCGTTCAAGTGAAAGGTTTCAAGTAAGTATGCGGAGAATGAATTTTAGAAACGTGGCAAAATCTATTTTCTTGGATATAACAGGTAATAGGGTCTTCCCCATTTAAGGAATTATTTAACTAGTTTAGATCAATGTTTTAATACCACTGAAATGACTGCATCTTTTATTTGTAATAAAATTAAGGTTAATTAAAATCCAGAATGTTTACCTGTTATTCACATGCTGTCTCTGAAGAATTTCAATGGCGTTTGTTATTATTAGTAGTAAAAATACTCAGATTAATGTACATTTCTCACTTAACTCCAGCCTCATGAATGCCACATTATTAAGATGATGCATTAATATTGGGCACAATCTAGCAATATTTGAAGTAAAAAAAAATAACTTAAACACAAAGATATAAATATTTCCCCCTAGGTATCAAAGTTGCAGGGTAATAAAAAATTAATAGTTTAAGAATCCAGTGAAATAATTCACACAGATCTTTTTAAAAGAAGAAATTTAAAATGTACTTTAAAAGTTTTTAAAGAATGAATTTGATTTCTTGAGAAAAAGGAAATTTGTTTATAAATTTAAAAATCACACAAGCATATCAGCTAAATTCCAAATAAACTATGGTAGGTATTTAAACAAGCAAAAAAGCATGAGAGTAACAATTCTATATAACTCCTTAGCACATAATATAAAAAAATAATGGTCAATACTGCAATGTTTTTCTGGTGACTATAGTGAGGACATTTGGTTCTCAGTTCAAAATTTTAATGATCACCTAATTTTATATAATAGTGAAATACTGAAAAATAACCAAAATGTGCAAGGAAATGCACTGGAAGATAATAAAGTTATTAAAAATGTAATAGACATACATTTATTGACATGTTCACAATATTGCTAAAGTGAAGAAAGAAAACTACCGGAAATATACACCACATAGTACCTTTTTGGAATAAAATAATACATATGTTATGTATTCAGCATAGAAAAATGGATGTATATAAAACTGTAACTAGATGGATGTGTATAAAACTGTAACTAGAATGATTTATCAGAGGATATTCCACTGAATACATATTTTATTTTAACTTATTGCTTAAATTACAATAATTAAAATTCGTGTGTGCTGTGTTCTTTTGAAATCCCTTATTACCAGCGATTAAAGATATCCTCTATCTTCTATTTTTACTAGGTTGGGTCCTAGTAGAAAGGGCATCTTTGAGACCAATCCTGCCACTAAACTGACCTTCAGTCAGAATATGTCCTAATATAATAATTTATCTCAGTCACCAATCACTATCTGCCACATAATAGTTAATCCAATTAAAGAAGACTATATTAGGAAGACTAGCCAATAGATAACGCTTCTCCCCTCTCTAGCAGCCAAGGGCTGAGCACATTCCCAGGTTCTCTCCCACAGTACCTCATGTCTCCAAACTTCTTGCTGATGGCTGTCCCAACATTGCTGAAAGCAGCAGTTGCCTTCTGCCCTGCGTGACTCAGGGTTTCATGTGTCTTCTTGTACCTAGAAGTAAACAGAACAACAGTTTATATACCATGATCACCCATAAAACATTCATCGTCCATCTCTCTCCTTAGTGATTGTTTCTAGTCATTGTTCTGAAATGATGGGTTGACTGCCACTTATCGAAGGGACATTCAGACAATTAAATCTGAATTCAGGAACAAGACAGACACAGAATAGACCTGCTGGGTCTAGAGCACCTACATTATTAGGTACCTCTGAGAAGACTTTATATTATATCAAATCAGTTGTGTGGGAATGTCCTTTATCCCTCCACCCACCCCTTCCATTTCCCGCATCATGCATTCCTAAATGTACAATCATACTTGAAGGAAATGCTTTAAAGCATGTGCCTGAGTCTTCCTCAGGACTGAAATCACTTTATTAACATGGCATTCTACTACTGTCTTTTTGTTAGCAGCTTGGAATGAGTTTACCATATGTTATTTATTTACACAATGCCTGCTTTCCAGGAAGTGTCAAAATCATATTATCTAGATCATAAAACCAAACAAAACATTCATGTACTAAACAGACATTTCCTAGTGAATATGGAAAGACCAAGGAAAATCAGGGTCAAAGAAGAACCTGGTGAGTAGGAGGGAATTTGTGTCTCTGGCTAGAGCTGTGTGAGGATAATGGAAACTTTTTGTTGATTTCTTTTGATTCCCTCAGGTTAGGTCTCTTTTGTTTTCCACTTGATTCAATAATTGTTATAAATTTCTCAGAACGATGGATATAGCACTGTTCTTCCTGTCACGGTGCTCAAAACCCCAGGCCAGTCTTATTTATTAAGATTCAGTACCTCCTCCAGTGACCTCCCACAGCTAGACCCCAAGCCACACACATCCCCTGTGCCTCCTTGAAGCCCAGAGACAACATAGAAAAGCAGCAGAGATCATTTTTTTAAAAAAGGATGGCGGAATATTTTGTGTCTGCTCCTAGATTCTCTCAAACCAAGACATGTGAAAAAACTATGACACCAACAACAGCAACAATAAACCCGGGACACAGGGGATCTCTTGACCTGCTATTGTATGGTTATCTTTCTAGAAAGGAGCTAATTTCAGTCTCCTGTGTAATTATTCCTACTCATCCAGTTCTGTTCCAATTTGAATCCTACCACAGACTAAAATATGCCAAGATCTTTCATTACCATCCCACAGATTTTCTTTTCATTATAAATCAAACTAAATAGGTCATGATTGCCTAATCAGTATGCAAAGTATTGCCTGTGGTAGTCACCAGCGATTCTCTGACAGCTAACATCCTTTTAGTGCTTTAAAATCTAATTCTACCCAACTAACCCCATCCCAGTTCCCTCGCATCAAAATGTTCACTGTGTGAGCTATAGAGTTTGTCCTGGAATGGGTATCATGGACACTAACAACAGGGATTTACTTAATGAATGGAGAAAATAGGTTTTGTTATGTTCTCCCCTCCCCCACCCTACCATGTGAGTAAGACTTTTTTCCTTCCCTCAGCAGCCAAAAAAAGACGGTGGGAGGAAGATGCTCTCCCAAAATTATGTTGTTGACAGGCCTCCCTCTTAAGAGAGAGATTGATTCTTTCCTACAAAACAAAGTTCACATCACCCCTAAAGGTAGTGAGTCCACACTCATCTGTATTTATGAAATGATCTCTGAGGCAATCTCATCTAGTCCTATAGCTTTCAAGACATCAGAAGGCAGACGACTCCCGAATGTCCTGGACTTTTCCCCCACGTTGTGCTCTTGGTATATAAACTCTTTGTCTACTGGGCATTTCAGACTTGATATGGCCAAAACGATTCTTGGGTCTCCCCACAAAATCTGTCTAAGTCTTTCCTGGAACAGTGAATATGACTACAAAGTGTCAGATGCCGTCCTACATCCTACACAGATATGAACTCACTGAATCCTCACTTCCTTTGAAACAGGTACTAATATGGCCTCAATCCGCAGATGAAGGGAGGCCTAGATGTCAACCCAACCCAAGGGAGTCCCTAGCTCATGGCTTAGCCACAGATCTACACTCCCATTGCAGTAAACAGTGCCCATACTCACCCAGTAGTCCCAATCCAAGACCCAAGAGTTACATTTGATCCTTCTATTTCCCTCATCCCCTGCCTCCTAACTACTAGGAAATTCCATTGGCCTGGCCTCCAAATCCTGTCCGCTCCCTGTCCACAACTCTCCCTCACCACCGTCCCCACCTGGACTACAGCAACAGTATCATTAGTATCATTCAGCACTTTCCGGTTTCCACACCTGCCTCCCCACAATCTGTATCACACAAAGTAACTGCAGTGATCTTTCTGAAAGATGAATCAGAACAGGTCAATTCCCGCTTCAAACTCTCCAACAGGATCCTGAGCCCTTGGAAGAAAATCCCCACAGTTCCTCATAAAACAGAGGCTCTGACCCCCTCTCCTCTCACTATACTCCAGACTCAGTACTTGCTTTGGGCTCCTGAAACCTATAAAGCCAGTTCTAGTTCTAGCCTCAGGGTTTTTACAGAAGCTTTTGCCTTTGCGTGAAAGCTCTTCCTCAGATCACCACACGATCTTTCTCATCATTCAGGTCTCAGCTCGAAGCAGATTCCAGGACAGGATTTCCCTGACTGGGACCCCATCCCAGCAGCTTCTCCCCGGCCCCCATCTCCTTCTGTAGAGCACCACCATACGCCATTTAGCACTTCCTGATATTTCCTTATATGTTTATTTTATTACTGGGTTCTTGCTCTTTTGCCTTTCAACACACAAAGGGAGTAGGAACTTTGTCCATCTTTGACACCTGTAACCTGTGGGTTTAGATTAGCCTTTGGGTAATAATGCCTAAGAGTAGGCACTCATTAAAGTTGCTGGATAAACAAACTGTCATGACCCCTTTAATGGCTTTCTATCGCCTGTGGATAAAGAATAACTCTATTTCCCGGCCGGGGTTGCTCAGTGGTTGAGCGTCGACCTACGAACCAGGAGGTCACAGTTCGATTCCCGGTTCAGGGCACATGGCTGGGTTTCAGGCTCCATCCCAGTAGGGGGTGTGCAGGAGGCAGCCGATCAATGATTCTTTCTCATCATTGATGTTTCTATCTCTCTTTCCCTCTTCCTTCATCTCTGAAATCAATAAAAATATATTAATTTTTTGTTAAAAAAATAACTATTAACAGATGCCACAGGCCACTTGCACCTGTCATCTCCACAGCAGTGAGTAACTGGAGCCTCCTCTCCTGTGGGCCTTCACCAAGGAACCTCCCCCAGGAGGCCCCTCCTGCCCCTGTGGCTGGAGAATTCCCACTCATCCTTCGGCTGAAACATCTCTTCCTCAGGAACCCTTCCCTGGGCCCTGCAAGGTTCAGTCTGCTTTCCAACCCGACAGCACCAGTATTTCACACTTATCCTTTAACCGGTGATTGGTAACTACTTATAATATAAATAAAAACAAAAACTAAACTCTGTTTTCCTGACTAGCCTATACACTCCATACCCAGAGAATAAATTTATTCCATTCATTCAACAAAAACGTGATACTAAGTAGTATCATTTCCTGACTATAAAACCAATTTGTTCTTCGAACACGGGGAAAATACAAACTACATACTCTCCCCTGTGTGAAGAGTCTAAAAGCCTTCCTGGAACTTGCCTGCTCCAATCCCATGTCCCAGCAGGACTATGAGACTCTCCCCTCACTGCCCCACCTCTCCCACTCTGCCCCCATCACACCTAGAGCAAACTCAGGGCATCCTCTGCTCATCTCCCTGCTCTCCCCCCCCTCCCCCCACCCCCCGACCTTCCTTCGGCAACAGAAGGGCCTGGCTCTCCCTTGGGCTAGCTTATCCCTGCACTGTGGTTAGAAAGGCCAAGCACAACATCTGGCCTGGTTCTTACACCCAGAAGGGAGTTCAGGTCAGTGTGGCATGAAGCCTCCAGACCTGGATTAATACAGAGGTGACCAGATCCTAGGATTGGAGATTGTTCCACCTCACATGGTCAGGGCCATTAATGGGTCTAGGCCACCAAGGTGCAAAGACATAGGCCAAACTGCTGACACATGGGCTCATTAACTTAGTGCCTAAAATCCAGCTATGCTTTTCAGGAGATTGTTCACATGGTGTTGCGTTATGTATTTGAGATGTATAAACATCGATGTGAGGTGTCTTATCTTCTACAATGGGCGTCAGGTTGGGGAAGGCTGGTTACCTCTGCAGATAAACTGCTGGGCTCCCTGGCTCCATCCTGCCCTACTCTGTGCCCTGACCTTGTCTGGAGAGCCCTTGGGGTGCACAAGCACAGAAGCCTATGGGATTGCTAGGCTGTTATAGGGGGAAAGAGCGGGTCTTCTTTCACCTGGAAACTAAAGGAAATACAGCAGGGAAACAGCAGACTCCTTTAATCCAACTCCTCCAACAAAGGGCACCTTCATACAGGAACAAAAGGTCTTAGACCGTAGCTTTCAGGAGTCAGCAGGCAAAGATGGCCCCCAACGAGACTGAAGTAATGGCCATCCATCCCGGGTACCTCTTCCTACTACCAGACTCTGCATGTCCATTTAAAATTGTATGAGAACATATAAAAAAATACATATTCAACAAATGCTTAAAAATATATAATAAAAAGAAACATTTTTAAAAAAAATATGTAATACCATAAAGTGGTCTGAGTAAAAATAGAATTTTAGTGAACAAAGTTTAATTTCATAAAGCTACTTTATGGAGCATGCTCCACATGCAACATTTTAAAAGTGATTATTGAGGTTTCCCCCCTATTTTTAGAGAAAGTATCCTTTTTTAGCTACAGTACCAAGTCAGCCTTGTAGAAAAAAAATTGAATAGCGGCAAGATGGCAGACTAAGTAATTGGTTAGTATTCAGTGAATGTACTTACGCAGTGGTGGTCTGCATGTCATGCCAGCTTTTGCTGAAGTTCTGTTTTAATTCATTCATCAGGTTCATGCCGAGTTTTTGCTTTATTTCAACCAGATGCCTTTCTTTCGCTGATAATACTTGTCGTAATGTTGTAATTTCGTCTTCCAGCTACAAGTAGGAGGGAAGCAGTGAGGAAAGATGTCAGACCAAGCTGAAACGTACACCTGCCCCAAGTGTGTGTGTGTGTGTGTGTGTGTGTGTGTGTGTGTGTGTGTGTTTTCTGCCTTTGGATTCAAACTGTGATGTTAGCTCTTACTGGGCCTCGAGCCTGCTGCCTTCAGACTGGAGGCAGACCCTTTTCCCCTAGGTCTCCAGCTTGCTGACTATAGATATCTTGGGACTTGTATACAGTTTTATTTATATATATATATATATATAAATAAAACTAGAGGCCCAGTGCACGAAATTCGTGCACGGGGGGTGGGGGTGTGGGGGGTCCCTCAGCCCAGCCTGCAACACCAGGTCCTGCGCCCTGGCCTCTAGCCAGGGGCCCCTCCCTCCACGTGGCCAGGGCACAGGACACTGGGCTTGCGTCGCCCCCAGAGGCCCCTCCCACCCTGGCCACTATGGGCGCTGCCATCTTTGTGACAGAGCGATGGTTAATTTACATATTACCCTTTTATTAGATAGGATTGGTTCTGTTTCTCTGGAATACTCTGACTAATACAGAAGAATGCTACAGTAAGACATTAGTTATGAACAACTATAAGCTAGTTGGTCACTAGCTTAGTCCAGAAAGAATAAAGTATTGGGAGGAAGGAACTGAGTCTGTAAGTCTAAGAGACGGGAGCTTGAGGGCACTGTGTGTTCTTCCTGAGGAACCACACACCCAAGGAAGAGGGGAACCAAGAGTGGATGGAGGGGGCCTGAACATAGGTTCTGCCTGCTGGATAATGCTGTCTGGTATCTTTTCTAGTCCTATTAATACCCATTTTTCTTGAGTCATTTTATCGAGGGGACATTGGCAGTTTCTAATTGCTATGTAACACAAATTTCCAGCACTAATGCCAACACTTCATCCTTTTCAAAAGCCACGTCACATTATGGAATACTGAGCATAAAATGCAGCTTAGTGAAATGAAAGTGGGAGTGGATGTTTGTAGCACAGAAATATTGAGCAAGTTTAGTTAAAAAGGGAGACAGAGGGAAAGAAACACCGAATAGCAATGCAGAGACCTCGGTGATGTCAGGAGCAACTGGTAATAAGATGAATGAGATCAAATCTCCGACACAAAATATTTTAATATATTGATAAGCTTATAAAAAAGCATAATCTACTTCTGGTATTGACAAATATAAATATTCACTGGAGCTATAAAATAAAGTTAAAAGTCTGAATGTGCACCTTGCGACACACTAAGCACGCACCAGATCAGAGGTGAATTTGGCCTCACACTGAAGAAGCTTTTATTTATTTATTTTTAGTTTCTTTTTTCCTTTTTATTGAATTTACTGGAGTGACACTGGTTAACAGAATTACACAGATTTCAGGTGCACAATTCCACCACACACCTGTACACTGTATTGTGTGCTCACCACCCCAAGTCAAGTCTCCGTCCCTCACCATCTATTCCCCTATACCCTCCTCCACCTCCTCCCACTGAAGGAACTTTGAAAAACACACATATCACATGGCTACAGTCATAAACTAAAGGCTAAACTGTGTTAACAACAGATTCCTCTTTTAAAATGCAGACTTTATCTAAGTTGTAGCCTTTTGGACAATACTGGCTTATTTTATGTCTCCCAGCACAAGGACAGGTCTTCCTATTGCCAGCACTTGGTAAGCACACAACAATAAGGCAGGATGCAATACTCCCTCGTCTCTGAGAAATCCAGAAATAAGAGAGAGCAAGCACAGAGGCTAATGCATTCTGAGGGATGAAAACATGCATCCTGGTAACTTGAACACAGTGACGGGAGTCTGGTGTTATTTTCAGAATTCGGGCTCAGAAAGTGTTAGGAGTGAGGTGCACTGGAAGCTTATTAATAAAACCGAATAAAGCAGGAATTTCTGAAAACACTGCGGGTTATTTATATACATGGGGTCTCCATTTAGAACCCAGGCTTACCTTTTCTTTTTTTTTAAAAAAAGTATATATTTTATTGATTTTTTTACAGAGGGGAAGAGAGGGAGAGTTAGAAACATCGATGAGAGAGAAACATTGATCAGCTGCCTCCTGCACACCCCCTACTGGGGATGTGCCCACAACCAAGGTACATGCCCTTGACCCAAATCAAACCTGGGACCCTTCAGTCCACAGGCCGACGCTCTATCCACTGAGTCAAACCGGTTAGGGCAACCATTTCTTGATTATAAAAGTAATCCATACTCACTGTTGAACATTTAGAAAACATAGAATGTGCAAAAAATGCATTGATAGAATCCCAGAACCCAGAAAAATCAAGTCATTGTCCAGAAGCTGGTCTGTCACAGAGGTTGCATGTGAACTTAAACCTGGACTGTTATATGAAGGAGTTAAATTTTAGCATAGAATCAGTTAACTTACACTGGCCTACAGACCATAACCTTTGGACACCACCACTGACATGAACAGGTCGTGAACAGAATTCCAGGCCTTAAGGAAACGTGGCGCCGCTGCACGCTCAGTGAAGGCTGACTTTGGTCCGCGCACTCCGGAATGTGTGGCCGGGTTGAAGTCAACTGAGTGGTTCTGGATCAGTGGCCACAGACAAACCCAGCCAAAGAAGCAGGCTCTTTGATTGGAGGTACTGTGCTTACAAAAATAACTTCTGCTGTGCCAGAGGAATAAGCTGATTTTTATGAAGTTATTTTAGGGTGTGTCTTGGGAAAGCATCTGAAAAATCTTCATTATGATTATGAACTGTCACAAACACACACTCTCAGGACTCGAGAGCTTGAGGAGTTTGCAGTGGACAAAGGGGGCTGAGGGTACGGTGGAGCTCGGAGCTCTGTCCCCAGCCTGCAGAAGAGACCAGAGCCAGGGGGGAAAGCCTTGCTTCCCGATGGACCAGGAGCTTCCTGCCCTCGGAGCCAGGGGTTCAGAATGGGGAGGGGATGCTGGCTTCACCCCTCTCGCCCTGCTGCTGATTGTACTTGGGAAGCTCCCTGTGTCCAGCCCTTTGCTTCTGTAATGTAACCAACTGCTCCTTAGCCAAGTGTTCAAGGGTTAGTAGGTGCTGCAAACAAAATACTTGAACAGAGAGTTGCATTCACAATGAGCCAGGCATCCTCCTCGCCTCCAAGTCCCAATGCCCCAACAACTACCTGAGATCTAATGAAGCCTACATCCAGCACAGCTTTCCTCTCTATCCCCAGAGCTTTATTCTTCTGCAAAAGAGCACAACTCAATAAATCCAGTTGCTCTATGATTGACTTTTTTATGACAAAACTAAATTATTTCAAAGTGTTTGTTGAGCTACATTGCTGACCTAAAACAAGAACTGCTCTTAAAAAGCAGCTTGTACTTGCAGGGTCTTGAAGGAATTCCACCAAGTTTGTAAGTGGTTTATCATCCCCATGGTATTGTGATACTAAAAGAGTAGGAGATGCTAATTATCATTGCTGCTTAAGCAGCATAACCATTCATTTTTGTACTGTAACCAACAAATAATGGACAATTAGCATTACAAAATACCCCCCAAAATAAATCATCTTGCAATACGTCATTTATCAAATTTTACTGAATAAAATATAACAATTACAATAACAGTAACTCTCAAGATCCAGAGATAGACATAGGAACAATAAGATTCCTAAACATACCTGAACTAATTCTGCCTTTAACTCTTCTCTCTCCTCGTCAGAGAGCATGCTAGAGAAGTCAGCACTGGCTACTGCGTCTTCATCTCTTCCTCGCAGTGGTTCAGCCTCCAACAGACCTTTAGGCAAGATTGATAAAACATAACGCAATTTTTAAAATGAACGAACAAATAAGACAAAACAAAAACAGATTCATAGAAACAGAGACCAAAAAGATGGTTGTCAGAGGGAAGGGGAGGGGAGTTGGTGAGAAAGGTGAAGGAAAATATAGTAAATAATATTGTGATAAGTTTGCTGATGTGATCACATGGATGAAACCTGGGAACAAGATTCTGAGTGAAAAAAACAAGTTGCAGAAGCTCACAGAGTACGGCTTCACTTATACGAAGTTGCAAAACTAAATAAAGTATTGTTTAAGAATAGATTTATGAAGGAAAGCAAGGCGATGATAAAGCATTCAGGACCATGGTTTTCTCTGAGGTAGCAGGGGCAGAGAGGGGGAAGAAGAGGATGGGAATGTGGGAACCTATAGGACATATCTGTGGAGTTAATGATAGTGGTCCATTTCTGGGACACTGTGCATGAGTATTTTCTGTATTTTACAATGTATTTTATAAATAGTTTTGTATATTTAGTATTATTGTTCAATAAAACAATTAAAATATAGTTTGTTAAAAGTCAAAAGAAAAAGGTAAATAATTATCCTACAAAATCATTCTAGTTAAAGAGTAAAAATATGGCCCAATCTGCAAAGTTCTTCTGAAGCTGGCCTCACTCTCTCTCTTTTTTTAATGACTACACTTATTTTTATTTATTTATCCTCACCCGAGGATATTGTTCCATTGATTTTTTAGACAGAATGGAAAGGAGGGGGGAGACAGAGAGAGAAAAACATCTATGCGAGAGAGACACTTTGATTGGTTGCCTCTCACACGAGCCCCCACCATGGCCAGGGGATCCAGTCTGCAACCAAGGTAAGTGCCCTTGACTGGAATTGAACCTGGGACCCTTCAGTCCTCAGGCTGGTGCTCTATCCACTGAGCTAAACCGGCTAGAGCTGGCTTCACTCTTAAGTCCACTGTTCCCACATCTTTTTGTCTGAATCAATGGTACACCATCAGCACTTTGTATTACTGCTGATACCCTAACACACGTCAGTGAACACAGCATCTTGCTGACCCAAGTTCATCAGATCCTCATCCCCTCTATGTACTCCAGAGGCTAGTTTCACTGCTCAGTAATGTTCTTTTGCATGAGTAATACCTGTTTAGTGTAGAAGACAGGAAAATAAAATTATCCATTTCTAATTAAAATCACTATTATTCACACCACCCCAAAATAATTATCCTTTTGGTCCATCCTTGCTGATATTTCTTCTATGCATACATGCATATTTTCTTATGTATTTTATATGCAATTTACTGTTGTGAACTTGATTTATTTACTCATCCGATAGGATATCATGAAAATCTTTTATGTCTAAACCACGTACCAACATGCGTACATTTTTTATGATTGTATTTTGTCTCGTGTGTGAGTGATAATTTATCCTGTTTATTGGGAAACTGCAGTGAACGTCTCCCAGCCAAGACATAAGGTACAATCTTGATGATTTCGTATACATTGTATTACTGAGTCAAAGGGCACGGGGACAGACCTTTTGAAACCCACTGCATTCATTCCCCAAAGAGGCTGTGCCATTTCATGTAAACATCAGCAACCTAGGAGAATATCTCTAGATTCTGTACAAAATGTAAATAAGCCATTTAAAGGGGAAACACACGGTCATTTATTTCTGCGAGTAAATATTTGTTTATATGTAGCCAATGTATTGTTAGTCAGTTTTCTAGGATAAATGTCTAAATCAACATAGACTGATGAACAAGAACAGACCCAGAAACAAGGAGGCATGGATCAGACTGTCGGGCCTCAGAGGGAGGGTAAGGGAGGGTGGGGGTAAAGGGGAGAGATCAACCAAAGGACTTGGGTGCAAGCATATGCGCCTAACCAGCGGTTGGGGACAACAGGGGGGTGGGGGCATGTGTGGGGAGGGGTGTGGGATGGGAATGGGGGCATGAGGACAAATATGTGATACCTTAATCAATAAAGAAATTTAAATAAATAAATAAATAAATAAATAAATAAATAAATAAAATTAAATTAAATTAAATTAAAAAAAAAAGAATCAGCAGCAATTCCAAGCACATGTTTAAGAGATGGGTCTGGAAGGTAAGCTACCCCCTGCACCTGGGGCTAGGAAGCAGTATGGTAGGACATTCTGGTCTTCTCCCCAACTCAGCCTTGCCCTGGGACTCAGGGATATTGCTCAAATTTAGCTGGAACACAAATCCTCAGTTTCCTTTTTTTGACAGTGTGAGAGGGCATGTGTCAGGGAAGGGAATAGACAATAGTTCCAGGTAGTTAGACTCTTCAAGACATCAAACATTTTTAGTATCTTCCTATATTCTGGAAAGAAAACTCAAAATCCAACTGAATTGATAATACATGAATTGGGAAAGTTCTAGTGAATTTAGGGAAGCATAGACCCCCACATGCAGAAGAAGCTTCTACTTTTCAGGGGGAAGATCCATAAACAAGTGAGGTATTCTGCACCGGCCTTCAGCTCTCATCTGTCCCATGTCCCACTCCTCAAAGACGTCAGGAATCTTTCAAAGTCTCACTCCCAGAAACCAGCCATTCAGGAAATCTGCCTGGAGGCCAGGTTGCTAGTTACTTCCCCTCTAATTAGACCAGCTACCTTCTTCAGTCTCATCTTTGAAATTAAACGACAGTTCCCCATCTTCTTTTTCAACTTCTGTATCTATTTCCCTGCTACATCCTCTTCCAGGGGGTAGTCTCTGAGTTACACAGTTCAGCACAGGGGGCCATGTACATAGAAACAGAATGAACTCAAGACCTGCTGCTTTCACCAGAATATGCTCTGCTCCCTGGGCTAGTGAAGCAGCAATCAAATCATGAGGTCAAAGGGTAATTCCAGAATCAAAGAGGAGTTGGTTAAAAAAGTGATTAACCAGTAAAACTGAATCAGAACCAGAAGGAAAAAAAAAGCAAATGATAAGAAGGGCAGTAAAATGCATTTAAAATGACCTAGTTCCTGAGAAAAGTAGATATTAGAAGAGATTAAAAACATATTTTTAATAAAAAATAATAGGGAAAACTGTTCAGAAAGCACAATTTTTAGCAGGTGCAGTACATTATGAGGCAACTTCTTGAATCCGAGTTTCTTTTCTAAGCACCCTCTTCTATAGCTCAGCTCTGGTCAAGTTCAAGAGCCCCACCCTCTCCTCCAACCCAGGGGACTGTATTGACTTCCTGCTGCTGTAGTTCTGAGGAGCTTCAACATGCCCTCTTGGTTTCCCTTAACTCTTCCCATCTTCTAATAGTCCCTTCATTAAACTCTCTTGAATCAGGCACCCCCTTTGAGAATGCCATCCATCTGTTTCTCTCCTGGTCCCTGACTGGTACAGAAAGGCTGCCCCAATTTCCTTTTTGAGCTCTAGAAAAAAATATCATTCAGGCCATCCCACACCAACCTGGAGCACAGCCAATGCCTGTAAACCAGCCAGGTGCTGGGTGGTTGCCAAAATCGGTCCTTGGAGTTTACTTCCCCAACTGCAGTCAGTTCACCATACACGGGCTCCAGAGCTCCCCACAGTACTCAGGGAGAACCCTGCCACCTTGGCAACAGGTTGGTGCCCCTGCAGCAGACGCTGGGGTTACGGGCCCTGGCCAGGCGGAGAAAATCTCCCACCAAGGAGCGCCAAGTGAGGCTGAATCAGCTTGGAAGGGCGACTGGGCCCAAACTCAGCAGAGGAAGACAAGATCAAGAGGCCTATCTGCAGAAATGTCGGCATCAGAAGATATGGCCGCAGCTGCTGGAAGAGCAGCAGAGAACGCGAGGCACTACATGGGCCCTTCCTGCTTCCATACACCTGATACCACCTTAGCCAGGGCAAGGGAAAGGGGGCGCTGATAAAGAAGACATCTGAGCGAGGAGGTCCTCTCACTGAGAAAATGGGTATTATTTAAAGGATTTAAAAAAATTATTGCATTAGAATGGACTAGACCTATTTTTCTTCTCCACCTCGCAAAGCCTAAGGGCCCATACCCAGATCGGGTATAGGTTTTTTTTTTTTGGGGTTTTTTTTTTTTTATTTTTCACAGAGAGGAAGGGAGAGGGATAGAGAGCTAGAAACATCGATGAGAGAGAGAGACATCGACAAGCTGCCTCCTGCACATCCCCTATAGGGGGATGTGCCCGCAGCCAAGGTACATGCCCTCAACCGGAATCGAACCTGGGACCTTCCAGTCCGCAGACCGACGCTCTATCCACTGAGCCAAACCAGTTTCGGCCAGGTATAGGTTTTTTAAAAATGGAGAATGTATGTATACCAAGACGTAGTGTAAATAAATGTTGCCATCCCGCCATAGGAGTAGTTTGTACTTAAAGACAGCCATTTTGCTTCCATTTTCATGCAATAAAGTATGAGGCTTAACAAAGGTAACAGAGAGCCACAGGCCTGACTCCAGGGCAGGAAGTGTGCCTCTCCATCGGCTAGGTGACATTTTTGGAAGCAGGTCCGTCTTAGAGCACTTGTCAAATGCTACCATGTTCGTGCTTTCACTCTACCTGCAATCGGCCAGTGGTGACTCATGTAAGTCCCCCATGTGGTGCTAAATGACACAACAAACTGAACCAGATCCAACTGAGAAGTCACTGCAGCTGGTCCCAGCCTTGCTGATGTGGACCCTCACTCCTGGGACCTGGGACCTGGGCTCAGGGTCTGGCTCAGTTACATGTTGGTGGGCTCTCACTTAGGCCAGTCTGACTCCAAAGCGTATATCCTTCCCTGTCTTACAACCACTGAAGAATAGTAAACAAAAAATGTAGGAAAGTATAAATCAAAAGGTGGGTTTGGGATCAGAGTGCCTCCTTTAGCTTTGAGACAAAATCTCCCATTGGTACCAACACACTTCTGATGCACCCTGTCAGCACTCCAATGGATTAGGTCATGGCTTCATGCATATGATTGAAACAGTACAGACAGCTGTGAGTTAAAATGATTACAAACTATGATTTCAGATGAGTGGCCATATTTTGCATTGCTGAAAAATATATAGAAGTTACAGAAAAAAAATATTTTTATTGATTTCAGAGAGGAAGGGGGAGGGAGAGATAGAAACATCAATGATGAGAAGGAATCATTGATCGGCTGCCTCCTGCACAGCCCACATTGGGGATCAAGCCTGCAAGCCGGGCATGTGCCCTAACCGGAATTGAACTGTGACCTACTGATTCATAGGTCGATGCTCAACCATTGAGCCACACCGGCTGGGCCAGAATTTCCTTTAAATAGCAAAATAAGCTTGCATGTAGGTGTATGAGAACCATATTAAGAAATTAACAAATAAATCCATCTGTATAACCAAGCAAAGGAAGAAAAGCATATATTTGCAAAAAGAATACAAAATTATCCCAGGACTTCATAAAAGAAAGGATGCAATAAACTAGCTTAAATGAAAATTCACCATGCTTTAAATAATAAATTTAAGACTGTAATATTTATTACTTAACTATAGTTTCTTCATGACATTTGGTAAAAATAACTTCAGGCAAATATAAAATTTCAAAATATCTTCACTTACTCCTCAAGGGGAAAACTATTGGACTAATCTCATTAATGTTGGATTTACGATTATCTTTAAGTGCACACGATTTTATACATGCTAATTTTAGGAGGGTGGAAATTAAAGTTATAAAACAAATTTCCTTATTAGAATTCATTCTACACATTTCCTAAGCCTACCACAAAAAGATTAAATATTATTTCTTATGAACCTCCATTATTGAACTGCTTTTCATTCATTTGCCAATAACTTGTATTGAATATGTACATAGGAAATAAGGCTTTTAATGTATTTTTCTCCGTTGCCCTGGCATTTTAGCAAAGGCCTCAAGTGCTAAGAACAATACAGTGGGTGCTTACCATTCCTACATCCTTGAGCCAAGGCTTGAACCCTACTGCATGACACACTGAAATATTTGAAAAGGGGTTCTGCCAGGGCCTAGGGTCACCTACCGCTAGCCATTGAGAGTAGGGTAAAGAGTGAAATAGGAAGAGAGCAGCAGTGTAAGAAATTAGCATTCTCAGAAAAGCAATACTTAATCTCACCTCCCAGAGTTCACCACTATAAAACTTTCATGTACATCTCTCTGGTTCTTTTCCTATATACCCACACTTTGTTTTTTCACTTTATACCTCTCAAATTAGAATACTTCTTACAATCAATCAATGGTGTCTTACAATTAATTGGCATACTTTTTTGTTCTTAGTGATGTATAAAACAATGGGTATCTTAAAATCTTTGGCATCCTAGCTTTGAAAAATTTAATCTATATATATAAAAGCTTAAGCAACTGGACGACCTGACGACTGGCTGGTAACTATGACGTGCACTGACCACCAGGGAGCAGACGCTCAACGCAGGAGCTTCCCCCTGGTGGTCAGTGCATTCCCACACCAGGAGTGCCGCTCAGCTGACCAATGGGCTCCAGATGCCAAGCTCACGCCTGGCGGGTGCAGCTGCAGCCGTGGGAGCCTCTCCTGTGGACACTCCCTCTGAACGCCTGAGTGACGAAGGTGGCAGGTGCAGCGGGGCCTGGATGAGCAGGAGCGGGCTCAGGCTCCACCCCAGCTGCCTGCTGCTTCGCGCACTACTTCACGCTGTGTGGGATCTATGTGGACAGCAGGCTGGAGCCCATCGGGCTGGTGGGTAAGGCTGGGCTGTGGCAGTGTGGAGGTCCACTGATCCCTGCAGGCCCAGCCGAGGGACCCCACCAGTGCACAAATCCGTGCACTGGGCCTCTAGTATAGATATAAATATATTTTAAAATCTAATATATAACATACTGTATATTTAGATATACCCATAATATACACAAATAAGATCACACTGTTTTTACAGACAACTTTATCCTCTCATCTTTTTTCATCTTATCTGAAACCAGACCATATCAAAGATCTCCAATTGATCCCATAATATATTCTCCCCAGAAACACATTGGGCAGGTGGCATCAAGACAAAGGATTTCAGACTTTACCCAACTTGCAAGCCAACAAATTAGCCTGCCCATAGTTTCATGGGTGCTGGCGGAAGACCCAAGACTCCTGGATCAGACACTCAGCATGAACATTCATTCAGGTTTTTTTCCCTTGTCACCAAGTTCCATGGAGGAGTGACATGGAGGGACCTAGATGGAACATGCTCACACAGTGAGTTTCCATCACAACTGAAGAACCCCAAGCTCAGGAAATCTGGTTGCTTTTCATAGGCAGCAGCAAACCTGCTGACCTCCACCCTGGAGGGAGATATCATCTTTATTCTACTGGACTGTATGCCAACCTGACTTCTGCTCTAGAGATAGACACCATCTCTATCTTCCAAGGCTGTTTCCTATAAACATCCCTGAGAGGATAGTCCAGAAAAAAACAAGGTTGTCAGTATCTCTGCTTGCAAAATGGGCAGAAATTCAAGAGATCTATGAAGAATCATTTTGTAGAGGTGGTTTCTTATTTGCAAATGAAGAAATGATGGCTCAAAATGTTAAATAACTTACCCAACCTTACATGGTTGGTAAATGGTGAATTTAAGCATTGAACGGAAGTTTATCAGCTTACAGAGTTCATGTTTTTTTCAACTTGACCACAATATCTCATGCTGAGATGGAACAGGGCTAAAATGTCTCTCTATCCCACCCAGAAAACCTTCTGCTTCGCAAGACTAAGAGTTACTGAAGGTCAAGGTCTATAAGTTTAAAATCTGTAGCCTCCCCACTGTTGAGCATTGCAAAGAGTTCAGGGTAGGTCTACATCTCCTAAACTCTCTTAAATAGGAGTTGCTCAACTAATGTTTACTGAATTAGTCCCCAACCATACAAAATCAAACTGTGAAGTCTTCTTGATGCCCTTTCCTTATCCTTTTGTTATCTGTCATATTTGTCTACCCTTTTTTTCATTGCTATGACAGTGATTTAGGTTTTATCACTGTACACTCAGACTACTCAAATCTTAGCTAAATCTTATTTCCTTGCTTGCAATCTCCCCACTACCCAGCCTACACAACACTCAAATCAATATTTTGAACATATTACTTTCATCATGTCAAAACTCAGTTCAAAACACATTCGGTGGATGGAGTCACTTCCAGCCTAAATTTGAAAGTTTGTATGCTAGCATTCAAGTGATGATTCCAATTAGCCTGCCTATGACTTTCCCACCACACTTTGAAACCAGTCAGTCTACCATATGCAGTGTCCCTCAGTCATGTTTCTATTCAACCCTATGTTTTTATGCCTCTTCATCACTCTCAAAAGCCTCCACCACTTCCTCCTCAGTCTCCCTTCTAAGAATCCTACCAAGTTGCCAACAACACTAGAATAACAAGTAACATGCTGTGTGCCTTAAATTGATCTAAAGAGATGACTTTTTTGCTTTCTATCCATATTACTTTATATCACTACTAAATATTATGTACAGTATAAGTTACATTGTGACTTGCATTATAAATTGCATTAACACACATAAAACTATTACTATAATTATAGCTAAGCAACTTTATGAAAAAATATTTCTGACACTGTCCTGTAGAAGTTTATTGTCCTTCTTAAAACATGAATACATGAGTCACCACTATTAATAGCCCTGTTTTCTAAAGCTTTGGTTTCATTTAATAATGTAGCTAAAAAAAGAAGTCGCATCTGTAATACTCAGCTTGAGTGTGCACTAATCAGGTGAATAAAGAAAGATTTTATGCTTTTTGCTAAATATTTTATCAGAAGATTCTTCTGAGTTTGTAGGAAGTTAGATTAAATTCGTATAATCCATCTTTCTACTTAAAAAAAACCTCTGCTTAGGTGACAATTCAAATAGATGCCGATTAAAATTGACTCTAGTGTCTAAAGAAAAATTGTGACTAGTCAAAACCAAATTTTGGCTAAAGAAGGAAGTGACATACTATGACATAGAAATCAACAATAGTCCCAGCTGGTTTGGCTCAATGGATAGAGTGTTGGACTGTGGACCAAAGGGTCCTAGGCTCAATTCTGGTCAAGGGCACGTACCTCGGTTGCAGGCTCCTCCTTGACCCGGGCCCTGGTCGGGGCTCATGCAGGAGGCAACCAATCGATGTGTTTCTCTCACATCAATATTTCTCTCTGTCTTTTCCTCTCTCTTCCACTCTCTCCAAAAATCAATGGAAAAATATCCTCAGTTAAGGACTAAAAAAAAAAAGAAAGAAATCAACAAATATATGGAAATATGCCCTTCCATTTCTCATTCACCCATATGTACAAGATGACTGTCTTCTAACTCCAAGAAGAAACATAGCTGTGATGTAAAATTCTCAGGTTATTTGTGTATTGTTGAAGTAACCAATATTCACTAGAATACTAAAGATTGCAGGAAATAATGGTACCCAATAGTTAAACATGTACCATGCGGCTTTCAAAGGTGAGCAACCTTCAAGGAGGTCAAACCAATTAGGGGTTCACAAAAACCTAAATTATCATTTCTGTGACTAAGGTCTGACCAAAACTATTCAGCTCCAGGAATAATAATCCCAGAGAGGCCCTGACTGGTTTAGCTCAGTGGATAGCGTGTCGGCCTGCGGACTGAAGGGTCCCAGGTTCAATTCTGGTCAAAGGCATGTACCTTGGTTTCAGGCACATCCCCAGTGGGAGGTGTGCAGGAGGCAGCTGATCGATGTTTCTCTCTCATAGATGTTTCTAACTCTCTATCCCTCTCTCTTCCTCTCTGTAAAAAATCAATAAAATATATTTTTGGAAAAAAAATGTAAAAAAAATCCCAGAGAGCCTGAAGAGCACCCAAGTACCCCAGGAGTCCCTGGTCTCATGCCCAACTCATTGCTTTAGGGTGCTCCTGAAGGCATTGAGAGCTGTAGGGATTAGGGTGATGGATGGATAGGACCTGCTTGCCTGAAGGCGACTGTGGCACCGCCCAGGGCCATGGGAATGGCTTGCTTCATGACATCATTTTACTGGGCTAACTACAGAAACTAACATCGCATTAATACACAACTTTGATTACTGTGTAAGGCCAGCTGGCCATTCAGGCTGGCATCCTCTGGTAGGCTGCATACTAAAAAGGTATCGGATTCGAAGATATCACATATGAAGCTTAAATTCATATCATTCCCTGTGGTTTGTTTCACCGGTTCACACTGCAATGATGAGCCTCTTAGATGACAGTCTCTACTAACAAGTCTCCAGGGAGACTGACTTGCCAAGTAGATCAAATAACTTATGGCAATGTCTGTGCTTTTTACAACCTCAGAATAAAATCTACTTGAGGAACTAAATGAACAGCAAAAGATTATTGGTAAGCATTGGGAAGACTGATTTTAGTTAACTGTTAATACCGTAGAAAAAATTTTAAAAATTGTTTTATAAGTAGGTCAAGGGAATGAGTATAGGAAACACAGGTTTGGTGGTTTGTTTGTTTTTAAATGAAAGCCAGAAATAGAGAAGCTTACGTTTCTTACGGATGATGTGGTAAATGTGCTCCTCCAGGAGTTGCTTCTGAACTTCACTCCCGTGGGACCAACTTCAATCACAACCAAAGAGTGAGCCGCTCAGACCTGAGCTTTTATTCCTCTCACGAGGTCACGTGACCTCATCCACACCAATGGCTTCTGCTGGTCATGAGCATGTCAGTGACTATCCTCAAAACCACGGAGGTTAGTAATTTTCAATTAAAAGATGTAAAATATTTATCACAAATCTCCTCAGCTTCAAATATAAGATTTAGGCATTTGGGATATTCTTCCCATTTCAAATCACTATTTGTTACCCTTGAAAGGCACAGTTTGACACACTTACAAAACAGATGCAACTGCATAAAACAGCAACTCAGGCCACAATAACCCCAAGACAAAGACATAACAACACAGCAGCCACACATTCGAATAAAGAACACAAAACAAATAGTTATGGAAAACCAAAAATAGCTAATGTTCCTGATGCATAGACTCTGGGAACTTCCTTTTATGAGTAAACACGTACATTGCATGAGAAAAATAAAACTATTACAGGAATGTGTATAGACAAACCATACATAGGTTGACCATTTTAACCTTTATGTCATCCTTTTTTTCAGCATCTCCACCTTCATTTCACCGCCCCCTCCCCAACACACGCACACATATATTCAAATTTACCTCTTCTGGTACTTGGGAAAGGAAGCCAAATATGACAAAAGATAAATCTCAGAATTTAACACCCAGACTTAGATTTCTGCCTTCAGCAAGACTGGAGACTGGAGACAGTCTCACTTGTATCACTAAGAAAACTCCAGGGTAATAAATTATTCTAAATTCAAATTCATTAAGAAAAAGTAACACTCACTTAAAATAAAAAAGAAATCCCTTCTGTTTCTCCTCCTCCTCCTCCCATTTTCCTTCTCCTTATACTATTAGACTCGAGAACTGGATTTCCATTCATTCGTTTGGTGCGTTGTCCTGAGATACCCAGCACTCGGAGACAGACAGATCTGTGTCTGCGGTCAGCTACATAGGAGGGGTTACATTCCCATTCTCAGTCATGCTCATGGGGCTTTACAAAGTCCTGGGCCATCCTTTAGGGCGAGTTCAGGAAAACAGTAAAACCATTCCTTTTGCAATGGAAGACATCTACTATGGACATGAAGCAGGACCAAATATAACTTCCCCCTCCAAGGCATATTTGAAGAGTGGGGTGGATAGTACGAGGGACCTCTTCAGACAGGCCTGAACTTGTTAAAGTTCTAGCCCTGGCACAACGCCAAGGCTATGGTTAGGATAACGCCATCATGGCCACATGGAAAGTCTGGATCCATGACCTTTGGTACTGCAGCCAGACTCAGAGGCCTGATCATTCAAAAAGCATTGCCACAGGTATAAACAGTCTTCCCTTTAAGCAGTCAGTTCAGTAACATTCACATTTCTCCAGTTTTACTTATCAAATCTCTAGCATTTCAAATAACTTTGTTATTGACAATCTCCAAGAAGATCTGTTTTTCTCTTGAAATCTGGGTAGAAAAAAATAAATGCTAAAAGAGATGAAAATATGTGTTTCTGAATCATTCAAAAATAAAATATGCAAGAATTAGAGAAGTTTAAAGTAAGTCCTACACAAGACAATGAAATAGCCAAATAAAATATGAAAAGACAACCTTACCAGTAACAAAGAAAATGCAAATTAAAGTCGCAGAGATATACAATTTTTTCATCCAAGAGATTAGCAACAAAAATGCAAAAGTTGTATAACAACCTACGCAGGCACTGTCGAGGAGAAATAGGTCCTCTAAGTCTAACATATCACTGGCTTCTGGGCTATGACACCTAGTTGAAAGGCTTTTGAGAATAAATCTTATAGAAGAAAAAAGATGAACAAAGAAGATAGGTTTTGGATATTTACTGCAGTATTGTTGACAATGGTAGCCAACTATAAAAACCTGGATGCCCCTGGCCAGTGTGGTTCAGTGGTTGAGCATCAACTTATGGACCAGGAGGTTCGATACCCCAGTCAGGACACATGCTGGGTTGTGGGCTTGATCCTCAGTGGGGAGTGTGCAGGAGGTGACCAGTCAATGATTCTCTTTCATCGTTGATGTTTCTATCTCTCTCTCCCTCTCCCTCTCCCTTCTCTCTGAAATCAATAAAAACATATTTTTAAACAAAAACAAACAAAAAAAAACCTGGATGCCCATTAGTAGGGAACAAATGAAACAAGTACAGTGTACCCACTGTGCTATTTTTGAGTTATTAGAAATAATGACCAGAAGGAATGTTCATTGTATATTGTCAAATGTGAAAAGCAAGTTGCTGAGTCGTGTGTGCACATGATCCGTTGAGAGAGAGGAACAAAAACTGTTGGGAAAGGCAGTCTCATGCATGCAGCCTTTGGGCTCCCACTTCACCAAATAAGGATGGGCCTTGGGCCTGTAACACGTCCTACCGGAGATACAGAGTCCATTGAGCCTGTGCCCTTGGGAGGGAGTATCTTTCCAGATATCAGGCTCATATGTGCTCTTTTGCACTGCTTAAGCATGCGTGTCAATGGCCCTCAGGCACACCCCCACTTTCAGTATCTCAGATTCCACTGAGGAGGAGTAAGGGCTGGAGTCCTTCCCCTCCATTGTTGATGGTGGTAGAAAGGAGAAGGGTATCCATAGGCCAAGTGCCCAGTCTGCAGCTAAGGAAGTAGGGGGGGGGGTTTGCCCTGCTAGCCATGAGGGACTGATGCCCATTATTGAAGCTGATCTTGTTCTGTTCTTGTTCCATCCACTGCTTGACTGTCTTTTCCTTGGCAACTCCAATACCAACACACAGCAGTGTTTGGATTCTTCCCCTGGGACTGATACACAGTGTTCGCCTCTCTTGGGATTAAAAATCATCACACAGTACTCTGCTCCACAAAAAATACCTTATATGTGAACAGGAATGCCCAGGTGTTTGTATGAGCACTGAGAAAGGTGAGAAAAGATACATACCCAGTTGTTAATGCCGGTCACTGCCGAAGGGTGAGATTGGATAAAGAAAAGATGAACTCTCTTGTACATACCTCTGTAATACTTGGCTGGTTACAACAAGCATGTGCAATGGACTGAATCTTTGTGTCTCCCCAGATACATATGTTGAAATCACAATCCTCAATGTGATGCTATTAGGAGGTGGGGTCTTCAGGAGGTGATTAGGTCATGAGGGTGTAGTCCTCCTGAATGGGATTAGTGCCCTTATAAGAGGCTCCAAAGAGCTCTCTCACCCCTTCTACCATGTGAGAACACAGCAAAAAGATGCCATCCATGAACCTGTAACCAGAAGTCACCGGCAGTTGCTGAAGTGTCCCACACTTGCAGACCCACAGCCTTTGCTCATTCTGGAGGTAAATGACTACTGAAGCACATTTAAAAATTAGGTCATGTTGAATTATGGAGAAACCATGCACATCTTTTGGCTCTATTTTCTGGAAACATTTCTGGTATTTTGGATGGAAAGTTTTTCAAAAAAATATATATTTAAATCTGTGGCTAGTCAACTTTCAACACATTTTAAACAAATGACTGAAATTTAGAACTGTTTTTTTAAAAATAGAAGATCAAACCATCATAAGAATTTATTAATGGAATTTATGGCAGGCTACACTTCCTGCATCAACATAGGAAGGGGCCCAGGTTCTCCTTTAAAATCCTTCCTAGTTGGCAAACAAAACTAAAAAATGAAAGTCTGCAAATGAGATGATGGAAAGAAGGGTTTTAATAATAATCATTGGCTTTAAAAAATGTATGTTCCTTTTAAAGAGGTGTCAGAAGTTTAACGTGGATGAGCAACACGAGAACATGGCAATGACTGCTGGCTCTCTCATGTGTGCCAGGGCACCCAGCCCAGGCAGTTGGGTGACGACCCGCCCACTGAGGTGACTTCACCTAACAATGGAACAGTGTGGAAATGCAATGAAAGCTGAGCTTTAAAAACTGCCCTGTGACTCCAAAGTGTTTTTATGCATGAAGTCATTGTAAAAATTTTATCAACATCTGATTTCCAATATTTTGTGATGTAAGTAGTACTCAATTCTATTTAAGGCAAGATAAACCTAAATATCTCCTTTTTCCTTTACAGTTTCATTTGACTTGAAATCATACTCTATGGGCAGAACTTAACAAGTGACCTTTTTCTTGGTGTCATGGAAATATCATCAATAATTTAGTAAATCATATGAACCTATCAAAAATTTTAGGCTGTATTATTGGTAAAAATTAAAATCCGCAAAACCTAGCCTTAGATCCTATAATCCATAGTGCAATAAACTAGTTGAGTAGTTAGACTTGCTTATTCAAATGAAAAAACAACAACATTAACTTTCCTTTTAGAATCAAGGAAAAGTTCTCTTTCGCCAGACTTGGATTGAGTTCCACAGCAGTGTCTAGCATCTATGGGCTCTTTATCTCCTTCGGTGCCAGATGAGCCAGTAATGTTGGTATGTTACCAGTATTTAACACGTTCTTTTTCCCAAGGATGAAGGAAAATCAGCCTTGTCCCTCTTCGCTATGACTCCTTAGCCAGATGGGTTTCTCAGCCTGGGCACTATTGGCATTTGGGCAGAGGGATTCTTTGTTGTGTCCTGCGCATTGTGGGATGTTTAGTAGGACATATGGCCTCTAACAGCCAGGTACCAGCAGTACCCTTCCCTCCAGGTGTGACTATTAAAAATGTCTCCAGACATTGTCCAGGGTCCCCTGTAGGACAAACAACACCCAGCTGAGACCCAGTGGGGAAGCTCTGCTCCCAGAGCCAGCTCCACACCCACAATTATGGCTCTGCGCACGTGCTGACTCTGTGTCCCCAATGTGTCAGGCACTAGGCCAGGAGTTTTATGCACATTAATTCATATGGGCAGGTATAACTATCCCTAATTTATAGATGAGAACGTTGATGTTCAGAGAGAGAGAGTGGTCAAGCTGGGTCCCCCCTGCTTTTTCTCTATTCAGGTGGCATGCTTCAGTGTGTCCCTGGACCTCCCAGTTTGGAATCTGGTCATGTGTTTGGAAACACATACCCCTGCCCCGTGCATCCATGCATGTGTGTGCAAGGATAGGACTGGAGCAGCCACTGCAAGTGAACAGAGGTGGAAAGTAAAGGAGTGGACCTTCCCAATTTTTCCATCTCCAGTGAAGCAGTGAAAAATCACTTAGCCCTGCCACTGTCGGTTTTAAATACCCCGCAAGACACTGGGAATAGAGCAGGCACAGGAGACTCAAACTGCCTGCCAGGGTTGAAAGCACTGCAGAGGCCTCCCGTGGCCGAGCTGCTCCTGCTCTAATCGGGACCCACCGGAAACGAACCACAGATCTTCTATTCTATCCCTGAAGGCAGACAGGCCTTGGGCCCCTTCTCCTCGCAGAGAGTCAAACAGCGATCAAGATCACACATTAGTCAGAGAGCCAGGGTGCTGGCTTGAGTCCCAGGGTATAATCCTAGTTCCTGGTCGGGCTTTGACAGTGGTCACCTTCTCGGACCCCAGCCTCTGCTTCTTTCATTGGAGCTTCAGGCTCACGCAGAGGTCCCCAGGCTGACTGATCGCCTTGACCAGAGGCGTTCGCCCAGCCGACACGTGTGAACTCCAGAAGTGAGCTGCTGTTAACCACACTCTGTTGGGACATTCCCTACCTCCTCCTTTCGTTTTCCTTCTTTTGGAGTCACCAGTGACTCTGCTGTTCCGGGTAGTGGATGCGCACGTGCCTCTTTTAGACTCTTTGAAAACAGCTGATGCAACCCCTCACCTCTGAGGTGCAGTGAGCTTCAATTCCCTTTGGAGTCTTCCACTTCCAGTATGTACACTTCGCTGGCTTATAGTTCCTGCCGCTCATCTGAATCCTCAGCACTAAACTGAAAGGACAAGCAAGCAACTTGGCAAGCAGTGCTAACCTTCTGGGGTACACCTTACCTGAGAGGCACTCTTGTTTCTGAAGTGTGGCCTAACTTCAAGGAAATATTAAATTATATGTTATTTTAGAAATAGCAAGTTTTCATACTTGATTAGTACCTTAATTATATTCTAAATTATAATGGAAAATAGACTTTGCTTAAAAAAAAATTCCTGTCAACTATTCTGCCGCTTAAGAATTCTGAACCTCACACTTACACTCCAAAAAGTCTTTACTTCGGGGCCAGGCAGGGGGTAAGAGGGGAGTGTCTCCTGCTTTGGGGGACAAACATTTCTCTAAAATTCTCCCTGGTAGAAAAAGAACTCAAAATGGACATGAAAATGAGCTGTGGGGAAACAAGGCAAGTTACATTTCTTGCATTTCTGAGCTTGTGAACTTGATTCAGCCCCACTCTAGACTGAATGGGGTTGACTGGGGACCTGTGTGGTTTAGAACTATTTACTTAGAGATTATGAAGGGAACAGATAAAAAACTAAAATGATTCCAGGGTTTGGAAGGTCAAAGTAGTAACATTAAAGAAAAACAACAGATTTATTCTGGAAAAGGACATCTCGAGAGATTTCACACCAGGAGGGAGGGTGTGTTAAAAGGAAAAGGGCACAGCCCTTCTCCCAGCGAGCAGGAAACAGGACGAAACATTTCAGCAAGCATGATTTTGAGTCTGTTTTAGGAAATATTTTCAGAGGATAAATTTAATGTAGCTCCTCATGGTCTAGAAAAGGCTGGGAACATCTTTTCTGGAGATCCCCAGTGGGAGAGTCACCACATGATTATTCTGATTGAAAGCACAGACTTGGCCAGATAGCTCAGGAATAGTTTTAAGGTTGCTGTTTTTTGTTTTCCTGGTCATTTAGAAAAGTGACTACGCCTTTGAGATGAATTGCAATGCCGGGTCTGCCGCTAACTGGGTAAGTGGCTCTGAGCAGGATTCTCATTCATTCTCACCTCTGTGCCTCCTACATAAAGCAAGGGGGACAGCAAGTCATACCTAGAAATCTGTTGAGATTCCATGTGAGGAGGGAGGCGGTGAGTTTAAGAATGATATCTGATATCAAATAGGTGCATGAATATGAGGGGAAAAGAAAAGTTCTATTTTCATGGAAATCTCTTGTACAATTTAAGTGGAATCAGATGAACACCAAAGACATATTATAGATAAATAATCATTTATTCCAAGTTATTTACTACCATGTACTTTATATAAACTAACAGAAAAATAGCTATATATGTGGTACATTTCTTAAAAATAATTTGGTGGTTGTTGGTCGTGCATTGAGACAGAGCCTCGTTGATAATTATTTATATTTCCTGTATTTGTAGGACAGCATACCAAAACTTATTTATACCTTAAAACTGTAATTAGGCTCTGACATGACTGAAACAATAATTAAAACTTTGGAACTGCCCCAGATGTTTCTGTGGCTAATCTAGGTTCATGTTTGATCTCATTATTATCTCTGTGACAGTCATAAGGATTAAGGATATGAGGTGAAGATTTAAAATAGAATAGAGAAAGTTTTAAGAGCAACCACAACTTTGGAAGCTATGGATAGCTTATCTTTCCTTGTTTTCCTGAGCTTTTGATGATTCATTGAGCCAAATTTAAGAGCATCATTCCAGGCCAGCTGAGTTGGAATCTTTGAGGTCAACCTTGCACATCTGTGTTTTTTTAAGCCCCACAGGTGACACTGATGGGCAGCTAATGTTGAAAAAACCACTCATTTTAAATAATATATATGATGTAAGTGGTACCATGTCAAACTCCAAAAGAAAAGAGATTTCCTTTATGCTAAGCAAAATAAGCCAGTCAGAGAAAGATAAATATCACATGATCTCACTCATTTGTGGAATATAATGATGAACATAAGCTGATGAACAAAAATAGATCCAGAGACAGAGAAGCATCGAACAGACCGTCAAACCTCAGAGGGAAGGCAGGGGAGGTTGGGAGGGGAGAGGTAAGAGATCAGCCAAAGGACTTGTATGCATGCATATAAGCATAACCAATGGACACAGACACTGGGGTGGGTGGGGAGGTGTTGAGGGCATGTGCTGGGGGGGGGGGGGAGACATATGTAATACAATATGTAATACTTTAATCAATAAAGAATAAAAGAAAAAGAAAAAAGATTTCCAAGGAGAGGTAATAGCTAGTTCAAAAGTTCTAGGTTAAAACATGAAAGGATTCAAAGATGCACGTGTTGGCTAGATGGGAATACTGTTCCCACAAGATGGGAATAGTGTTTGTCCAGTATTATCAGGGAATTCCACACAAGTGTCTGTCCCATAGACCTGAAGTTTACTTACATTATTAAAAATTATGCATTTTATACAAAATCTTTCTCTAGTTGAAGGGTGTAACAGAAATGCAGGGCATGCTTATCCTCAAAGAACAGAATATCCTCAATGTACCCAGCTAACTACAAATCAAGAAAGAATGTACTTAAATGCTTTATTTGAGGTCTAAACCATGCACTATCAGCATAAATAAAGAAAGTTTAATTCTAATAGCAAATCCCAAAGGTCTTCCTAGAGATGTTGTTTGATTTTGGACTTACAAAATAAGAGATTTTCGACGGGTAGAAATAGGGAGGGAGATCTCGTAGGGAAGAGCATTGGCAGACTATCAGAACCAACCAAGTTCAGGTATGATCAAAGGATGGAGAGTTGCTCGATTATCTGGGCTTTTTGGGGACGGCCTTGACCTGAGAAGGAGTTGGGAAGGAGAAAGGAGGCCGTAGAGAAGCACAGAAGGTTTTTGAGCCGAGGAATCATGGGCTAAGAGATGTTCTTTGAAGAAAACACTACTTTTCTGATGCTGTAATGTACCGCACTGATGACTCCAGGGGCTTTAAACAGCTTTAAACAAATGCTGAGAAATGCTGAGAAGGGAGAATTGGTGTGTCTTCCAGATCTTTCCCTGCTGTCAACTGCCATTTCTAATTCATTGTAAACTAGAAGTTGCCAAGGGAAACTAACAAGTCACACTTAATCCTATGCTTGAAATCCAAGGTGGTCCCAGTCAGGCTCTTCGGGACTAAAAGGCACGGGGCCTTGTATTAGCTGTTTGCTTTGTTCTATTTTGTTTACTTTTCAGAAAACTGTTCCACAGAATTCTCTCACTCATGACCACCTAAGAAAACTGACCTATACATCGAACTGTCCTGCTGTCCTCCAGGAAAACTAAAGCCCTTTGGGTTGTGAGCCCCTTGAAGGCCTGGCACAGCCTTTGTCCCCACAGCCCCCCAGCTCACTCTGGAAGGCGTGGGGAAGAGCTGCTGCAGAGTGAACGTCTAACAGCTTTGCGCTTGCTCATGCTGACGCTGGGAAGAGGGGGACATGCATGCGCAGAGTCTCCTCTCAAGAGGTCTATGTTCTTCATCAATATGTGTTTTGCATCTGCATGTCTTCCATGTGCATATGCATTTTACATACGTTTCCTATTTTAACATACATATGCTTTTCATACATACAGGAGCCGTGTTGCATCCTTCCTCAACACCCTGCCGCGGTGTGTGCCGCCTTGAAACCATGTCATCGAACAGAAACCTCCACACACAGGAAGTCGCTGAAAAATGGCGTGGGGATTTGTCAGCCCTCCTTCAGCCCACAGGTTCTCAGTACTTTTCTATCACTGTACTCCTGGGGGCTACGGTGGCACCCCCTCAGAAACAGTGACTCCGTGTAGCGGTGACCATCAGTAGAGAGGACAGACATGCCCCCCACTCCACCTCACCAGGAAAGCAAATCAGACAGAACAGGGGAAAGGAGGGGAGGAGGAAAATGAAAAAGGGCGATATAAACACAGCAGTGGAATAAAATGCCCTGAGTCCTTCTGCCATACTCCTCCCAGTAAACTGAGAATCGCAGTATAATAGAGAATACGGCCTTTGGTGTAAGAAGGGCCTGAGTCTAGTCCTAGCAACACAATGATTAGCTGAGTAATCCTGGCCCATAAAAGTCACAGTAACTATCTCACTCAGTTGTTTGGAGGATTAAGTGAGATTAAATTACATAAACTGTTGGGTCCAATGTCGAACACAGGGATAATGAATGGATGGTGGCAGTGATTACTGTAAACAACCAGCCAGGCAGAGCTGAACTGCACCATCAGTGCCCTTATAATTAAACTAGAAGCCCAGCGCACAAAATTGCGCACCCCGCTCACCTGCACGCGCAGCCCCGCCAAGGTCTTTGGTCGTTAAGGTGTTAGGGCCACTGGGTTTTTATAATATAGGTGCTTCCCATGGAGGGCATGGATGCTAATCAAGCCTTTCAAGAAACCAGGTGGGACACTTGGTACAGGCCCAGCTCCCACGGGAGTGGCCACACCTGGGCCTGGCTTCATCGTAAGGGGTGTGTGGGAGTCAGGGCAGAGCATGAGGGAGGCGAGTCCTGCGGGAGTGAGGGGTCGGGGCAGAAGCAGGCCCACCACCAAAGCAGACGGCGGCAAAGTGTTTGCAGCCACAGCCAATATTCTCTTTTCCCTCTAGGCTCTTCATTAACACTCAGAAAAGCGGACTCAGCAAACTAACAAAGTGGGGGGAACTCGATGCTTATTTCCTTAGCAATGAAGCTGGGCCGTCATATATATGCCTCGAGCTAAATGGACGGGTGTCCTGAGTGCTAGCCAGGTTCACCAGGCAAAGGAGAATTTCCACTTGGAATCAAAGCCATCCTCAGCTCCTCCCGGCAGTCTCCTACACCGAAGGCCCAGGGGAACCGTGATAGCTGGACAGTGTTCTCCCCCAACAGCACAGCTACAGAAGCCATCGGGAAAACTGGTGGCTATGTAGTAGCTATGTCGGGTGCTTCGTTGATAATTTTGTTCAAATCTTTTATGATTGTACTTCGATTCTGCCTTTAGAATTGCAGGTTCCACGTGCCATTATATCGTGTATATATTGGTTCTTTTTTCGTTTTTCTTGAACTTACCTTGTTTAAAAAAAGTCATAGTTCCTCATGACAAGGTATGTTGCTGTGCAATGGACAGAGCAAGGGAGCAAAAACAGGTACCTGAAGGCCACTGAGGACGGTGAGGTGTCCCACAGCTGTTAATTTCCTCCTCTATTCAGAGCTCTCTCCCCTCAGATGACAGGGAGAGAGACACACACTCAGAGCATGTTTGGTCTGACACTCAGAGCATCTGCACTCTGCGTCTCTATTTTGACAAACAACATGTGAGAATAGCCAACCAAATGGGAAGCACCGCTATTCTCCGCATCCATTATGTGACATCTAACAGCGGGTAGGCTCCTCTGCACCCTTTCAGTTAGAAGAAAGAATACCATTCACTCAATTTTGAATACATCGTTATCCTTTTTCCTTTCGAAATTAAGGAAAAACAAATTGAATCCATTATTTTCATGGAACCTAGAAAAGGACATTTGGTCTCTCTTCTTTTAGAAGAGAAGCGTGGAAAAGCTGCTGTCTGTGCTCAGGGAAACACATCCAGCGCGTGGACAATGGGCGAGAAGCAAGTGCCCAAGGACAAACTGTTCCTCTGCAAAGCCGCCCACTAGGAAATAAGGCCAGGATGATGATTGAAATAAAGAGACGGGGAAAATGCCATTTGAACAAAATAACCAAACACATACACACACACCAAAAACAAAATAAAACCCCAAGGTCAGCGAGGAATTACTCCCTTTAAAAGAAAATGTTAGTTATGTTTTGAGAGACAGCTGAATTAAGATTTTATAGCATAACACCATGTGCTATAAATACACTGAGTGGCCAGATTATTATGATCTCTGAACGAATAATAATCTGGCCACTCAGTGAGTGTGTGTATAAATATATATATATATATATGTATATATATATATATACATATATATATATATATATATATATATATATATATATATATATATTAGAGGCCTGGTGCATGAATTTGTGCATGGGTGGGCTCCGGCCAGCCTGGCCAGGGGGAGGGGACATGGTCGGTTGGCCAGCCTGCCTGCTGGTCGAACTCCTGGTCGAGGGGACAATTTGCATATTAGCCTTTTATTATACAGCATATACACTGAGTGGCCAGATTATTATGCGTTCAGAGATCATAAAAATCTGGCCACTGAGTGTAAGTCCCTATAGTTAAACGTAGAGACAAAAAAAAGGGGGGGGGCAGATATTGCATCATGTTTCCTTGGTATAGCAAAAGAGAATATATTGAGTATTCTTTAAGTCTAAGGCATGCTGATGTAATGATGATGGCTCTTGGTCCCACTGGTTTCCTGTCATCAGTTTGGTTGTTGCAATGACTCCCAGGCCACCTACTTTTGTGCTGTTTTCAGAGAGAACGACCTAGGTCTTAATTCTGAAAATGGAGCCCCAGAGGCTGTAGTCGGCTTCATTTGGGACAAGTTAGGTGTCTTATTTTTTGACACTCCTACAAACCAAGAAAAGCATATTAATTCTTGCCAGTCACAGAGTCACAGCTGATAGTTTAAAAGTATGGCCACTATCGTTCATAGAAACGCCTTCCAATCTGGCACTTCCAGTTACTTTGAGGTTCACTGTTTTCAGTTACAGAAAGAAATGGCAAATGTCTTAAGAGCAGGAAGCTCTACCTATACTTCCTTTCCATCCTAACTCCCAATACTGTGACGTTGGCAGAGAATTCTAGCAAGGAGAGGAAAATGGAAAGGTGGATTTTAGGAGTACCTATAATTTGACTTTCCCCATCTCAGCACCCCCTTTTTGTCAGGTGTCTTGTCGACTGGAAGCTATTGTTGCTACTGCTTTTACTGTACATTCTTCTTTCTGTGCTGCTTATTAGATACCTTGAGGGGAAACGTCTCAATTTATTTCAAATACTCATGTGGTAAGGAAATAAAATTAAGCTCCTATAATATCAGATTTGGAACTACTTCAGAGTAAAAAGGAAACAGCAATGGGGCTGGTGAAAAGTCTTATGGAAAAATACCAAGAAGAGAGAAGTTGCCAGTCCTCCTCCTCTGCCCTTTCCCATGTGAGGAACTAGCTTTTGACAACACCACATCAAAGGCACCGATGTTAATCACTAGGGGGGAAAGTTAGATTAAATAATAAACTTAATGGCAGGCTCTGACAGCCTTTCTTTCCTAATGAATATTTTTAAAAGTGCTTTTTAATATACATCTTACATAAGGTATACTACAAAGGATGCCATAGGCAGAGTCCATTTTCGTTTTCTTTTTGAAATTCTTTGTTCCCAAATCCAGTTAGATATAACATACATCATTTTCTTTTGTGGTCAAACCCTAAGTCATGTTTTCAAATACTTTTCACTTTAAGAGCCTACACATCAGCCACCTCTGTGCTTATGACCCACACAAATCCTGAATTGGAATGAAATGTACCACTGATCTTACTGATCTTAAGAAGAATTAATTTAGCAGTTTGCCCAACTGGGGTACTTATTATAAAAGAATGTACTTCATTGTTCTTTAGTTAGCTATGGAAAGTCTTTTTTTTTCCAACTTGAGTATATGATTTTCAAGTTTATGTGGGAAAGATAATCCAAGAATGCTTAGGGCAGAGGTGAAATCAACTGAGATGCCTTCTATTTATACCCAGATGACCAGACTATTCATGGCAGTCCCAACTGTTGGGAAACAATCATTACCTAAGGTATCAACCACAGAGTAAAAAAGCATTTGCTCCCAGTTTAAGCTAATTCTCTAAAAGTATCACAGTGCTTTGCCTACGACTTAAAACTACCTTAAGGAACCTGCTGTCAGGATGTCTTCCATATGAGCTGGCCTTACTGGCATGGACTAAATGAAAGAAAACATGCCTACGTCTGGGTTTGACCTTGCCAGCACAGTGGAAATCTTCTGACCATGGAATGCCACGCATGCAGTTTTGATAGGAGTCCTTTGATGTGGTATTTTTTTCAAACTGCAGATCACTACCCATTGAATGGGTCAGTAAGTCAACTTAATGGGCTCTGACCAGCATTTTTTAATGAAATAAAATAAAGAAGACTAGAATAGAGTAGAAATTATTAGAAATGCACATAGTAAGGGCAAGCAATGTCTCGTGAATTTTGGTTTCAGCTATAGTCCTTATTTTATATATACAAATGGGATGAGGCCACTTTTAGCTATACTCAGAACACAGCTGTGGAAGGAAGAATCAACAGCACATGAAGACAGATCCACTGAGGAATGCAAACGTGCCTTCCCACTGGATAAGTTGATGCAGCTGTTTAAACAGAGGCGAAAGGTACAGTTTCCACTGGGGTCATTGGTTTTCCCAGCTACGGTAGCTTGTTCCGAAACCTAACCTTGGTGAAATGAGCAATATGCTCGGATAACTGTGGGATATCTTATTCAATAGGTGATGCCATAGAACCTGGACACTTTCTCACTAGAAACCGCCAAAACCAGATCTCCAATAATTATTCTTAACTGTGAAGTGTTCCCCTTACTCCCCCCCTCAAACCCCCAGCTAAAACCCTTTGTTCTTCAACACCATTAAAAACCTTGGCACATAAGGAGGTATAAAAACAAAAGTGCATTTGACAGTTTCTGGAGTTAAGATAACACAAGACTTTGCTTATTTTTTGGCAATGTGTGTGTGCACATGTACATACATGATTATATATGCACATGCTTTTTTGCCACTGTTTGACAAAAATGGCATATTTATATACTCCTCTGTATCTTGCTGCTCTTACTTCAGAATTCATACTAGATATACAGTATGTGCCAAATGGTACAATTGTAAGTCATCCTTTACCACAATGCCTTGTCTAGTCTCACACATTTATTCTTCTGTAGGTTACTCTACATGCATTTTATCCAATTCCAAAATATCTTTGTTGGGACTTTAAATGAAATTACATTAACTATAGTTATTAATTCATATACTGAAGTTTTATATTCTTCTTGGATCAATTTTGGTAGTTTATATTTGGCTATGCTTTCTCTAGTTCAGGGATCAGAAAATCTGGCCTACAGTCCAAATCTGGCACTGTCTATTTTTGTAAATAAAGTTTTATTGGATCATGGACATGCCATTTGTTTTTATGATGCCTATTTGTTTTTATGGGTCCTTCAAGCTTCAGTGACAGAATAGAGTGTGACAGAGACTATTTGACCCACAAAGCTTAAAACATTTGCTGTATTGTCCTTTATAGAAAATGTTTGCAGATCCCTGCTCCATGTTTACAACTTATTTTCCAGAAGGTTGTACATGGTATTTTCCAGCTTCTAAAATTTCTTCAATGTTTTAGTTATCTTTCCTTTTTAATCTCTAACTTTGCTCTCTTTTTTTCCGGAAATAGGTTCACAAGGAGTTTGTATCTTTCCTAAAATGAACTTTTGAATTTATTTATCCTTTCTGCTACTTTGCTGGTTGCTGTTTCTGATTTTATTAATTTCTGCTTCCATCTTTTAAAATTCTCTCTTATTTTAGTGTACTTTTTTTCTAGTTTCTTAGTTTTAACTTGTATGATTTATAACTACTCTGTGTCTCATATTTTGGAGGGCTCTCATTATTTCCTAGATATTTCAGAATTTTCATTTTTACTTTACATTTGACCCAAACATGTTTTAATTTCCAAGTTGCTAAATACTTTCAGTTATATTTTAATATTTATTTCTAATATTGTTGCACAATAATTAAAGAATTTGGTCTATAAAAGCTCTTCTGAATGTTTTACGGTATTCTTCTTTCTTTCTTTTTTTTTTTTTCTTTTCTTTTTTTTTACAGAGAGGAAGGGAGAGGGATAGAGAGTCAGAAATATCGATGAGAGGGAAACATCGATCAGCTGCCTCCTGCACAGCCCCTACTGGGGATGTGCCCACAACCAAGGTACATGCCCTTGACCAGAATCGAACCTGGGACCCTTCAGTCCGCAGGCCGACGCTCTATCCACTGAGCCAAACCGGTCAGGGCGTTTTACGGTATTCTTTAGACCAAGTATTTCACTAATTTTTCTAAGTGCTTCATGGCACCAATGGAGTTAGGGTAAGAACATTAAGTTCTATATAAAGTTTTAAAATATATCCTGTTAATTCCATTTAATTAGATCATTCAAGGAATTTCTATCTTTACCTATTACCTACTATTTACTCATTAAAATACACCAGTATAAAACTGAATTATTAACTGTTCTCCCTGCAATTGTGATTGCTTTTGGTTATGGATTTCTAGCTGGTATGCCAATTGGGCATAGAATTTTATGACTTTACAAACTGTGCCTCTTTCTACAGTTTTATGCTTTCTTACTAATTTAATTATTATTCTTCATGTTTAGTTTGTTTGCTCTTTGCCTTGAGTATTTTTGCCTATCTCTGTGTTCCCTCAACCTCAAAAAAGTTAAGTATATTTCTTATAGCAACTCTCATCTATGTTTTTATTTTTATGCCAGCAGTCTCTCATTTTATGTAGGGGTATTTGCACCTTTTATATTTTAATATAACAATAGTATATTTGACTTTTTATTTTATATTTATAATTTATCTTACTCCTTTTTTTCTCTTTACTATTTTGCTGGCTTGGTAGAATTTCTATCCATTCTTATTTTTTTTCTTGTTAATTTAAAAGTTCTACCACTCTTTTCAGTTCTATAAGTTCTATAAGTTTCTTCCCTTCACAAATACGTGTATTGAAATATTCTAAAAACAAAATGCCTAATGCTAATAATCAGACAAAAATCAAATGTTTACTGTCTTATATAAATGAAACACCAATGATTTCTTCCTTCCAGATAAGTTATTCCTACATTGTCTCCCCCTACGTCTGCCTCCACTGCCAAGCCCCAGAGGCTGGCCTCCTCGGAGCCAGAGGCCCATGAGGCTTGGGTTAGGTCAGTCAGAAGCAGTCGTGGCATCTAGAGGCTGCACTTCAACCACCTCTGCTGTTCCCGCAGCTAAGCACAGACTTGAAGGCATCAGCTTTCTGCTGGGGAGGTCTCCAGGCCCTCCCCACTCTGCCCCCCAACTTCATGGTGTGACCCATTCATTGAGCTGCTGCAAACAGGAGCAGGGGTAGCACAGTTCTGCAGCCAACCGCAGGTGCAGCAGCTTGGTGACAAGGCAGGTCCCGAAGGGGTGGCTTGATCCCAAATGCTTCTGAATAGCAGCCATGACAGCAGCAACGGGGTGCCGAGTTGTTCCTGAAAGCTTAGTCTAGAGTCCACCACTTTAGCCATACAGTGAGTCTGAGGCCATTTAACATGGCTCTGGAATGCCTTCCTGTTCAGAATAGGTGTGTGGATTCTGTCCTCTGTAATTGGGCCCCAAGTCATACTCTCCCTTTCTCTCCTTAGAACTCACAGCTTTTACTAGGACAACAATAATTTCATACTTTTGGTTTTAGACAAAGTTTCCCTTTCAGTGTGTCTTTCCTTTTCTCTATTAAAGATCTTTATGTAGACCTTATCTTACATATTCCCAATTACTATCATCATTTATTTACGCTTAATCAACATTTGGGTGTCAATCAAGTTGCTAGAGGTTGGCTTTGCAGGAAAAAAGATGGTTAAACCTTGATCCTTTTCTTGTTGTTCTATAGCCACCTTTCACAGATTTTATAAATGTTTTATTCTCATACAATCCAGTGATGTTTGGTTCGTTGTTTTTGTTAAAAGCACTTCCCTTAGATCTTTCAGTGGAGTCATATGGAGAAATATCAGGGACATCAATATGTGCTTCTAATCAAGGCCCTTCCTAGGCACTCTTCATCTACCTATGTTTCTTTCCAATATTTCTATCCTATCATTTCTAACTATAAGACCTGGCTCCAAGCTCGCCCCTCCAACTGGTTCTCCTGTCCAATTCTGGGCCATCCTGGGCCACTCTGGACCTTCTGGATGCCCCAGTATTCCGCATGCACCTTATTGCTGCTTTCCAAATATGCCTTCATCCCTCTCTTCATTCCTTTTTTCCTTCATTCCTATTTATTGTACAAGGACTGATTCTATTGAAAATTCCTCAAAAAGGGGGAATTTGTCTTTTTGGCTGCCCTCGTTGTTTATAATATAGTGATTGGTATAACGTCTCAAAAATAACATTCCTTGCATTCTTAATCCCCACTGTGTGTGTGTGTGCGCGCGCGTGTGTGTGTGTGTGTGTGTGTGTGTGTGTTCATATGTGGTATACAAACACACATACAATGCACACAGTGATTTCTGAGTACTCAGTGCACAAGCTACTCAAATGATCTAGGCCTCCATTACTCCTCGTGAAATGGAGACACTGTCACCTACCACAGAGTTGTGCTTGGGAGATGAACTGGGGCCCTGTATGGCAATGCCTCCTTAGCAGTTGTCCAGGGTGCCGAGGAAGGAAATTGTAGGGATGATGATGTCTGATAGCCACGCCAGTGCTCTTCACATGCTGACTCCCTCAGCTGTTCTCAGCCAAGGTAATGTGATGTTTTCTTCTCTTAATGCGCTCCAAAAGCAAGAGGAGTGCTTTAAGACGCTGTACCCAAGGCCTGGAATGTCATCACATCCAGATGGCATTTCCCTCCCTTCTACGTTCAACCACCTCTCAAAAACCACCCCCTCAACACTCATCTCCTGACGGTTACAGAGGGAGCCTCTTCTTCCACCTCACCCTCTCCAAAAATGCAACTCCTACAGCACTCTGCTCACGACTCCAGCTCACGACTCCTGAAGAAAGGTCGCTTGTATTCATACGTGGTCAAAAGTGACAACACGGTGCAGCTGTTCGGGTTTACCTACTTTGCCTGCACTCTGTGTGCTTTTGATGTTTGTACATTTGCCTTAGAGAAGGCACAGTGCTGTTTACATTGATTTTTTTTTTCCAATGCCCAGCCAACTAACATGCTTTGACAAATATTGGCTTAATAAAGGCTCCCAGCAGTGACTCAGCATGGGTGCCTACCTGTCTTCCCGGGGTCTCTTAGTCATTATGCTTAACTGGTTTCTCTAAACCGCAGCTGCCACAGGAGCCCAGTAGTGCCTTTCTAAAGCCAGAAGTGTCCTGGGGGCAGCGCCGTCCATAAGGTTCTGTCCAGAAGGGGGGGTTTGGACAGGCACCACCGGGACGGAGGCTGTCCAAGCCAACTTTCCAAATGAAAAACTGCCCAAGAATCTCCCTCATGTCCCGGAGACTTCATGTCGTAGACCCCACAATCAGCGCACCATCCAATACGGACTAACTCCAATTCTCCTGGGAAATCCTGGCCTTTGACAACGTGGGAGAAGAGAGAAACTGCCCGGAGGCCTATGGTTCACACCATCCAAGATACCCTGAGAAGGCCTGGTTGTTCATAATTATCTATGCTGACACATTTTAGCATCTGTTTCAGTCCATCAGTGTAGCCCCAGAATCTATACATTGCCTAGCATACAGAAGAGTTCACCAAATGTTTGTCAGTAAATAAATATTATCATAAAACAACATATGCTTCTATCTAGGTCTGTCCTCAGTTACTAGTAGGAAACACCCAAATTCCTTTTTTTCTTCTTTTTTTTTTTGGCAAATTATTTTATACATTTCAGTTAGATAAGGAAACTCCTCCTCCTACTAACCATGTAGTGAATGTTCCTACATGTTACCCCAATAAACAGCATTAGATTACACTTCACAGAAGACATCAACATTGCACAAAATAGGTTCACCTACGTATTTTTTTTTTATCTTAATTGTTGAAAGTATTACATATGTCCCCTTTTTTCTCCCATTGACCCCTTATAGCCCGCTCCAGCCCCCTGCCCCAGGCCTCCACCACCCTACTGTCTGTGTCCATGGGTTATGCATATATGCATACAAGTTCTTTGGTTGATCTTTTCCCTCCCTTACACCCCCCCCCCCGCCACCCCCACCTTCCTTCTGAGATTCCACAGTTGAAACACCCAAATTCTTTAGCTATTCATCCTCTGGTATTTAAATCCCATGACACTCGTTAAGTCTCAGTTTGGTTGCCTCTCTAGAAAACAGGCAGCAGGTACTAATAAGTAAAATAGCTAGTTTGCCTCGACACTAACACTGAACTCCCCGACTACCTTAGTTCTTTGTTGTACCAGGACTAAAATGTTATTTAATTCCCTTGGTTATTCCTAAATTTTCCTGGAGAGGTATCTTATTATATTCAGGCATCCTAGCTTTCCTAAATTTTCAAGAATTTTGGTCTTGGCATTGTTACTTGTGCTAATCGTATAGATCACATATTATCAGATTTGCTAATTGCTACAAGTTAATTACTACAGGGTATAAATAAATAAATAAATAAATTATGACATCATATTTACTACTTGGTTCATTGCCTTCAGATTCTTCCCCTTTCTAGATCCTAAAGAGAAAAACAAAATGTAGTCTTGAACCCAATGTCTAAGATTACTTTAAGCCATGATTTCCCTCTCTTCTGAAATCTACACACCAGCCTCCTTCATATCACCAGAAAGTACTGTGAATACTCACAATTAGATGTATCGAAAAGCGCTCATCAAATATTTAGGGCTATATTAAGAGCAAGTCATTTGGCTGTGATTCTGTGGGTTTCAGAGAAGGAAGCTGGTGTGGTTCTGTTCCTTGGTTGAAAAGAACTCTGAGAAGGTAAATAGAAAACATTCTTGATACCTGAGTGTGTCATTGGAAGGACCAGGAAACGGTGTTCTATATTGATGTCAAATGGTCCCACTTCATTTTTACAATTTAAATTAAATTCTCCAGAATGAGGTAATGGGGTAGTAATTAATGCTCTCCTCTATGTTCCCTGATCAAGAAACAGATGAATATATACATACCAACATCTACATATACAGTTACATATTTAAAATATATATACCACATTTAATTTGCAAACTCCAGTAATTTCAGGACCTTCAAAATTAAAGTAGAACTTTGCTCAATTAAAAAATGTTATAAACTATGCTTGGCACTATGTCCAATTAGCAATTAGCAGGTGGTTCATAATTCTGGGAAAATACTCACTTTCAAATAAATCTATCTTTGGAAATGTAATAGTACAAGCCTGCCTTTCTTTTCCTTCCTTTTCTACCTTCCATCCTCACTCCATAAAGTTGACTGACTTACATCATATATGATAAACTAAATTACATAAAAATCAAGTAGGGCTTGTAGAGCAGTTATTTTAAAAGACAGAGGGACACTGAGACACATGATGACTGTTAAGGATGCTGAGTACAGCCTGCATGACAAAGTGCACACTGAAGAGCAGCAATAACCAGAGCTATGAGCTAAAGATGATGGACACATGGCGTCAGGATGGCGTCAGAGTTCTGTCCCTTGTAAGATGCAGGTGATCTTAGACTCCAGGTGGAAATGACTTTCCTTGTTGAAATGACTTTCAAACACCCCCCTTAACCAGATTGCTGTAAGATGCTGCTCCCCAGAGCAACACAGCCCTCTTAAAACCATCTCTGACTTTTTCTCAGGATGCTCAAACAATGGCACCATGCATGAGAGCAGAAAAGACTCACTTTAAAGAAGAGCTGTCTTCTCAGATTTTGGTTCCTACAAAGATCACTGGTGTTGAGTAAGTCAATTGGAGGAATAGTTAGTGCCACAGAGTGAAAAGGAAGAAATGAAAGATCATTCTGCTACATCGAAGCTATCCTGTGGAAAAGAACTTGTGTGCTAAATATATACCAGGTACAACGAAATGATCATGATTGTAAAAACAAAACAGGAGTGCCAGTCACATTATCATAAACCCTGCACAGAGAGGGAGAAGAATGATCTGCGTGTGACATGCTTTAAGCGGTTTTTAAAGTAAACCTTCAACTAAGGAAAACTGGGATGCCTACAGTGGTCCTTAGTTTACGAAGTACTTTGAGGCGTGTGGGGACTTCTGCAACTCCTATTCACACTTGAGATGCCGTCTCTGAGCAGTTGCCTGCGATCAGGAGCCTGAGTGGGATGACCCTGCACTATTCCACCCTAGACATGCGCTGAGGGTCTACTTGGGTTACCCAGGGCTCTCTACACTGCACAGTGATCAACGAGAAGCTCAACAGAGCTAAAGGCGTGGTGTTTTTCCCTCTTAAATTTCATTGTCTCCTGGAGAACTAAAATTGACCAGGAAAGTGACTGGAGAAGTTGTGTCCAAATTGCAAGATAAAACCAGGAGGGATGCCTGGAATTCAGTCAGCTATGTCTGTTAAGATTGAATGGTCTGAAGACTAGGAAGGAATGCAGGGTTCCCGCAGAGATCTTTACAGTTGGGTGGACAGCGTGCTTACATTTTGTAAGAGCCAAAGAAATACAAAATCCATTCAGGTGATGTGGGATTGCAGGTTTCCCTTTAGAAGTCATGGAGTGGTGGACATGGCAATTATAAGTTCAAAGTATTCACCAGGGTCAAGAGGGGTAATCTAGTCCCAACCCAGCCTCAGTGTGTTCAGAAAGCCATGCCTCTCTGCTGGAAAGTAAGTTCAGATCAAGTCTCTGTGCAGAGTATCAATCCCAGAGAGCTGTAGAATCACCTACCACCACTCACCCTACCCCCACATTCACAACCCCCTTCACCAATTTATTGTTCTCCTTAGCATTTACCAACATCTAGTACACTACATCATTTATTAATCTACATCATTTACTCTTTTTCTCTTCCCTAGAATATGAACTTCCCGAGGGAAGAAATTTTCATCTTGGTTGCTTGTGTTTTTCTAGGAATCTAGAACAGTGATATTTTAGGTATTTATTGAATAAAACACTTAGATATTTTAGGTAATTATTGAATGAAGAATTGAATGAATTAATAAAACCAAAGGTACAGAATTAGTATATTTGTGGGAAGGCATCTGAATATTTGGTATTTTATATTATGTTTGAGAGAATTTGGTCTATTGAGAGACTACCAGGCTTATCATTTCCATTTTAGTTTAACTTGGTAATTGATTTAAATGTGATTTTTAAGGGAAAATCCTACTAAATTTGCAAGTAATACCACAACATTTAAGAGAATTTTAGATTTACTATATCTATATATTTAATTTTTAGATTTAAGTACTTGGGAAGACTAGTCCACTAGAAAATTGAAGTACTTAAATGTGAAATTGAGTATATCGGCTAAATTTGTATGTCAGTGATATCCTAGTATTTAAAAATCATACTATCGGGGGGTTAATGGAGGGATGAGGACACATATGTAATACCTTAATCAATAAAGAAATTTTAAAAAATAAAAATAAATAAATAAATAAATAAATAAATAAATACCATACTATTCCAAGTTCCTTTAAAAGTAATTATTTACATTTGGTAATTTTATAAGTAGAACTAGTGGCCCAGTGCATGAAATTCGTGCACGGGGGTGGGGGGTGTCCCTCAGCCCAGCCTGCACCCTCTCCAAACTGGGACCCCTCGGAGGACATCCCTCTCGCAATCTGGGACCACTGGCTCCTAACCGCTCACCTGCCTGCCTGCCTGATCACCCCTAATGACTCTGCCTGCCAGCCTGCTCACCCCCAACTGCCCCCCTGCCTGCCTGCTCTCCCCCAACTGCCCCCTTGCCATCCTGCTCACCACCAACTGCCCCCCCCCCGCCGCTGGCCTTCTCACCCCCAACTGCGCCCCCCTGCTGGCCTGCTCACCCCCAACTCCCAACTGCTCTCCCTTCCTGGCCTGATCACCCCTAACCACCTATGCCTCGGCCCTGCCACCATGCCTTTGTCCAGAAGGTCTCCCAGTCTAATTAGCATATTGCCCTTTTATTAGTATAGATAAGATTTGCCAGCTGAACTTAAAAGTGTAACTTAAAAGTGTAAGATGGGAGCACAGGGCTGCAAGGCAGAAAACCAAGTTCCTGTTCTAATGCCCGCACAGGGGAAACCAGCCCAGGCAAATCCCCCGGTGAATGCAGTGCTCTCATCTGCACACTGAGGAGACGGTCTGAGATCGCTTATTAAGTCCCTCCCAGCTCTAAATCATAAGGCTACTTCTTAAGGACACAAAGCAGATTCAGAGTGCTGTGGAGTTGGGCGGAGAGGAGGATTACTTCCAGAGGGAAAACCAGGAGCTCATTAGTGGGATCTGACAAGCTGCACTGAGGGGAGACAGCATTCGAGGTGGACGCCTGAGCAAACGTGGGAAAGCAGGAAGTGGGTTTGGAAAAGGGGGAGTCAGAGAAAATGTCCAGTGGTGGGCCAGCCATCAAGTCTGGTCAAGAGAGCACTTCCCCAAACGTGTTGATGAATATTTGTCATCACTCAAAACTCTGATGTATGAGTAGCAGCCTTTACCAGGTCTGCTAGGATGTCAGAGATGGTTCCATAGCACCATGATAGTATTTACTTAGGACCTAAAAACTTATTAAAGAAATTATTGTATCTATTTACATAGATTTTACAGGAAGAATGTGCTTTATAAATTACACAGTAGCCTCGGAAGTTTACTTAAAAATAAGCTTATGCTAATTTATTGGTATACGGCTAGTGATGACTCAAATATCATGTTTCAGAATCCAAGCTGAGTTCCACGAAACTGGAAGAATAGCCACATAATCTGCTATTTCTGCAAAAGATTTCCTCTGCCTTAAATTCTCAACAAAGCTAAAAATCCTCTCCATTGGAAGGTCAGTGACATGCAGAGGTGAAGAGATCCATCCTCATCAATATTTCAAACGCTAGCAGGCCATCAGTGAGAACTTGGGGGAGGTAGCACATTCAGGGAAGGAAATGAGTGTTTTCAGGTTTAGTTCAATAACTACTTGCAGCACATCGAATAATGTTTTTAAGCAACACAAGAATATGGACACAGTTTCTCGTCAATGTCAATAAAGTAGCCAATCAGAGAAAGCCACACTTGTATTACAGAGGAAAATGCCACCAAATGATTGTAACTTCTATTTCTTTAAATGAGACTTTCATCTGTCCAGTTAAAATAATTTGAACAAGCCCAGTTGGGGTGGCCCAGTAGTTGAGCGTCGACCTATGAACCAGGAGGTCAAGGTTTGATTCCTATTCAGGGCACACGCCTGGGTTGTGGTCTTGATCCCAGTGAGGGGCGTGCAGGAGACAGCCGATTAATGATTCTCTCTCATCCCTGATGTTTCTATCTCTCTCTCCTTCTTCCTTCCTCTCAGAAATCAGTAAAAATATTTTTTAAAAATAATAATTTGAACAGGCGTTGCTGACCCAAGGTTTTCAACTGCCTGCAAACCAGCTGCCCACGTGAACCATTCCCCATGGCAGTGGCTGCAGCTCTCTCCTTCTCACCCCTCCTCCGCCCCTTAGGAACCTCCGCACCAGGACGGAGAGAAAGACGGGGCACCCAAAGCACGTGGTTATTTGCACATCACACACTCAGTCTAAATATTCACTCAATATTTGCTTCATGGAGATGGGGAGAAACCGAGTACCCATTTCTTTGTTTGTAAAATATACATCAGCTATCCAGTCACCATTTTTCTCTGAAGCTGTCCCACATCAAAAGTCTATTTACACAAACATTTTGAACAGGCATTGCAGAATTTATTAAAGATGCTACAAGGGAAACTGAGAAGTGGTTTACAGTATTTCTTGGGAGTACATCATTAGAAGCTTCTCTTGTCCTAAGTTTCTCTCCTCAGCCTCCCAGCATCTCATTCTCTCTTCCGTTCTATTTCTTCTCTCTCCAGGACTGCCTTTGAGGCTTTCCTCTCGCTTCCCATATTTTCCCCTTACCCTCTCCCTATCCCTCTCACTCACTTTCTTCATAAGAGCAACTTAGTTCTATCTTTACGTTGACATACCCCTACTCCATGGTCATATATGATACCATCTACTCAGTACTACTTATTCTGTCACTCATCATTTTCCCCACAAGCATTGAAAGATCGCTTTCCATGAACCAGTCACTTCTAGACCCTGGGGATATGGCAATAAGGAAAACAGTCAAAGTCCCTGCCCTCAGGGAGCTTAAATGCTCCTTGGGAGAAAAAGAAAAGAATTCATAATTGAACTGTTTTAATAAAAAAAAAATTAATTCATAATAGAAAGTGACATAGTCCTATGAAGAAAAATAAAGCAGAGTAAAGGGGAGAGACAATGATGGGGTCTCACATATATGCAATGTATATATGTACATAGACACATACATATTAAAAGTTTTTGTTTGTGCCCTAGCTGGTTTGGCTCAGTGGATAGAGCATCGACCTGCGGACTCAAGGGTCCCGGGTTCGATTCCAGTCAAGGGCACATGCCCTGGTTTCGGGCTTGATCCCCAGTGTGGGGCATGCAGGAGGCAGCCAATCAATGATTCTCTTTCATCATTGATGTTTCTATCTCTCTATCCCTCTCCCTTCCTCTCTGAAATCAATAAAAAAATATATATATATATAAAGTTTTTGTTTGTGTCTTATTTTTTAAGAACATCTAAAATAGCAAGAGCAGAAATCTAAATTTGTCCCTAGAAGCTTTTCGGGATACTCAGAAATGTTAAGCATGCTGCTAAGCAACTGACACCAGGATCTTCAAACTCCTGCCCCCGGGAGCACAGCCCTTTCTCCATGGCTTTGCATTCCGTCAGCAAGGCTGCACTGCGATACGCTACATCCCAGCCGTAATGATGTACTGTTATTACCGGAAATAACAGCTGCTCACTGATTCCCAACCCGGGGTCCACATGTCCAAGCTGTACACGTTGAAGAAAGTTCTGTAACTACTATCATTCAGTTTCCTCATCTAAGATGAGCATACTAGTAACATGACCTTCCTCATGACTTCGTTGTATTTATTAAGTAACATGACTTTTTAAAATATATATACTTTTTTTTTTTTTTACTGATTTCAGAGAGGAAGGGAGAGGGAGAAAGAGATAGAAACATCAATGATGAGACAGAATCATTGATTGGCTGCCTCCTGCATCCCCCCTACTGGGGATTGAGACATAACCTGGGCATGTGCCCTGACCTGGAATGGAACCTTGACCTTCTGGTTCATAGGTCGACACTCAACCACTGAGCAACACCGGCCAGGCTAAGTAGCATGATTTAAAAATTTTTTAAAAATATATGTATATTTTTTATTGATTTCAGAGAGAAGAAGGGAGAGGGAGAGAATGATAGAAACATCAATGATGAGAGGGAAACATTGATCAGCTGCCTCCTGCACGCCTCACACTGAGGATTGAACCCACAACCTGGGATGTGCCCCAACCAAGAATGGAACCATGACCTCCTAGTTCATAGGTCGATGCTCAACCACTGAGCCACATCAGCAGGGCCTCACTTAATTGTTCTGACCTTCCATTTTCCCATCTATAAATGAGTTAAAAAGTAATGGTATCTATTCCAAAATGTTCACATAAGGATTCAATAAGATAATGCATGTAAAGTTCTTGGCATGTGCTACTAAAAGCAACAGGAAGCATTTATATAGTACTTACCCCATGCTGAGCACTGTTAAGAACATTGATTGTATTCACTTGTTAAACTCTCATTACAATCCCATGATGTAGGCGCTATTAATACCCTCACTTTGCATATGGAAAAACCAAGGTTCAGAGAAATGAAGTAACTTGTTCAGGGTCATATTAATGGTGTCATTGGCAAGATGAAAATCCAGGCAGTTTGCCCTGATTCTGGAATCTTAAACACTGTCCCTCTGCCTCTCAACATTCAGTGCTTGTCGCATCTCTGCTATGACTACAGTCGTCGATAAGTAGTTGTTGATATATTTATTTGACAAATCAATACTTGAGGAAGTACTCATTTATTATTTACTTCGCTCACTAAGTACCAAATCTTATCCTAGTCCACAAACATGAACCCTCTTGCTTCTCAGTCTTATAAAGCAACTTTTCTGGTTCTGCCCACCAAGAGTATCAAGCAAACAGGTGTATTAGGAAAGGCAATTCAAAATAGATTCCCATATTCTGTAATATCTATCATTTGTATGATCAGATTTTACAAGAATTTTAATTGCAACAATAGGATGTGTGGCAAATGACTGACTTCATCTTATGTATACATCACTACTACTTTAAAACTTCTATTTAGCAGGAAAATAAAACAATAGGAGGTAGCTCTGAAGACAGTGAAATGTTCTCAATAATACTTTTAAAAATCATAATGTATAACACCTAGCTCCCATTGTTTAAGGTTTATAATTACATTAACTGAAATTTGCAGAAGAATTTTGTGTGTCGGGGGGGTAATCTGATCCCTACAATATAAGAGATTTTGCCTGTTACTATTCAGCAGGGGAAGGAAGGATTATTTTATTGTTTAAAAACAAAAAAAAAATTTTTTTCACAAAGCAAGAATTTGTTTTCTATGCAATATTAACAAAAAGGATAGAATTGCATTTGTTTTACTAAAGCTTCATTCCTTGCTTCATTTGCTGTCCTTACCCTCCTTTACTTTATTTCTTCTATTTCTAATTTGCATTATCTTGCTGTGTTTCATACTTCTGTATAAACTGCCCTAAGTTCTTCCTGGAACAAGATGAGGCTAAACCAATGTCCTGTGAGCCAAGCATAATGTAAGGTCTGCATGACATTTTCACTGGAATGGAATTTGCAATCAGGCAGGATTAATCTGACACGTATTACTGTATGTCACTCATGGGTTTCTGAGAACCCCGAGATTAGCATGTGTGAATCTAAAAAGTAGTTACTGTAGCAGGCTGAACAGCAGCCCCCAAGCATATCCGGCTCTAATCTCTGGGACCTATAGGTGCCACCTTCTGTAAGAAAAGGGTCTTTGTACGTTGATTGAGTGGAGGATCTGGAGATGGGAGGATGATCTTGGATTATCCAGGTGGGCTCTAAATGAAATCACAGTGTTCTTAGAAACTGGAGGCCGAGGGAAATCGGAAACAGACAGCAGAGCCGGCAATGGGACACGAGGCAGATACCGGAGTGATGCAGCCCAAGAATGCAGCCGACAGCCCAAAGAAGCTGCAAGAAACGAGTTCTTCCTGAGAGCACCCAGGGAAGCGAAGCCCTGCCGATACCCTGATTTGGGTCCCGTGAGCGTGATTTTGGAATCCCAGCTCCAGAGCGGTGAGAGAATACATTTCTGTGTGGTAAGCCACCAAGTGTGTAAATAATTTGTTACAGCAGTCATAGGAAACTAATACAGCTATTAATCTGAAGATATACAAGGGTTGAGTGGAAAGAAGATTTTTTTTCTTTCAACATTAAAGACACTGGGAAAGGACAAAAGCAAAGTTATTTCCTAGAAAAATGAAATATTGGAAGATAATTTTAAAAGATCAGGAACTTTTCATTTTAAAGCACTACATAGGTTTCAGGAAAATGCTACATTCCTAAACAGATTTCCTCCACAATAGATCATTATATTAAAGCAACATTCGCCAGTACCAGGAGAGCAACGGGAATGCTCGCATCCTGTGGGGTCCCATTCCACACTGTTCTCCAGCCCTCCTCACAGAATCGTGCTGCTCCTAAGCCCACTTCTGAATGTTTTGTTCTACCAGCTTCCCAGAATGTGTCCTTGTTTTACCAAAAGTAGCCTTTTCCTTTACAAAGTTAAGTGATCTATTTGCAGAATTTCACTTAGGGAACAGTTTCTGGGACTGGCTGCTGTCTTCCTTGAACTACATGTGCCAATAATGCCCACAGCATCTGGTTGGTCTCCGGGAAAGTACAGGAGGCGTCCCATCAGCAGCTGCCGACTTAACCTCTCATCTCTGCTCTCTCCAGATCCAGAGGCAGAAAGATAAGCCATCCTCACGCTAGGTCATCCTAACATACACTGGGCTGATGACACAAACCTGCACAAAGGACGCTCTTAAGAGTCCAAGAGTCAATTTCATTTAGCCAGAAAAATATGCCAAGTGGAAAGAAGATTTTCTCTTTAATATACACTATAAATGCTTTGTGAAAGGTTTTCTTCTTAAAGAACTTAAAAAAAGGGGGGGGAGCCCGGCTGGTGTGGCTCAGTGGTTAAGCATTGACCTATGAACCAAGAGGTCACCCCAGTTCAATACCCAGCAGGATTTCGGCTAGATGTCCAGTAGGGGGCAGGCCGGAGGCAGCTGATCTCTCATAGATGTTTTTCTCTCTCTATCCCTCTTCCTTCCTCTCTCTCTAAAAACCAATAAAAAAAATTTTTTTAAGTATAAAGTTGGGGTCGGCCTTGACACCACCCTCCATATTAATCCAAGTTATTTTTATTTTCTTCCTGAATGTTTTTTAAATCTGTTCTCTGTCCTCTCGGTGGCTGACCATCACCCTAATATAGGTGTCCCTAGGAATGAATGCTTCATCTGCCTTTTCAGCTTGTCCTCCCACCCACTCAGGCCCCGCCCCTTCGTGAGGGGAAGGGGAAGAGTGGCAGAGAGGGCAGGGGAAGCAGGGGGACTTGGGCTTTCTTTCCTCTAAAGGTGGTGGCTCTGAGCAGGGAGGGGCACTGAGCACCACCTCAGCCACTCATTACCTGCTTGGTCTACAAGGCGCTGATGGACATCCTGTACCGTCTCCCTCTCTGTGGACGGGGCAGAGAACACCACCCACCTCATGGGGCTGTTGTGAAGAAGAAATGAGTCGACACAAGAAATGAGTCGACACACGCGAAGCACAAAGAAACTGGGCACAGTAAACAAACCTCACTGTTTTGGAGTCTTTCAGGCTCCCCCTCTCTTTCCACATCATAAACGAAGTTGCAATTTCACATTTATCAAATAACTCTCAGCGGATTGTCTGTCTCTTCAAGGAAGCAGGGATCAAATCTGTGGTTGCTTCCCCTCGAGGGCACAGTGCTTGGCAAAGAAAAGCACTGGAATGTCTGGTGAGGAAATTTCTCAGGTAAAGCAAACCGGTGACCCCTGGTTCCAGCCTGCAGCCTCCCCTGTCTTCAGGATTAGTCTTTCTCCAGCTCACGGAGTAAGAGCTTGACCTGGGAAGCTTTCAAACATACCCATGGCCGGTTCGATTGGCCTGGGGTCCGCCAGGGCCGGTACTGAAAACTCTCCAAATAACCCCCATCTGCAAATCAGGTTGGAAAGCTCCAGTGTGGCTCCCTCCCACCTGCTGCCATTCAGGAGGGAAGGCCTGCGAGCTGACCTCTGCTTTTGAATTTGCCCAGCCTCGGGGTGGGGGGGCGGGGGGGTGGAATTCTCCTTTCTTATTTAGATAATGGGCAGTTTTTACGGACAGGAACTTGGCTGACGGAACAAACGAGAATGGTTCGCGCTGTTCAGACCAGGGTAGTCCTGGCAGCAAACCCGTGGGATGGCTCCTGGCCCCGGGGTGGGGGGCCGCCAACCCGCTCTCCTTCAGGACACTTCTGCCCCTAGAGGGCGAGCGCACAGGGTCAGGAACCTCCTCTTCATTTATTTATTTGTTTGTTTGTTTATTTGTTTATTTATTTATTTATCTTAAAAGCCATCACTGGATCCCCTACACTGCGGTGCAGAAGGAAGGTGCGATGGTTGTTTTAAAGGCTGAGGAAAGCTGACCTCAACCCATCCCTTCCAGGCGCTGCTCCCAAGACAGACGGACCCCAGAATCAGCGTCCGTCCTCCCCGCCTCCGGCCCCACAGCCTCCACCTCTGCTCCTTTCCAGTCCGTTTACTCCCCTTCTTGCATGAGTCCATCGGGCTTCCCAAGCCCTGGTCCGAGTGTGACCCCCAAGACAGAAGGATGCCCTTCGCGGGCTCCTCCAGCCCGCGGTCCCAGGAGCGGGGGAGCTGGGCGACCAGACCGGCGGGGCCCCGCGCGCCTGGGGCGGCAGAGGGAGCTCCCGGGTCGCGGGAAACCGGGGCACACGTGTCGGTCCGGCTGCAGATCAGCGGGCGGGCAACGCTCTCCTCGCCCGGGGGAAGGCGGGTCCCCGAGAGGCCGGCGTATCCGGGAGACCGGGGGTCCCCGCGGAGCCACCACCTCGGCGCGCCCGCGCTCAGCCCCGAACTGGGGAGCTGCACGCAGGCCACGAGCCCCAGGCGAGGAAATCGCGCTCCCTCCCCCCCACGCCCCGCGGGAAAGGGAGAGAGACGAGGATTCCCGACCCCGGACAACAGGTCCTTTGGGTCCTCGCGAGGTTCGGGCAGCGGGACGACCCGCTGGGGAAAGGGGCGAGAAATGACATTCCGTGGGCGCATCGCCTGCGGAGGAACCTCTCCACGTAGCGTCTGCTTCACCGGCCCCAGCTTCACCGGCCCCAGCCCCACCGCACACCCTGAGTTTGGGGAGCGGGAATCATCCCGCGGACGCGGGAGGGAGCAGCGTGGCGGGCCCGTGACGCTGGCCCCGGTCCGCTCTGTCCGAGAAGTTGGGGGAGGCCGGAGAAGCGCCTCTCTGCGCGCCGGGGAGCTGACCCTCGGGGGCGATCGGCGACCACTCACCTTGTGCCTGCGCCTCCATGGTGGCCGAGCTCGGGCTGCGCGCGGCGGGGACCTGCTCGCAGAGATCCAGGCGGCGGTGCCCGAGTCCAGAGAGCGCAGCTGGCCCGGCCGAGGGCGCGCCTTCTCTCGGCACCGCGTCGCGAGCTCTGCGTGCGGGCGGGAGAGGAGCCCCGGGGCAGCCGCCGCCGGCCGCTTCTCCTTACCTCCGCCCCTTCCAGTCCACCTGGCCTCGGCCGCGCTGGGGAAAAGCCCGCCGAGGGCGCCACCTGCCGGCCACGCGGAGCACTGGGCGGAGGGCGCCCCCTCCTGGCTCGGGGCGCGTGCTCAGGCCAAAGAAAGGCCTGACCCGGCTCAAGTGGGCCCTGGCCTGGGTTGTGCCAAGGCAGATACCATGGGGGAGAAGAGGGAGGGAGGATTTACAGTCCGGAACGATTATTGCTCCTGGTGGAAATACTGTGTGGTTTCTGTTAACCCCCTGGACCCAGCGTTTTTGTCAACTGGCCAATATATATCCTTGTTTTATGTGTGTTTCTGTTTAAAGATATCTTACTTAACATATATTGTTGGTTAACGCATTAACATTGAGCTCAGGGCCAACAGCATCATAACTCATACTGCACGAAATTTATTAAGCTTTTTAAACTTATGTATTTTGTTCCTGGGACACTAGGAAGCACTTCAGCACTGTGTTTTCTGGGCCATTTTAAATACCGCACACACACACACACACACACACACATACACACACACACACACACACACACACACACACACACACACACCCCAAAGGCACAAAAATGGTGTGTTTGTAGTCGGTGAAAAGGGCACTTTACAGTATGAGAGCTGAAATAAGAAGGTAGAGGGTTAGCCTTGTTTGACCTCTGCTGGGAGGGTATGCGTCTGTCCGCCCGGGGTTTTCAGGGCTCTGCCCACGTCTGGGAATGACCATGAAGTGCTGTATGGATTTGGGGGTCATGAATACATGGTGAGGAGGTAAAGTCACAAATATGGGACTTGCAAATTACTAAGCAACTGTGTATATATTTTCTAATCCAAAAACCCATGTCTGTAGGTTGGGGAAGCAATCATACTTTCAAGAAAAGACTAGAAGCTTATAGTCCTGTTCCACGCCTGGCCTGGCAGTGTGACGAGTAAGCAGGGCCAGGAGGAAGGTACCCGCCGTGTCTCCCCCACGCAGGCCTTCAGCTGTTACAGAGCTCCCCTTTCTCTCCCCGTCTACAGCATCTTCATCTGTAAAGTGAAATGGACTATTTACTGACATTTGGTCTTGGGTTGCCTTTTTTTTTAAGTTGTTTTCCTTTCTTTCTTAAACTAGATGGTAAAATCTGTCAGGGTAAAGTGACAGTTCCATACTGAGCCCCCCACCCCCACATATCCTACCGAAGAGCTTTATGCAAATTCATAGCTCAGAAACTTTATTGAGTAAATAATGACCTAACCAGTAGGTTCTATTTTATCCATGCTCAAGTTACTGTCCAAGTACAGACTTAATAAACATTAATGGACTCTTTTTTTTTTTTTAATTAATGGACTCTTAAATCTTTGCTTGAGAGAAGGAACACTCGTGATTTCCTGGCACATGTAAAAATGTATCAGTGTTTCTTTTGTGGTGTTCAATAAATTCCTGATTTGTAATCATTGCCATTAAAATTGCTGTATAGAACAGCAAGCATAGGGCTTTTTACATGGATTTCGGTGGTAATGACCATGGATGCACCAAGTGACGAATTAGAGCCAGTGATTAAATCAGTTTTAGAGTCTATTCAGTTGTTCTGGTCCCCCCCCTCCCCCCCCTATCCTGGAAATTAAACACCAGGTTAGGCCTGACTCCCAGCTGTTAAAAGAGCTAAAAATAGTCAATGACTTTCCAGCTTGAGTCAGCAAACCTTCATCCAAACTCTGACTCATTTTTCTGATTTATAAAATTTTAGGCTACCACCCCCCTTAATATCTTTCATCATTGCTTATAATAATAAAATATTGATATTCATTCGGAAGTACTTATTGAATATTCTCTGTGCCGGGAACTGTGTTAGAGGTGAAGGATATAAGTGAAGGGCCTGTTCCTTTTTACCCAGGGAGTCCATGGTGGGGGAGAAGGGCGTTAGACAGATGCTTTGTAAAGCAGTGCCCTATGCTAAGTGCTGTGCCACAGGTGAGCGCAGCGTGCGGGTAAGCAGGGAGGAAGGTCTCCTAACTCATTCTGCTGAAGAGATCAAGGCACATCTCTTTGAAGATGTTTGCCTCCACTGAATCTTGAAGGATGAAGAAATGAAGCAGGTATGTTGCGTTAGCCCCCAAATAATGGTTTAGCCAAGGGGGACTATTATGTCCTTCCTTTTTCCTTGTCACTTACGATGCGGATTTTCTTAACTTCTTTGAAGCTTAGTCAAACAGTCATCTGCAGGTGTTTAAATTAATGCAATCCCGGTTCACTCCCGCAGAACTGATCTTTCTGCAGAGGTGGGGGTGCAGTGGGAATTATAAACAGCCAAAGGGGAGGCGGATTCAACAGTCACTTGTATGAGAGGGAATAGGAAAGGACAAAGTATGCCGCTCTGGCTCAGGAACGTTGCAAACACACTGAAGGAGAATCTGGGCTTTGGGATCCATCCCATTCTCACACTGAAAATTACTAACTGTGTAGCCTACAGCAAGTCTCTCAGCCGTTCTGTGCCTGGGCTTCTGCATTTTGTGGCAGGATGCTGCACGAGGTGTTAATTGATGGTTCTTTCCCTCCCAGCCTACCAGGGCCCGTGTTTCTAGAGCAGTGGTCCCAGCCCCCTTAGGCATCAGCACCACCCAAGGGGCTTTAGAACATTTCTGATACCTGAGTCCTACTCCCTGATATTCTAATTTGCTTTGTAAAAAAAAAAATATATATATATATATATATATTAAAGAAAGTTTCCACCCAGGTAAACAGAAAAAAAATGAAGAAGAAGAAGAAGAAAAAAGTAAGCAGGTAGAGCACAGACTCCCCCACCCCACCCACTCCTGCTTCCAGGGAGTTGGGGAGGGAAGAGAAGTTTGGAGGAGAGGTTAGATCTGTGTCTATCTGTGTGTTTCTCTTACCCTTTCCTTCCCTCCCCTCCTCACAGCAATGAGGACCTGGCTTTGACAGTCCCCTCAGGAACTTGAGGGCCAGAGTGCTCTGAGAAATGTTAGTAAGGACAGACTGTCCTTTTGTGTTTCCCGCCCTTTCGGGTGGTGTAGGAAACCCTCTAGGAAGTCAGGAGAGAGAACCAGCTAGTGGGCCCACATTCACAGGAGGAGGAGGCTGGAGAGAGACCCGGGGAGGGAGGGGGCAGCAGAGTCCCTCGGGAAGGTAAGGGGGGCTGCACACAGGGAGAGGCAGTGGGGAACTCTGCCTAGAGGGCCTGCTGTGTCGCACATCCTGCTACAGAGCTGGGCAAAAGGCAATGGGGAGACTTTGGTGAGATCCCCCCAGTCCTCAGGAGGACCTGGAACATGTCTCCTCTTCAAGCCCACCCGCCAGAGGCGGGGCTGTGGAGGCCAGGGGAGACAGGGGGCTGCCGTCTTGCCAGGACCACTGAGGCAGAGAGTCAAGACATGGACGTCAGAAGAGTGTAGCGTGAGGCTGTAGGGTTCAGACGGAGTGATCGTGTTCTTAGCGGCTAAGACTTAGCCCAGTCTCTCTTGCCGAGAGAAGGAACTAAGAGGATTGAGAAGACATCACTCACATTGACCTTCAGGCTGGAATGGGACCATCCGGCAGGAGGAATCTGAAACGCTGGGAAGAAAGCAGCCCCAGGCCTGCACCGGTCAGTAATGGTGAGCATTTGGTTTTCTTGGATTTCAAAACCTGTAGTTTGAGAAATTGACTGTTTTCAAGGTGATGGTATCTCTTTTGTTTGTTTGTTGGGTGTTTGTTTGTTTTTTGGCATTTTTTTCTGCTTAGTGTTTATTCTGTTTCTGTTCAAAATGTTCAATTCTTTCAGTAGCACTAAGAAAAGAAGTGTGTTGTCAAGTTGGTCTAGGCCAGTACGGGACACAGCAGGGGTGATGGAAACAAGAAACTCCAGAGAGAGAAGCACAAAAGGACAGAAATAAAAAGACCAAGGCCTCTCCCACACCATTAATTCCCTCATTATAGTAGGGCTTTCCCATTTCTTAGAGGATTTGTGTCTTGTTTATTCAAAGGTGTGAGGTCTTCGCAGCTCGGGATCTCCTGTGCTGACTAGCAGGATCTGTGGTTGGTGGCTGCCCTGGCCGGACTTGACCTTTGGATAAAGGGCCTTAGCACAGAACCTCATGAAACAGAAGCAGGAGTCAGGTGTGGGCTCATTCTCTTTTCAAACACAATGGATGCTTCTGGGTCAGAGAAAGTCCACAGAGAACGTCACCGGGATTATTGATAAAGTCCTCGGAGAAAGTTAAAGGATCCAGGAGGCTCGTTTGTTTCTGTAAGCAGAAATCTGTGTGACATCTGATGACAGCACACCCATCTACTGTCCAGGGTCTCAGGACAGATCGCAAGCAACACTGCGAAAGGGCGAAGGATTGTTTACTGGCCACAGTAGCTGTTTCTAAAACTTCCAAGTGACTCTCACACTCTGAAATAATCTACTAGTACACTGGGTTTTAAATGAATGTGATAGACAATCCAAATTGATCGTCAAAATGGTGCAATAATAACTTACCAACATAAGCTCTCTTACACCGGCTGATGTCAAATTCAAGGGCCTGGCCTGGGTAGGCAGGCCTGTCTCAGTTGAGACCCCATCAGAAAGCTCGTATTCATTATGTGACTAAATGAATAATATTAAATTTTGATTTTGCAAACTGGAAAACGAATTGAAGCAAGTTAAATTCAAATTGGAAATACTGTATATTGCTCAATGTTTCAACTTGTTTGTGGAAGAATAAAATAAAAATCCATAATTAATAATTATTAAAAAGAATCATTTGGAATTAGAAAAAATTTAAAGCACCATAAACTTTAATTCTTAAATATCTTAATATTTAATATTCTAATATTTAAGCTTTTGAATAAAAGCTAGTCGGAAAAGAAATGCACTTACAGGATTGTGCAGAGGAAAATTTTATGAGACCTCGCTGAGAAGTTCTTATTTTTTGGTAGTCAGTCCTCTCCGTGAGTGATGGTTAAAGAACAGAAACCAGTTTATCCAAAGAGTTCTCCAGCAGTATGTTAATGAAACAACTGGTATGAGAAAAATTAGTAAGTCAAAGATATTCCTTATAATATTAACTCAGAGTTAATTTGAGAATTGTTTACACTTTCCATTCACTAATTTCAAACACTCTAAAAGAATCTATAAACTTTATTTTGTTGCTTATGTAGAGTTATATGGTTGTCATAAGTTAAATATTTCAAAACTTTTTTTAAAAGCTATGTAAGCATAAAACAATTGCCGTATTGTAAAAGTTTGTGAAGTCTTTTACCAAGACTAACAAAAAAAATGTTAAAGTACATTTTTAAAATTGGAAAAAAAAATTCTATCACTTTTTGAACAATTTTAATTTATACATTCTTTTCACTTTATATGTCAACATTAATTTCACAGAAATTAAAATATCAAATATTTATAGGTTATAGAAAAACTAGAAGAAAATGTAATTGAATAGAGACATATGTAAAACTTTAGGCAATAAAAAAATGAAAATGTAATTGAATATTTATTAAGTTTTGAGCTATAAAAAGTACTTTCAAAGTTTAGATTTCACAGAGGAAAATAATTTGACTTCAAAAATAAAACTTTCATCTATTAAAAATAACCAAAATTAGCAAATTGTAAAATAATTTACAACAATTGGGAAGTGGATAAAATCTCTAGACTCTAAAAGATCTTGCAAAGCTATAATCTTGATACCAAAGACCAATAAGAATAGTTTCAGGAGAGGAAATTACGAAAAATTACTATCAATGCAAAAGTTCTACATAAATGAAGGTGAATAAAATTAAACTGTGTAGTGTGTGTGTGTGTGTGTGTGTGCGTGTGTGCGCGCGCGCGTGCGTGTGCATACAATCTCCTTGGAGGTAGATATTATTATCCCCATTTTACAGACAAAGAAACTGAGTCTGATTGGCCTGAGATTATTTAACTGACTTAGGTCAGACAGTTAATGACAGTGGAGCTGGGATATGATCCCAGACTAAATTCCTCAACCAGTGTTCTTAACACAGACAACAGTCTGCCTCCAATTTCTAATACTCTTCCCCTCTATTCCTGGGAACAGTTAAACAATTACTATTCTCTGATATTATTACAGTTCATTCAGTAATAATATCAGAGAATAGTCAGTGAAAATATAAATTAAAAACCACGTTTAATGAACTGACGTCACCTGAAATAAGGGTTGCATCATGTTAATGGAAACATTCGAAGAAAACACACACACACATTGACTTCCTTTTAAAAGTAACAACTTACATCTGTATCAGGAGGCTTCACTTCTCTGAGTCTAATGACAGCGCTCACCAGTCACGTGTCTTTTTCGGAGGAAGAAAAGGGCTGCTCTATTCATGAGCTGCATCAGCAATGTAAAGCATCCGCTAGGAAAATGAAGAAAATGGCCACAACCTGACACACTGCAGGCACTCTCAACCAATATGACATTTCAAACCAGTTACGTAAGGAAATAATTATTCCCTATAACTGTCACGTGAGTATAGCAGCCCCGTACCCGCTGGTGAAGGGAATCAATCCGAGAGCAAACAGATCTATCTAACTGCGGGAATAATCCAATGTCCTGGAAATTGTTTACACTTTCCATTCACGAATTTCTTTCCCTTTTAACTCCTCAGATATACTCAAGTTTTGCTTTCTACCTTAATTTTTTAAAATTCCACCTCTATCTCCAAACCACTTTTGCTAAAACACCACCCTGCACTACTATATACACAACTCACACACTCACTCTGGTCATGGTAATTCACAATGAGAAGATTCACAATTGATTTCCAGTTTCGTAAGCTAAAGTGTTTCACCAAGGTCTGTCATTTTCAGTAAAAGCCACACGAACATGTTTAAGTACACAATATAATTATTCAAGTAAAAGGGAAATATTTTTTCCATGATTTATGTGTTGCTGTTGAGCACTTATTCCACCTTTTATTCCATCATCGTGATTCTATTTGCTATTACTCAGACTTGCTTGCCATTGTACTAATTTCTGCTTGGCATGTGATGTTTCCATATCATTCTAAGAAGTCTATTCTGTCATCACTTTTTAAAAAATATATGTATTTTATTGATTTTTTACAGAGAGGAAGGGAGAGGGATAGAGAGTTAGAAACATCGATCAGCTGCCTCCTGCACACCCCCTACTGGGGATGTGCCCGCAACCATGGTACATGCCCTTGACCGGAATCGAACCTGGGACCCTTCAGTCCGCAGGCTGATGCTCTATCCACTGAGCCAAACCAGTTAAGGCTCATCACTTAAAAAAAAAAAATTCTCACCCAAGGATATGCTTGGGGGAGGGGGTGTGTGGCGCGGGGAAAGAGAAAGAGAGAAACATTGATGTGAGAGAGAAACATCGAGCTGAGGCCTCCCATATGTGCCCCCGCTAACAGGGAATGAACCCACAACCTAAGTATGCGCTCTGAACTGGAATCAAACCCATAACCTTTTGGTGTACGGGATGACACTCCAACCAACCAAGCCACCTGGCCAGGGCTGTCCGTACTTTTTGTCTGTTAAATTGTTCCATTTCCCCCAATAAGCTCCATGATTTAATTTAATGAGTCTTTTTTTTTTTAAGAGTGTAAATTACTGCCTTCTTGTTTGTAATGTTCTAAAACGACTGTTAGCTCTCACAGTTTAAGATTGATGACAAGTTCACCGATTTTGTTATGTTTCTCCAGGTGGGTGATTCAGGCATAATCTCATTTGGCCCCCTCTAATTTATTTTCATTTTTTCCTCAGCCACTCACTGTTACAAATGATCTTTCTAAAACACAAATCTGATCGTCTTTATTTTTTTTTTTAATAAAAATCTCCTTAACCCAGGGGCATTTATCAAAATTTATTTTGCCTTATAGTTTACATATATTTTTCTAAAATAAAAACAAATAAGACAACATTTTTAAACATAAACTACTCCAAGATAAAACGCATTGGAAAATATACAGACTTTCCATGTATCAGAGCACTGGCTTTGGACATATACTTATTTTCCCCTAAGAAAAAAAAGTCAGTTTAAATAAATATACTAAATAAGTAGCAG